>NW_027466185.1:14375000-14750000 GCF_046127955.1 Nelusetta ayraudi | reverse complement strand
GGAACCAGCAGTAGCAGCGGCAGCAGGTCCAAGATGCGGAGAGGCGCGCCGAGCAGGCGGGTGCGAACAGCCGCCCCTCCTCCATCATCCCTTCATCTCTCCATCCTTCATCTCTTCATCCCTCCATCCTCCGCTCCCAGCCGCCACTTCCGGTCCAGTTCGGACCCGCTTCACTCTCCGTTATCACGGTAGCAGCAGCAGCAGCAGCAGCAGCAGCAGCAGCGGAGCTCCGAGGGGCTCCGGCCGGTCTCGCAGGTTCTGGACTCACTGGTTCTTCCTTCCTCCCTCCGCAGGGTGCACCGGACTCGGTTCCGCTGGCGGCCCAGCAGCCCCCGGAGCGCGCGGGCTGGGTCCGAAAGTTGTGCGGCCGCGGGATGTTCCGGGATTTGTGGCGGAACCGGTTCGTGGTTCTGAAAGGGGAGCGGCTCTACATCTCAGACAAGGAGGTGAGACTTGGCCGGTTCCGGTTCCGGTCGGATGGCTTGGTGTTATCAGAGTTGTTGTTGTTGTTATTATTGTTCGGTTCATTCCGGCCGCCGTTAAACCTCTTGGCTCCGGTTTCGGTTCTGTCAGTGATTCGGTATCGATCAGCTGATCGGGAGAATGCCGATGGTCAGGGAAGAAAAGTTTCTTTGATCTGGTCACGTGACTGCAGGTTCACATCATTAGGAAGAAGAACCAGGTCATGTGACATCATCTACGTGACGTCAGCCTGTTGATAGAAAAAAATGCTCGTTGATTCAGTCAAAGGTTCTGGTCACGTGACTCTCAGCTGCCGTGATGGACTTTTGGAGTGTGCGTGTGTTGTGTGTGTGGCTGTGTCTCAATTCAGGTGAGCCACCCTTGAGACCGAGTGTCCTCCGTCTGAAGGAAGTGTTCTTAGACTTCCCAGCCTAGAAGGATGGACCAAACCCCGCCTCCCTCGGTAACCACAGGGGACGGTCTAGCCTTCGGCGTATTTCCTCGTTTCGTCACCGCCGTTCCCTCCGGCTGGCCAACACCGGAAGTGACGTTTTTATAGTATCAAGCTAACCATTGGTTCGCCATCTAACAATGGCGTTGGATGATCAAATAAATAAAATCCTACGTTAAAAACTGGATACTTTATGTGAAACTTCAATACTTAAATTTATATGTCGTGTCTTACCCAGTACATGCCGCTAATTTCAGCTGACTTCCCAGGATCCCACGATGCTTTGCAGCAGCACGCAAAGCATCATTGGATACCCAAGTGCGCGAAGGATAGTGCGGTGTATCCTTGGAATCGGCTAAAACGAGTGCGTATTTCCGAGTGCGCATTTTCAGCGTCCTAAGCACCCTCGGGAATTGGGACAAGCCTTCGCGCAGTGCTATGACGCAACTTCCTTCCAAAATGCGCACTTCAAGGACGCAGCACCTGAATTGAGACACAGCCCGTGAGTGTGTGTGTGTATGTGTGTGTGTGTGTGTGTGTGTGTGTGTGTGTGTGTGTGTGTGTGTGTGTGTGTGTGTGTGTGTGTTGCAGAGCGGCAGTGTCCAGCAGGGGGCCTCGTCTCTCCTCAGGCTCTGTCGCTCATGACTCACAGATGCTAATGCTTTTTCTGTCCGTGTGACATCAACAGTAGGCTAACACCAGAAAGCTAACATGGTGAAGGGTTTGTAGTGGTTCTGCAGCCATCAGGGGGCCGGTGTGCTCTGATTGGTCGGTGCTGTGTGCAGGTGAAGGAGGAGGGACGGGCCCAGGAGGTTCTGGACCTGGCCCAGTACGAGCGCTCCGAGGAGCTCCGCAAGGCCAAGAGTCGCAGCAAGAAGAACCACAGCCGCTTCACCGTTCTGCGGCGCCACCAGCAGGTGAGTCTGACTGGACCGGACCAGAACCAGGACTGGATTTACTGGACTAGACTGGACCGGACTAGATCCAGTCCAATCCAGTCTGGAAGGTCAGAGGTCATCTGAACTTCATGCGAAGTTCTGGACTGCAGTGAGGAGCTCAGCAGCAGGTTGACTGGAGCTGCTGCACCTGAAGCTAATATGCTAACAGCCGAGCTAACAGTGCCCAGACCTCAGTGACTTTTGATCTCTAATTCAGTCTCCTGGAGGAGCACCGCTGGAACACCTCCAGCGCCTCCACCTTCAGTCCAGCAGTTGCAGGTCATGACCCCTGTGACCTCTGTGTCTGTGTGTCCCTGCAGGTCCCTAACCTGGTCTTCCTGGCTGTGAGTCCAGAGGAGAAGGAATTATGGGTAAACGCCATCAACGCCGCCATCATCAGGGCCAAGAACCGAGTCCTGGATGAGGTGGGTGGTCCTGGTCTGATCTGGCCCTGGTCCGGTCCTCGTTCTGATCTGGTCCCGGTCCTCAGTCAGTGGTCTCTGTCCTCCAGGTGGCGCTGCAGGATGACAGCTGGCTGCTTCATCCCACCAGAGACCGAGTCAAGGTCCCTCAAGGTCGTCGCCTGCCCTCCAGAGGTCACCTGCTGGCCGTGGTGGGTCACTGCTCTCCTCTTGCTCCTCCTGCTCCTCCTGCTCCTCTGACTCTGTTCTCTCTTCAGGCCTCTTCCTCCTCCCACGGCACGTTGACCTTTGACCTTGTGTCAGAGGAGGACGGTCCGTGGGGCTGCTGGGAGAAAAGGGTGGGGTGGTCATATGACCGGGGTGGCAGAGTCCGCCAGCGGGCCGAGACCTTGGCCACGCCCACTGAACCTCGGAGCAGCAACCAGCTGGAGGTGTGTGTGTGTGATTGCGGGTGTGTGTAGAGCAGTGCTTCTCAATTATTTTCTGTTGCGCCCCCCCTCTAGAAAGATGAAAATCTTTTGCGCCCCCCCCACAACTGTAAATAGTATAATTTATCTATAAAAAAAAGTACACCTCTGCATTGCTTCCTTATTAACATTAAAGAAAAGAAAAAAGACAGAAATATAAATCAACTTACATATGATTTTATTAACATTGTGCATCAACTTGCCGGAAATTTAAAGAAAATTAAACCCTAATTTAATCTACACTTTTTGACCAAGTAACTGAACTATTTAAAGCTGAAAAATACAATTAAATAAAATCAATTAATAATAGTAAATTCAAATAAGGCACTGGCACTGGTTAGCACTGCCGCCTCACAGCAAGAGGGTCGTGGGTTCGATTCCGGCCCGGGACCTTTCTGTGTGGAGTTTGCGTGTTCTCCCTGTGTCGGCGTGGGTTCTCTGCGGGTTCTCCGGCTTCCTCCCACACTCCAAAAACATGCATGTGAGGTCAATTGAACACTCTAAATTGTCCGTAGGTGTGCATGTGAGTGTGAATGGTTGTTTGTCTCTATGTGGCCCTGCGATGAACTGGAGACTTGTCCAGGGTGCCACCCTTCCTTCGCCCTAAGACAGCTGGGGCTCCAGCAGACACCCGTGACCCTGAATAGGAATAAGCGGGTATAGAAGATGAATGAATGAATGAATAAATTCAAATTAGTCAGAAACATTACTCAGGAGCACAATATATAAAGCACTTCAACATAAAAAGCCAAAAAATAAATAGAACAATTTGTGCTGATTTTTTTTTTTTTTGATTAATCAAATTGAGAAAGTCAGGATTAATGGCTACAGTGAGCAAGTTGTGCGTTGCACAGCTTTCGAAGCGGGGTTTGAAGCATGACACTGCAACTCTCATGACTCAAAAAACTCACGCGGCTTATCACAGTGATTGGGGTGAATTGTCTGCAAGTGGCGCCTTCATTTATTTGGCTTCATGCTGCCAATGTTTTGAGACAGAGTAAGCACACCGGCCTTTCTTCGTCTGCTACTGTGAAGCCTAGCGCTACGTACGCTTCGTCAAATTTTCTCATCTTAGCTTTTGGGAGACTTTCGTTGGTCTCATTTTGGAAAAGAATTGTTGTCTTGTCCACTTCACTTGCTATCTCCTACTGTATATACCGTGTGTGCGCACGTTCGGTCCATAAAACCCCTACACATGTAGCTATAACTCCCTGTGAACACTCTGATAACAGCGCCACTGCCATCTATTGTAGTGGATGTGCATTTACACTTTATTTTAGTAAGGCAAAAAAAAGAGGAGAAAAACAAACCTGGGGTCACTTCCAACCAGACTGATAGAGAAGTTGAGCTGCTCCTCTGATGGAACCAGACCAGCAGACCTGAGTCTGAAACCTTGACCTCCTGACCTCTGACCCTCCTGCAGGCCCTGCAACTGCTGTCTCGAACCCCCCAGCCGGCTCGGAGCCGCTGCGCTTCCATGGACCAGGTTCTGTCCTGCAGGTGGGTGGAATCAGCTGACAAGCAGGAGGCTCTTGATTGGTTCTCAACCCCAGGGGGTGGGTCTTCCTCTCTCTCTTTCTCCGCCAGGCCAGCCATGATTCGCTCCCAGCTGCGCTCGGCGCTGCGCCGCTGCCCCACCGAGGAGGGGGCGGCACCAGTGGGGTCAGAGGGACCGGGACCAGCAGAGGCGGGGCCAGCAGGGGGTGGGGCTCCGGTGGCTCAGCTGCAGAGCCTGATCGCCCAGAGGATGCAGAGAGCCCAGGAGCTGCTGGAGGAGATGAGGCTGCAGGTGAGAGAGCCACCCAGAGAGTGGAGGAGCCAAGCAGGGAGGGGGCGGAACCACACAGGGACGAGGCGGGGCTGGGGTTGTGATGTCACCGTGATGTCAGCGGGGCCTGTGATTGACAGGAGCTGCAGAGGAGCCGAGGAGCAGGAGGAACAGGAGGTTCTCCACACCCGAAGAAGCTTGACTCGCCTCGACTGCAACAGCTGAGGAGCAGCAGGTAGGGCTCAGTCGTCAGGGGTCTGATCAGCAGTGGGCGGGGCCTGACCAGCTGACTCTCTCCCAGCAGGGGGTCTGGATCTCCTCGCAGCAGGAGCAGCGACTCCCCTCGGCTGAGGGGGCGGGACTCCCCCAGGAGCAGGGCCAATAGGAGCAGAGCCAGGGGGGTGGAGTCACCAAAGGCGGCACAGCCTTCCCCCGGCCCTCCCCTTAGGTCACCTGACCCAGCAAGCTCCGCCCCCTTGCTCCATGGGAGGAGCAGTGAGGAGGTGCAGAAGGTCCACGGCTCCTCCCATTCTGATGCTGAGGGGGTGGAGCCTGAGGACACAGAGCTTGAGGGAGCCAGCCAGCGGGTGGAGGCGCAGCGACTCCTGCAGGAGGCGCTGTCCTCCTGGAAGGAGGCGCAGGAGGTGCTGCAGGAGGTGAAGGAGCTCCAGAGCCAGACGCTGAGGAGGCAGCGGAGGAGAACCTACGAGAAGATGAGCCTGGAGGTCAAGAGGTCAGCGGGCGGGGCCCAGGAGGAGAAGGAGGTCAACAGATCAGGGGGTGGGGTCCAGGAGGAGGAGGAGGAGGTCAAGAGGTCAGGGGGCGAGGTCCAGGAGGAGGAGGTGGAGAGGTCAGGTGGTGGGGCCGAGGAGGAGGAGGTCAAGAGGTCAGGGGGCGGGGCCCAGGAGGAGGAGACGACCTCGTCTCCTGAGGAGGAGCAGGAGGAGTCCTGAAGGGCTCCTCCTTCTGTGGTCCAGAGGATGGAGGTCACCTTGGGCCACCTGAGGTTTCCTGGGGTCATCTGAGGTTACCTGGGGTCATCTGAGGTCATATGAAGGCCTGGAGCACTAAACACACTTTCTTGTCCAACCTCTGGTCCGTGTCCCCGATCGATGCTGCTGCACTCTCCACTTTTTTCAAAGAACTTTTTTCACGAATTTTTCAGAAATGTGAATTTTTAAAGCGGATTTTGAAACGTTTCTAGCAGAATTTTCCAGTTTTTCCAGAATGACGATGATGACGATGATCTAATGTTTGTGACTGGTTTGTTTTCACTCAGATTCAAGTGGTTTCAAATCATCATCAAAATATAATCAGGGAGTTTTTCAGCACCAAGACAGAAGCAATAAATCAGAGTGTGGTGGCCAGACTGACCAGCAGGGGGGCGAACTCACCTCCAACCCCTGCCGAGCAATAGCAGTCTGGCTAGCCTGCTGTTAGCATGTAGCATGTTAGCACTGAAGCACCAGCACAGGAGGAGGAGGAGCCAAGCAGCTCTCCACCAATCAGGAGCCAGCAGCTGTCGACCAATCAGGAGCCTCCACCAACTGACTGATTATTAATGTGACAATGTTGCACTTTTATTGTGTTTGATGTGTTTTTGCTGAGTGAAAGGAAACTGTTGTTGTTTGATGTTCAGAATCTTCACTTGGTCTTTAGGATCTACACTGGATCTTCACTGGATCTTCAGGTTGAACCAGCTCACTGGTTTCATTGATCTCAGTTTCCAATTACTTTGATTGATTGTGTTTTGATCTAGAATTGCTGTTTTGTCAGCGAGGAGCCTCTGATGTTTCCTCACATCTTCACTTGATGTTCTTCAATGTTGCGTCCTTTTGCTGTATTCAGAGAAAAGTTGCATTGTGGGTAAAAAAAGAGGCCAATTTCTCCTCAGCTGTTCTTTTTGTTTTTCCTGAGGTACAAAATAAAACACATTGTTGACTTGAGGCCTGATGTTTGTCTCAACCAATCAGCTTCCACCACCTTTCAGCTGGTTGGAAGGCCCGCCCCCTCAACTGTCAATCCTCTCCAGGCTGAACACAGGAGCAGTTGGGATGATCAGTGATCAATAGACTGATTAATACAGTCAATTGTTGCTACAACAACTGCAGAAATCTCAGGTCACATGACCTGCGTACGTGAACTCTGATTGGCTCTGTAGCTGAGGACGAGATTTATCACTGGGTGAGAGACACACACACACATCAGAAACACACACACTGGTGGTGCAGCGAAGCGTTGCTGCCCTACATCTGCTCCACTCACTTAAAGCTCACTGACCTGTGAGTGTGTGTGTGAGAGTGCGTGAGTGTGTGTGTGTAAAGGTTTTTATACACACACACACACCTCGAGTCCAGATGACTCATGTGCTGCATCACGTGTGTATTTGTGTTGACACTGAAACACAACAGTCACCTTAAAGCTGTGTGTGTGTGTGTGTGTGTGTGTTGAATAATGAATGTGTCCCAGAAGTGAAACAGAAAAGCGTCAGATGGGTGAGTGAGCAAGACAACAAGAGCGAGAGAACAGCAGCTCTATAATTCATGAATAATGGAGACACACACACACACACACACACACACAGACACACACAGTCTGATCAGAAGACAGCAGCACAGCGCACCCTGCAGGTCACTGATGATCATTAATGAGATGTGTGAGGGGGTGGAGCTTCGTCACAGTTAAAGCTGTCTGGTCAGGAAGTGGGCATGGGTTGGGCCAGAGGTCTATGGCCATTTATAAACAAATATTCCCTGGCCCAGGTTGGCCCACCTGGGCTCGACTTGGTTTGTTGTGGTTTCCACTGGCACTGGAAACACAGCAATGCTGAGCTGAGCCGAGCCGAGTTACATCGAGCCAAGCTGCAGTGTTTTCTGCAAACTGACTGACTTCCTCTGAGATTCACCATCATGACGATGCATCGTCTGGAGGAGATGAATTGGAAGCTTCCTGAAAGACTCAGTTCTGTCTCTACTAGAGGGTTCATTACCATCATTCACATCATCGTTGTTAATGGTGACAATGTTTCCTCACCTGGTTCCTCCTGTACTCTCTCTGTGTCTCTCTCCAGGTATCCATCTGGGATGTAATGATACTGGGGCTTTAATATTTTGTTTGGGCCAAAACAACAATAGCCTCTTTGTCTCCAATTCAAACAGTGCAACTTGGTTTCACAGAGTCATAGGAAATAACCAGCTAGGACCAGTGGACTCAGTCCTGCTGCTGCCCATCGCCCCCTGAGGGGAGGAGGGTCAACTGCAGAGGACAAGTTTCACATGGGACTCCTACTTATCCATCCATCCATAAATATAATCTCCATTCTTTTCGACTGGATTGTTGCTGTAATTATGCAAATGTCCCCAATGTGGGTTTAATGAAGCCTTCCTCCTCTTCTTCTCTCTCTACCTGCTGATGAAATGATGTGGTGGGCAAACCAAGAGCTGCAGACCTTTCTGTTCTGTGGCCAAAGGTCACCGGACAGAGCGCCACAGTGGAAGAGGTCCTGCTTTCACAACTAATGGTGGTCAACATGAGGGAGGCGGCCTCGCCTGGGCCCCCTGGTGGTCAACATGAGTTTGCTGATGAACTAATAATCAGTACCTGATCAAACTGATCAGTTAATTGAATTGTTGATCAGTACAGTGTGTGAGTCAGCAGCCAGCAGTGGACCCCTGCAGGTGGACAAAAGAACTGCAACACTTCCAAAAGAAAGCAGTTTATATTTGAGATCAGCGGCTAAAAAAATACAACTTTATCTGTACATTGAAAAAGAGGTTTATAAAAAAACTGAGGGAGGAGGTCAGCTGTCAGGAAGTGGTCATGAAACCCCGCCCACCCAGACACACAGTCACTCCCATCTCAGCATCACCTTCTGGACCTCACTTCCTGTCGGGGGAGCAGCAACCCCAGCTGACAGGAAGTGGAGGAGGAGGGGGCAGATCCTGAGAGAGGAAGTGGAGCCTGCAGGAGGAGAAGCCAACGGCTCATCACGTCTGCACTCTGATTGGTCCTCAGGACGATGCCGAGTGGTGAGGTTCCGCCCACAACTGCTGCCAAAGAGGATTGTGGGACGGAAGAGAAGAACTGAGAGCTCCTGCTGCAGCTCCTATTCCTCCTGCCCCCCCCCCAGGAGGAGGTCCTTCCTGTCCAGGTCTCTGCTGCTCCTCCTCTCTGAAATCCAAGATGTTCTCCTGCACTTTCTCCTCCTTCTCCTGCTGTCTGACAGTCTCAGTGTCTCTGCTGCTCCTCCTGCATCTCCCCCCCTCGGCCCCCCACTCTCTGTTAGGAGGTGACCTCGGCTGTCTCCCCACCCGCCTCCACCAGGGTGACCCCCCCCTCTCCCTCCTCCTCCTCCTCCATGATGATCCCCCCCTCCTGCAGGACCACCATCTCCCCCTCCTCCTCCACCAGGCCTCCTCCTGCTGCTGCTGCTCCTCCCTCCTCCTCGTCCTCTTCCTCCCCGCCCACCACCTCCTCGGGGCTGGCTGCTGCTGCTGCGGTGGCCGAGGGGTCAGAGGTCACGGTCTGGGTCTGGGACATGGCCTCCAGCTTGATGCGGTACTCCTCCGCTTCCTGCTCCTTCCTCATCAGCTGCTGCCGGTACTCCTGCGCCTTCCTGTTGGCCTCCAGCAGCTGGCGCTGCAGAGACTCCTGCAGGAGGAGGAGGAGCAAGAATAGCACTGAGAGGAGGAGGAGGAGACTGAGAAGAATGGGGGTGGAAGTAGGAGTCTCACCGTCTCTGCAGCCTCACTGTGATTGGTCACCTCCAGCTTCCTCTTCCTGGTGGGCGGGGCCTGTGGCTCCTCCCCCACCACCTCCTCTGTCACCGTGTTGGCAGGAACAGCCAGCACTGACACACACACACACACCAGTTAGACGATGATGTCACAGGCCCTCCCTCCTTGCCCCTCTCACCCCCCTCCCCCTCCTCACCCTGCTGGCCGTGCTGCATGGTGAGGAAGAAGGGCTGCCCCCCACCACTGGTCTGCAGGTTGCCGTGCTGGTCCGTCACGATGGTGATGACCCTTTGACCTCCGTCCTGGACCACAGCAGCAGCGTGCTGCAGGTTCGAGTCCAGGGCGCTTGCAGCCAGGGCCTCCTCAGAGTCTCCTGGAAGGCAGGGGGGGCAGAAGGTATGTGAGTGTGCGTGTCTCAGTGTGTGTGTGCGTTTGTATGCGTGTGTGTGTGTGTGTGTGTACCTGTGCTGGCCTTGTTGAGCAGCTCTGCCAGGTTGACCACACCCCCCTGCAATGCTGGGATCCCCTGGATGATGAACTGTGGCTGGGAGGTGCCACCTCCTCCTGCACCTCCTCCTGCTCCTCCCTCCACGTTCACACTCACCTGGTTCATGTTCACCTGGTTCTGCATGCCCTCCTGCACAGAGGTCAGAGGTCAGAGGTGACCTATACCCCCCTCCCCGCCCAGCGGCAGCAGCCCATTAGTCGGTGCCCCACCTGCAGCAGCAGCATGAGCTGTGTGTGGTGGATGTCGACGGCGATGTCGAAGGGCGTCTTGTCAAACTTGCTGAGTGCGTGGACGTCTGCGCCGTGCTGCAGCAACGTCTGCGCCACCCCCTGGTGGCCGTGCTGCGCCGCCCAGTGCAGCGCCGTCATCTTCAGCATGTCCTTGGCGTTGATGTCAGCGCCGCTCTGAGGGATAAGGAGGAGGAGTTAGACCTGGGTCAGCTGACCTGGACTGGGGTCAAGACTACGGTGAGGACAGGGTTCAGTTTAGGACCAGATGAAGACTGAGGTCCAGTTCAAGGCCAGGTTTAGACTAGGGTTAGGTCCAGGCCCAGGCTCAGCTCAGACCAGATAGAACCAGTCGAGGTCTGATGCAGCCCTGCTGGTCTCTGGTCCTCCGCCTATCAGTCCACCTTCTCTCACTCTGTTCTAATGCTGTGGCAGTGTACTGGTCCAGCTGGCAGTGTGCTGGTCTAACTGGTTAGTGTGCTGGTACAGGTGGCAGTGTGCTGGTCTAACTGGTTAGTGTGCTGGTCCAGCTGGTTCCTACCCGGACCAGCAGCTCCACGATGACGGCGTGGCCCTCGGCGGCCGCCATGTGCAGTGGCGTGCGGTCCACCTTGGTCCGGGCGTCGCGGCTAACCCCGGCTCGCAGCAGCACGTCAGCCGTGGAGTAGTGGCCGTGCTGGGCCGCCAGGTGCAGGGGGGACGTCCCCAGCTGGAGGGTCAGAGGTCAGATCATCAAGCAGCAGGTCAGACAGAAGCTGCTGGTCTGCTCACAGCAGCAGCATAGTAGTTTTTACATTATATCATATATCACTTTTCAATAATATTGCTTATTATATTATACTGAAACATTTCACTATTATTATTATTATTTTACTGGAGTTATTATTAAATGAATGTTGATAGTATTAAGAGATGCAATTTCACATCATGGTTATTGTGACCAAAATTATCACGATTATCATTATTATCACAGTATTGTTGACCCTTTAGGCACCATGGTCGCAAAATTGCAACAAGCGTCATTGCTGAATTAAACAGGCCATTGCGGCAAATATGGTGATGAAAGTAGTTTCCACTTTACACCAGGAGATGGCAGACACCTGTGGCTTCAATCTGAGCAGCATTTGTGGGGGTGTTTATATTCAGATTTTGGAGTCTAAATAGAGAGAAAGCCTCAGTCGAGGAGACGAGGAAGTGGTGAAGTGGTTGGAGAGAGAGAGAGAGAGAGAGAGAGAGAGAGAGAGAGAATTTTACAGAGAATACATTGCCGAGAGGCTTGTTCGTTGACGAAGTCCTTCGTCAAGTAATGTCTGACTCAGATTCCAAAGAGGAATATTCGCACTCTGACGATGATGTTCAGTTGTCCAATGAGAGCGAGTCTGCCGGTGCGTCTTTACGCAGCGGCAGCGAGTCCATGTGCCATGACAGTCACCAAGCAGCGCATGCTTCGCCTCAGCGTGGCCGGGGCGTAGTGGGAGTAATCGGCGAATGAGGATGAGGGGACGTGGTGGTTGGGGAAGCAGGAGTGCTCAAAACACCGCTAATGGTGACGGAGGGCTCGGGGAATTAGTGATCAACGTGGTGGAAGCTGTGGGAGGAAACTCCCAGTCAGTGCCGGTGGAGGCAGCAGATTGTTCGTGGTCACCCTGTAAATTACAGTGATGATGGCTGGGTCTGTTTGAGATGTGTGGAAAATTAGTGGATAAAACATTTTGATGAGCCTGTGGGATATTGTGGAGACAGGGATCTGACATACAGACCCCTGACATCTGACATCATACAAAAACAAACAAACAAAAATTTACTCCTTTCACAAAGTTTGGGTCATACTGAAGATTTTTCTCAATTACAGTATGGCTTTATCTCTAACCCATTTCAAGTCACAGCCATTTGAAATCTTGATATTAAAATTGGATATTTTCTTGAAAAAATTCTGCCTCTTAAAGGGTTAAAATGAAAAAAAAAAAAAAAAAAGAAAAGAAAAAAAGAAAAGTACTTATGCACACACTGAAATCATTTAACCAAGTTTTATTTTGAAAACACAAATAAAAAAAATAACCAATTCCTCTAGGATTTTTATCTTATTTTATTTTATTTTATCTGTTTTATAAACATGGAACGCTGATTTCCAGTTGTCAGGTAAAGCAACTTTAAGGACGACTGGTTGGTTAGGGATACGATTGGGTGCAGGTTAAGCTAAAACACACACATCGACGGGTAAACAGATTTCAACATAACACCAGCATCCGGAGCTAACACAGTGTTTCTTGCTTTAGCAGTGGAGCTAGTATTGTGCCGGAGCAGAAATGGACTGAACATACATCTCTAGTGTGATTATTGTGCGTCTGCCCCACTTCTGAAGCGCCGTCAGCAATAAATGAGTGGCAGGGACCGTACTGAAACAGAAGAGGCTTTTTTGCTGCTGTACGTGCCAAACCTGCAGACGCGACTTGCTAATCGCACCAATAATATGTTGTAATTTTACAGGAATAATGTTAGGTAACATTTAAACCTTTCACTAGGTTTGCTTTATTGATGACCAGTTTCTCCCCAGCGTCCTTGTAATAGCCAAAATACGCCCAGACTTCGGACTCGACAGCGAAAACATCTCATCCGCTGAACTTCCTTTTGCCCCGTTTACAACCAAAGATTGTATACTGTGCATGCGCGCCTGTGACTGAAGGACTGCTGCTGCTTTTCTGAGCAATGTGCAGTAATCGAACACTGTTTTAATGACAATTAAAATTTGAAACGATATAACTAACCATTGGACTTTTTACCGCGGTTTATCATTTTACCGGTAATCGTTACATCCCCAATAGTATAGTATTATATACTAAATGGTATAGTGGTATACAGTGCATTCATTGGTTGCAACTAATGGAATGCACTGAATGATTAGGTTATGTTATATTAGGGATGTCCCGATCACATTTTTTGGTCCCGATCCAATCCTGATTTTTTTTCTTTCCTTGAATAAACTGAATCCATTGGATTCAGACTTTTCTCTTGGTGCATTGTAAAATAAATTGGATTGTTTGCTTCAATCATCAATCCATTTTCTTTACAGTTTTGTTTATTTTGCACATTGAAGAACACAGTGAGCAAACTATGAAACATATCAATGAAAAAAAAAATAATGATGTAAAATTGTACTTATAAAGTAAGTACGTTCACTTTCAAAGTGCCTTCGGAGCTTGGTGATGACTTCACTCTTTGCTCAGTAAATACAACGTAGACTTTGTAAAGATAATGTAAGCTTCACTGAATCAGTAACTTCAGTTACAGTAAACCACTGATAAACTTGTAATGTACAATGTAGCAGCTCAAGTTTAACACTCTGCTCAGTAAAAACAAAATACTAGAGCCATGTATAAATAAAATAAAATAATTATTATGCAAGTGTCACTAATCAAGTAAGTACATTAATTTTCAAAGTGTCTTCAGAGCTTGGTGATGACTGCACGCTTTGCTCAGTAAATAAAATTAATCAGTAACTTCAGTTACAGTAAACCACCAAAGCAATATAAATTTAAATCAGTGTAGCAGCCCACAGCTAACACAGCTAACTTGTCTTTCCTTAAAGTAGCGAGCAGCGTCTGCTGCGTCAAACCAGCTTTTTGATTCAGTAGCAGCGCTGTATTCCTTATATTCTGCTTCGTGTTTCTTGAGGCCATTGAGATGATTTTCCCTTGGAAAAGAGGTTTTTAACCTCAATGGGACTTTCCTGGTAAAATGAAGGTTAAAAAAGAAGAAGATCGGAATGGGTATTTTGAACGAAGATCGGCCGATCACCGATCAAGTAAAATATGCTAAATTGGTACGTGGATCAAGACATCCCTATATACGACATTTAGGGCTGGGCGATTAAAACGAAAGTGATGTATATTGAAAAATAACTTTCCCTCGATATCGATAGGAAACTTGGTCGATAGGCTTTTCGATGGACGGCATTCTTCCATGTATTATTTTCTCCCCTAAGCTTTAAGATTTTGGTTTTCAAATTAACATTTTGGCATTATTTGTGTACCTGTTTGAAACAAGTTTAATTACATGTCCTGTTCAAATTACAGAAAATAAATATTTAATGGAAATAAACCTTCTGATACCTTTAAATCTCATTGAAAGGGGTTAATAAGACTGAAAAAAGTGATTTTTTTATATCGTGATACATATTGATGATCAACTGATCGAAACCGATCAAAAATATATTGTGATAAACTTTTTCCTATATCGCCCAGCCTCAATTATATTATATTATATTGCACATCACTTCAAACAGACTGATGTGTACATCTCCACTTTTTAAATTTGTCTTTTGTAAAACTTTGATTTAACTGCCCCACTTTAAACTCTTCATCACATCTGGTTCTGCCACTGCATCATGTGACTGGCGTGTCACCTGACATGTGACCAATACAACTCTGGAGACTCTGTTGCTGTGTCTCAATTCAGGTTCTGCGTCCTTGAAGTGCGCATTTTGAAAGGAAGTTGCGTCATCGCAATGCGCGAAGGCTTGTCCCAATTCCCGACGGTGCTTAGGACGCTCAAAATGCGCACTCGGAAATACGCACTCGTTTTAGCCGATTCCAAGGATGCACCGCTACTATCCTTCGCGCACTTGGGTATCCCATGATGCTTTGCGTGCTGCTGCAAAGCATCGTGGAATCCTGGGAAGTCAGCTGAAATTAGCGGCATGTACTGGTTAAGACACGACATATAAATCTAAATATTGAAGTTTCACATAAAGTATCCAGTTTTTAACTGTTTGGTTGTCCTTCTAGGCTGGGTACTCGAAGACCGCTTCCTTCAGACGGAGGACACTCGGTCTGAAGGGTTCAGACCCTGAATTGAGACACAGCCTGTGTGTGTGTGTTTCTGGTGTATGTGTGTGAGGGACTCACCCAGTCGGTGGTGAACGGCGCTCCGTTGGCCATCAGGTTTCTGACCTCGTCATCTTGACCTTTCCGGGCCGCCTCCAGCAGACGCTTCCCCAGGTCCACCAGCGACATCTACACCAGCACACACATTGAAAACCACTCCTGTCACGGCACCAACCAGGCAAAACTATAATAAAATGACCTTATCAGCCTCATGATGATGCCGTCTCTTTGTGTATTTCTACTCTCTCAGTGTGAAACCTGCAGTATTTTCAGACCAGTGAAGTGAAACTGGGTGATTTTCACCTGGCATCTCAACGTACACCAGTGGGGCCGCAGGCCAGTGCTTGGAAAACACAGCTCTGTGTCACTCAGAGGCCAGAATCCTTTAAGGTGGCTGTTACTGGGACTGCGCTGAAATGAACAGGCGGCCATGTTGGATCCTGGGGAGCTGTGACGTCACACGGCAGCGCTCTGTGTGCAGTATGACTGGTGCGCGGAGCGTTAAATGTTGAGTATTTCTGAGCAGTTTGTGTTTCATTGACATTCTACATCAGTGTTCTAATCAAAGGTCACCAGTGTCACTGTTAGTCAAACAGCAATAGTTTATTGAAGAGAAAACACTGACTTGTGTGAAACTAGAGGTGTGTTGGGGTGTCAGTGCATTGACATCAACTCCACATCACTGCTCACAGCAAGAAGCTCCCACTGGGCTGGGATCACACCACCGAAGTACTTTACATTAGGATGGTCGCTGCTTCTCCCCAATGAACGTTGATGAGCTCCGCTACAGCTTGAATCCATTATCGAACAGTGTTTGCGGTTCTGCGAGTCTTCGTTAGCACGCGCTGCAATTTAAAAAGGGCGCCGCGGCTCGGAGACACTTTGGAAACAAAGTTCACGACACGTCACCGCACATTCACTCTTTGGCGAAGCTATAGCTGATAGTTGTAGTTTAGATGTGTGCGTGTAAACAAAAGATTATTATTATTATTTTTTTTAATTAAAAGCTGTAAAAGTTAGCCAAGCTAGGACAGTTAGCCATGTCCGATAATGGAATCCGCTTGATGAGGCGCTATCTCTACGCAAAGACAAGTTTTTCTGAGGGCGGCCGAGGAGCCATTTTAGGCGCCTTCGGACAGAAAAGAATCCGCCATGTGCCTCGTCTACCGCGGCTCTCGGCATAAGTGCCGCCCGCCGCGGCGCCTCGGCGAGCCGCCCAAACTTTTCAACCATCTCAGACAGGAAACTCTTTGATATAAAGTTGTTGGTTTTCCGGAGGAAGTCAGACAGAAATTTCCTATTTTACACGCGAGGAGAAAAAAACTACTTCCACATCCGGTTGGCTCGCCTTCGACGAGGTGCGCAGCGTCGTTCCGCTTTCGGCCACGTTGACTCAATTCACATTATTAAAGTTAAAATGTTGCTGGTTATGTTGCTAGTGCCGCGGCAACCCGAGCCGGAACCGAACAGTGTTGGTTCGGAGGAGCCGGAGGAGCCACTCACCGCGTCCAGGGTTCTTGTTAGTCCCGGTCCGCCACAGCGCCTCGGCAAGTGTTAGCACGCTAGTTAGCCAGCCAGCTAGCTGCAATCAGCCTAATCCCTCGGCGCGGTGGCCGGAGACTTCTGCTGCGGTGTCTGGGTGAGTCCGGTTCGGACCGGGAGACCGAGGTTCCGATTTGAAAACACACACGACACAGAGCAGTGTGAGCGGCTTGGCTCGGCTCGGCTCGCTGCTTGTTTACTGGCCGCTTTTAGCGCGATGCTGCTGGAGCGAGTCCGGATGCTGGAAACGCAAGCCTTCACAATAAGAGCAGAGCCAGCTGCTGTGACTGTGAGAACGGTTCTGTGAAGCTCGGACCGAACTCGAATCCAGGTTCTGATTGAAAATCAAGGTCCGATTTCAGTTTGAAGATGCGATTTATGAAAACTTCTTGTTTGTCAGTCCATGTAAAACTTGACCAGAAATATTCATTCGTGCTATAATTTGAAGGTTTAAAGAGGAAGTGCCATCCAAATGTGTCTAGTTTGACGCTATTATTGACCAGCGTTAGCCGTTAGCATTTATGAAGCTGCTCTGTTGGCGACAGTCAGTCTTTACCTCTTTTTTACTTGAAGACTTCCGGTTGCCGTTCACCTCTAACGTCACTCGATCTGGGGTGGCTTCTCTTCTTCTCGCAATAATATGAAATATTAATGTTACAAGTTTGGCGTTTTATGGCAGCGCGTCGACGGAAGTCACCGCGCGTAAAAACCGGAGCAGGGTTGGGTTGGGCTCTGTGACGTCACCGTACCTCAACGCTGCCGCGGGGGCCCGCGCTCAGAGCGGATCGATGAGTGTGATCAGGAGCAGCGGCACCAGTGCAGTGCAGCAGCTCATCACCTGCTGGTACCAACCGGAAGCTTCCAGAACTGACAGCTAGTTGGAGCCTTTCAGCCAGTTTAACCTGGTAGGAAGCTGCATGGTTCTAATTGTCATGTTTTATCGGTATTTATGGCTTATTGATTTTATTTATGGTACAAACGAAAGGAAGGCACTTTTGTATAATGACAATAAATACTAATTATATTCTGTTACATATTACTGTATTATGTTTTATTGTGTTGGTTTTAGTGCTGAAACAGCCTCGTTTCCCAATTTAGGATCAATAAAGTACATCCAATCAATTCTATGCAAGATCTTTTAAAAAAATAAATTTTTCCCTTTTTGTGCAAATGTCAGTGTTCTTGTCATTTAAAATGAAACTTTTCAGTTTTGGGGGTTAGTTTGGTAATTTCGTAGTTGAGTAGTTCAGAGGATGTGTCCAAGAAAGTGCATCATTAGATGTATGTAACAATCATGTTATCCCATTCGTACGAGCCGGAGAACAACCACCTCCCCGACTGAAAGCCCAAACAGGCTTCCTGGGAGCAGCGAATGACTGGCAGCTAAGGGCAGACCTGGGGAAATGACTGAGATTCCCTGAAAACATTGTGGAAACCAGCCTCAGGCCAGACGTTGTCCTGCTCTCAGAGTCATCTAAGCAGGTCGTTTTGCTGGAGCTAACAGTGCCCTGGGAGGAGAGGATGGATGAAGCAAGTGAGAGGAAGAAAGAGAAATACGCAGAGCTGGTGGAGGAGTGCCGCAGACAGGGTTGGCGGGCGCAATGCTTGCCCATTGAGGTCGGGGGAAGGGGCTTTGCAGGGAGGTCACTCTGCAAGGCCTTCGGCCTCCTGGGCATCACAGAGGCTCGCAAGAGGAGAGCCATCAGTGCAGCTTCCGAGGCGGCAGAGAGAGCCACACGATGGCTGTGGATCCAGAGGGACAAGCAGTGGGTAAGTGCTTCTTGGACACAGGCCGGGAACTGATCACTCCCGGTCGGGTCGCCTAGGCGAGGGGGTCTGAAGTTGACAGACCCGAAACCCCCGTGACCCTAGGTACTATCACTGAGGATGTGTCCAAGAAATTGCATCATTAGATGTATGTAACAATTAAGCAGTTTTTGATTCCTTTTTTTTAAAGTTTGTTGTTAAAAATTGTTTAAAATTGTGATCATTTCTCACACGCACACACAGCGCTCATTCTTGTGGGTGATTGTTGGACCAGAACCAGGGACTCTGCAGGTTTCAACTGTTTAATGAGGCTTCATGGAGGAACAAAAAGGCACAAACATGTTCAATAAATTAATCAATAAATTAATCAATAAATTAATGATTGATTGGTGAGGAGGGAAACAATGAGTCGATGTCTCAGCCAATCACATTCCAGCAGTGACTCATGAAATAATGCCAAGGGCCGCTGTCATAGGCTGAAGCCAGGTAAGGGTCAGGTGACCTGCCTGGCTGGGGTCAGGTGTCAGAGGTCAGAGGTCGGCCAGCAGGATGTGGATGTCTGCGATGGGAGCTCTCCAGTAGTTGAAGGAGGAGAACTGGGTCAGGACGTCCTGCAGACACACACATGACCGGGTCACCTGACCTGCGCTCCCTCTCGTGGTGAGTGACGTCACAACCCTCTACACAGTGTTTCCACACTGTACATGAAGAACAGTGTTTCAATGCAGTAAAACTTCTCTTCTCACTTTACTGTGTGTGTGTGTGTGTGTGTGTGTGTGTGTGTGTGTGTGTGTGTGTGTGTGTGTGTGTGTGTGTGTGTGTGTGTGTGATATCATCTCCTGTGATGTTCATCAATTGTCCCCTCAAATCAATCAACAACGGCAGCTCCATGCAGTAATCTTAGTGGTTAAACTCCGCCCCCTCCATGGTAGCGATGCTAGCTAGCAGGAGCTACAACTGCTGCTGGTGCTCAGCTGGTTCTACTGGACCTACCTGCCCCTCCTTGTCCCACCACCCCCACGCCTTGCCTCCCCGCCTTGCCTCCTCACCTCCTCCTCCTCTTGGCCCCGCCCAGCAGGCTTCTTACTGGCTGGCTGGCTGATGGCCCCGCCCATCTCCTCCAGCTCGGAGAGGTCGAGCTCAGGGATTGGCTGCCTCCAGAAGAGGAAGGAGTCGTATTGGCTGCTGGACGTCTGCATGGCGGTGTCTGAGGAGGAGTCGGAGACGTCACGGTGACTGCGTGCTTTCTATTTATTGAGCGACTTTAAATGAAACTGGATCGCGCTCAATTTAGCTTCGCTCCATAATCAGCGGTTCGGTTCGGTTCCAAGCCCCCCACGGTTCCCGCTGGTGAGATCAGCTGATCGGCTGATGATGCTAATCGATCAGTGATCAGGAGGGGCGGTGCCTCCACCTCCATCCGCCTCTTCGGCCGACACGCGCGCTGTAATTGTGAACTGCAGCAGGTCCGCGTGCCAGTTCATAATTACAGCGCGATCGATTGATTAGTTTCGGTTTGTTCTCCTCACCTTCACAGAAACCTCGAGCTTCTTCTTCTTCTTCGTCTTCTTCTTCTTCTTCTTCTTCTGCTGCTGCTGCTGCTACCGCTGCCTCTGACGCTGCAGCTTCTCTCTGATGTGTGCGCGCATCAAGCGCGCCTCAATTTATACCCGCGCGTCCTTCCACACCTTTCAAAATAAGATCCAAAGATCCAAAATATCCAAAAGATTTGATTTGCCACCATGTCACGTGAAGAAAGAAAGAAAGAAAGAAAGAAAGTGGAAAACAGAATAAAAAAAAGTGGCAGTAAAATATCAGTTTTACAATTATACAAAATTACAAGTGGAAAAGATTTCTTAAATAAGTGGCAAGTACAGATGAGGGTGTTTGAAGTGTTATGAACTACTATATAATATAATATAATATAATATAATATAATATAATATAATATAATACTATCTATCCACCTTAGCTGCTTCTTCCTGTTCTCAGGGTTCCGGGGAATTTGCTGGAGCCTCTCCCAGCTGTCACTGGGTGAAGGCAGGGAATTGGAACACATAGGCTGTGTCCCAATTCAGGGTCTGCAGCCTTCAAAACTTGCATTTGAAGGCGAGCTATGTCACAACACTGCACCAAGGCCTGTCGCAATTCATTAACATTGCACCAATAAATTCGCCACCCTGCGATGAACTGGCGACTTGTCCCGGGTGTCACACTGCCTTCGCCCTAAGACAGCTGGGATAGGCTACAGCAGACCCCCGTGACCCTGATCCCCGGAAGACGTGGGTATAGAAAATGAATGAATAAATTCACCCTTCAAAAGCCTCTTGTATCCTAGGATGCTTTGTGTGCAGCTGCTTTTTTTTAGACAGAACTTTATTGAAAATATGAAAATACAGATTCTCAAAGAGGATAATGAACACAGATAAAATTAAATACAATATAAAAATAAATGAAAATGGGGATTTTGTAAGGGAAACAAAACCATAGTACAGTAAGTAAATTAAGAGGTGCATATGAATTACAAAGCAAATAAGGCACTTAAATTCCTTCTTTTATAACGGTTAAATTACCTGTTGCTAATTAAAACACGTTGGGGCATCATTTAGATGTGTGAAAAGCACATCTAAATGCAAGCAATTTAAGACAGTTTTTAGCGAGCAATGTTGCTTGCTGCTGCTCCTGCTCAGTCAAAAGAAGTCAGCTGAAATGGCGGCAAAGACACAACATATAAATGTAAGTACTCAAATTTCACTTAAAATATTAAGTTTTTACTGTGGGGTTTTTACTTATTTACACATCCAACGCCATTGTTGGATGGCGAACAAATGGTTAGCTTCATGCTATAAAAACATCACTTCTGGGGTTGGCCAGCAGTAGGGAACAGCAGTGACGCAACCAGGAAATACTCAGAAGGCGAGACCGTCCCATGGGGTTACCAGGGAGGCGGTTTAGGTTTGGTTCATCTTTCTCGTCCAGGTCCTTCTGAGGACCCGCCTTCCGACGGAGGACACTTCCTTCAAAGGATGCAGACCTTGAATTGAGACACAGCCAGAGTTTCCAATTCACCACTTCATCAGTCCCTTTTTGGACTGTGAGAGGAAGCTGGAGAACCCAGCAGACACAGGGAGAACATGCAAACTCCACACAGAGAGGCCCCAGGCCTGGAATCGAACCCACAACCTTCTTGCTGTGAGGCATCAGCGCACCACCGTGTCACCCTAATATGATACAACATAATATAATTAGTTGCAAACAATGGAATGCAAAATATATAAAATAATATCAACCATAATAGTAGGAATGGTAACATCAGTGAAATTACAATAACAGTAGTAAAACTAATAATAATAATAATAATAATAATAATAATAATAATAATAATAATAATAATACTAGTGCATGATAATATTATAAACATAATAATAAAAATAGTGTAATTAGTTACATGATTTTGAAATGTGATATATGTAGTATATTATATACAATCTAATCTAATATACTTGTGTGTGTGTGTGTATTGACATGATCATCTATTTTTGTATGTTTTTTTTTGTGTGCGTTTGACTGTTAGTGTAACAATAAAAGGAAACAGTTGATCATGACTTTTGTTACAGCGTCAGTTGACCGGAACCAACCGGATGTGGAGGAGACATAACAACAACCGGTGTAGGTACAAAATCTGACCGGCCTACGGAATCCGTCCGGGGTCCACCATTTCTATTAGGACAAACTACGAACGAACGAACAAACAAACGATAGACAGATAGTAAATGCTACATCTATCTAAGCTCACAATAGTTTTTCATTATTGTCTGGCCCAAAAGATTTGTTCCTACCCATTATTGCCATCCCAAAGAATGCTATCTATCTATCTATCACTCTCTCTATCTATTCAATAGTTGTTTGACCGCGACGCAGTTTCCAAAATATCTATCTGTTCGACCGCGATGTAGTTTGTCCTAATAGTGTTGCCGTTCGACCGCGATGTAGTTTGTCCTAATAGTGTTGCCGTAAGACCCCGGACACATTCCGTAGGCCGGACAAATTCTGTACCTACACCGGCTCTTGACACTTTTAACGCCCATGTTCATGTGAGCACAGCGGCCTCCAGGGAGCGCTGCGCTGCGGCGGCAAGGCCACTGTAGGTCTGTGGCTGTAATACCGCAGTGGCCCAGCAGGGGGCGCCTCTGGACCAGGGCCGTCGGGCTCGCTGGGCGGGCGGCAGGAAGCAGGAGGCAGCCACACCTTCAGACTTCAGACCGGCGCTGGGACTCAGTCCGAGGGTCGGAACCGTCATCCCGGACCGGAGCGCACCGACCGGCTGGTGAGTCGCTGCTTTCGCCATCCTACAACACAGAGACACCCGCAGCTCCGCACCGCTGCCTTTCGGTGAACTACAACTACATAGAAAACAAAATAGAAGAAAACTTCAGTGAGAGAGAAGGAATGTTCAGGACTGTGTGTGTGTGTGTGTGTGTGTGTGTGTGTGTGTGTGTGTGTGTGTGTGTGTGTGTGTGTGTGTGTGTGTGTCAGAGGGAGTCGGTTGGTGTTGTGTTGTTTTCTGATCCCCTCCTGGTTCGCGACCTTCACTTGTTGAACGTCAGTCCGTCAGTCACAGGATGAACCGTAACACCGGTGTTTGCGACAGTCTGTCAGCTTGGCGGTAGCAGCGCTGCTCGTACCGCAAGGTGTTTTGCTCCGCTAATGCTAACGTCAATACGGCTAACGCGTCTTTAGCTCGAACTTCAGCCAAGGAGGAGAAGCAGAACAGACGGAATATTAAAGTGGAGTTGTTTGTGAACGTGTTGTTGCTGTTGTGAGTGAGATGGAATTTAAAGTCTCCGTAAAGGAGACGGATTGTCAGTAGCTACAGCTAGCCAGCCAGCTAACTACAGATCGGTCGACACACACACACACACACACACACACACACACACACACACACACACACACACACACAAAATGACAGGAAGTTGCTGGGGCTCCAGCAGCAGTTAGGTTCTTTTTCTAATAAAAGTGTTGAAGAGGAAAAGCTTGGCCCCGCCCTCAGATCAGCTGGTTCAGAGGGGCGGAGCCTAATTCAACAACATTAACCATCCTGTTTCTCTGCCATGTAGTTTAATCAAGCTGGAGGAAGTGAAGCCTGTTTATAGCTGCTGTGTGTGTGTGTGTGTGTGTGTGTGTGTGTGTGTGTTTTATAGGACTCATAAACCCAGAAATATCTGAGTTCTGTTTCTTTCCATGTTTGGACTCTGAACTGAAGTGTTGAACCATCCTGAACACACACACACATATGCACGCACACGCATGCACTCACACATACACTCCAGTAGATTGGAGTGTGAGGAAGTAAATCTTTTCTTCAGCTAAAAGCAATGGCGTGCCCTCCACCCAGCTGCTGATTGGTCGATGGGAGCTGTCTCCCTATTGGCCTCTCCAGCTGCTGCATGCTGTTGAGGTCTTGCTGAAGCTCTGCCCCTCACTCGCCTCTCACCATATCGTGCAGCAACACAGCAAAATGTTCAAGTTTTGGTGTCAAAAACTCGCAGTACCATCAGCCAACAGTGGGGGGTGTCGCTGCTCACCGTGTCTGTCCAGCCTCCACACACACTGACATCATCAGAGAAATATTCACCACACACACACACACACACACACACACACACACGCACACGCACACACACACAGACACACACACACACACATCCTGTCAGTCTTCAGCCGCTGCATTGCACAGTTGCGTTAGCGGCGCCACCTACAGCAGTGTGTGTGTGTGAAGAACATGAATCCACACGTCGGCTTCCTGCATTCTTCCTGCGTCATGTGACTAACACAACGAGGGAAGTTGCGGCGGACGGATCAGAACAGGAAGTGGGACTGAACACTGAGCGTGTGTGTGTGTGTGTGTGTGTGTGTGTGTGTGTGTGTGTGTGTGTGTGTGTGTGTGTGTGTGTGTGTGTGCGCGCGCGCCAGCAAGTGAGTGAGTGAGTCGGTGGGTTTGCGTGTGTTGTGTGTGTGTGTGTGTGCGAGTTTCGTCTTCAGTCTGGGCTTGCGGCTGACCTTTAATAACCCCTAATTGAAGTAACGAGTCTCCAGAGGTTCTTGAGGACACAAACACTATGCCAGATTATTTCACCCAGATTATTTCCACTCATCTCTTCCTCTCTTTCTCTCTCTCTCTCCCTCTCGCTCCATCCCTTCCCCCATTCTCTCTCCCCCTTTCTCTCTCTCTCTCTCTCTCTCTCTCTCACTCTCTCCCTCTCTCAGGTCTCTCCATCCCTACACTCCTCTTCTCCTCCTGGATGCTCCTGGGTTCCTCCTCCAGAGTTCCTGCAATCCCTCCTCCAGCCTGCAGGGCGGTGCCACCGTGGAAGCCACAGCATGAGTGACTTCTGGCACAGGATTGGCTGCTGCGTGGCGGCCAAGCCTCCAACGGTGGGTCACATGACAGGAATTAGAACCTTCAAAAATAAAACTCCCTTACCCTGTGTGTGTGTGTGTGTGTGTGTGTGTGTGTGTGTGTGTGTGTGTGTGTGTGTGTGTGTGTGTGTAGAAGAGGAAGAGGGGGAGGAGGATTGATCGCAGTATGATTGGAGAACCCACCAACTTCATCCACCTCACACACATCGGCTCTGGAGATACTGGAGACGGACAACTGGTGAGACACACACACACACACACACACACACCTGTCTGTCTGTCCTACTGTCTCTCTGTCTGGTCTCATTAATAGAAAGTTGTTTGTATTGTGTGTGTGTGTGTGTGTGTGTGTGTGTGTGTGTGTGTGTGTGTGTAGTCGGGATCGGTTCAGGAACAGATGAGGTCTAAAGGCCCGACAACAAACGGCAGAAACAGCCTCTTAACAGCCTGGTAAACACACACACACACACACACACACACACACACACACACACACACACACACACACACACTTCCCTGACTTAAAGCAGCTCTAGGTAACTTTTCGACCATAAAATTGTGATTCCAAACTCAGTAACGCGGTAGATAAACGATTAATAGGATCAGCGAGAGAGAGAGAGAGGGGGGTGGGGGGGGTTGTGCCGGCTGTAACTGCACTGTGTAACTTTCAAGCGTGACCCTTTTATTTAGAGGCGATCTTACATACTACTATTACAAATACATAAGATTGTAAAATGACGGAATGGAACCCAATAAGTAACCTCGATGAAAGACGAAGTAATCAAAGTGTTTAACGTTTGCTACAACGTTATTGTCAATGTCTGTTTTGCATTTCATATTGGTGTTTTTCCTCAACACATAAGCTTGGCCACTATTTGTATTTTCCCACATCAATAAACTCGCGCTGCAGCGTGTTTACTTCGTCACTTCGCCATTTCCACCGAAAGTTACCTAGAGCTGCTTTAATGGGTAACCCGCTGAACGGTCCAGCTAATGCCAACACTAGCTAATGCTACCTGAAAAGAACAGTGTAAAACCGCTGGAGCTTTTAGCCCGCTGTTTGAGGCGTGTCTCTCCCCTGCACCATCACTGGTTCTTTCAGCTGCCGCCACACCACCTGATTGGCTGATGTGTTTGTCTCCCAGATTAGCTGATTGGCTAGAGGACCAGCCAACCAATCAGCATCAACAGAGCTTCTGCCCGACGGTGGAAGAGGACCGAAGCCCCTCCCCCTCCAGGCCTCACCCTCTGCCGCTAGGTGTCAGTCCTCTATTGCGCTGGGTGAAGAAGACTCTCCCAGAATGCCTTGCAGCTCCTCTGACCTCTGACCCATGTGTGGCTTTGACTTCATCATCTTTCCTCCTAGTTGTGTTCAGCCTTTTGGCCACTGGGGGCAGTGGTGTCTCTCTGAGATGAGGATATTCCTCTGGACTACATTTCCCACAATCCCTCCAGCCTCTTGTTGTTGTTCATAGACGACAGAATGTCTGTATTTACAAAAGTGACTCAAACTGGAAAAACCACCACCGTATTTCCCAGCATTCATCAGTGCAACCAGTGGAGGAGGCTGGGTCACATGACCTCAGGATGACATCACCAGTCCCAATGAGTCCACCGACCTGCGTGTGTGTGTGTGTGAGATCTCAGTGTGTGTGTGTGTGCGCGCGCGTGTGGTGGACCAGGCGCCCCCAGCTTGTCATGTGACTTCAGCCTCACTATTTATTATTGTTTGACGTCACTTTGATGTTTGTGACGCTGCAGCGACCAATAAAGTTTTTATTTCCATTTCAACAAGTTTCACTGTTTTTTTAATCAGCTCAGTTTCACCTCAATGAGCGTCCACACACACACACACACACACACACACACACACACTGGTGTGTTCCTGTTTACTGGGTTCCCTTTGCAGCCACCTCACTTCCTTCCGTCATTTCCTGATTCACACCTACACACACACACACACACACACACACACACACACACACACACACACACACAGACTCACATTTTATCGACTTGACTTTTTCCCTCAAACTTGATCATTTTTTCGGCCCGCCGACAGAGAAGTGACTTCCTGTCTATGTTGATGCCTCATTTCCTGCTTCTGACACTGAAGGAGCTTTTTGATGGAATGTTCTGACTTTAAAACCTCAAAGAGCAAAAAATTAAACTTTGCCTTTTCAAAATGTGTCAAAGACTGAAACAAACAAACAGCTGATGAATCAAAGTCCCAGTTTTAGACGTTAAAATAAGAAAATTACTTTTATTTTGGTGAAATGTAAAGCGACTCTTGGCCAAAAATGACTGACAAAAAGGAACATTGACAAAATATTTTTGCTCTTGGGCTCCAGAAGGTTCAGGAGGTGAGACTCTGGTCGAACCTGCAGGAGGAGGAGGAGAGGAAGAGTCAGAGCACCTCCTGCTGGTCGGGATGGTGGTGTGCAGGTCAAAGACTCACTGGGAGACGCAGTGGGGGATTTGCACGCGCTCAGTAGGGATCAGCTGGGACAGATCCTGTAGGGAGGAAACAAACTGCAGCTTCCTGCTGAACTTGGAGCTGAGGAAGAGCAGAGGAGGAGGAGAAGGAGGACGAGCAGGAGCAGGGGAGGAGCAGGAAGAGAAGGAGGAGGATGAGGAGGAGCAGCAGCAGAGGAGGAGGAGAAGGTCCAGAGAATGAAGAAGAAGAAGACGACGATGAAGATGGTGATGATGATGATGAAGGTGATGAAGGTGTGACAGACCTGATGAAGGGCCTGATAATGGTGATCAGAGCTCTGATGTACCAGTTGGGATGAACCACAAAGAGACGCTTCAGGTTCTTCCTCAGCCTGCACACACACACACACACACAAAGTGGTCCAGCAGTCAACAACTGTCCTTCCAGAAGGAGGCGCTGCACTGTCTGTGTCTGTGTTTGTTGATAAGGTGGTTTCATATTGACACCCTGACGGCCCCTGCTAGTGACAGACTGAACAAACAGCAAGGTGAGGGGCAGACAGGAAGTGAGGTTAGAGGTAAGAAGTCAGCGAGTCTCCGGAGGTTTTTGATGATAAGTGTTGTGTAGTGTTGTTGTGTCGTTGTGTCGTTGTGTACCTTTGGTTGATGGTTGTGTACCTGTGGTTGATGGTTGTGTACCTGTGGTTGATGGTTGTGTAGCACTCCTTCAGCCAGCTGATTCTGGGCAGTTTGTCTTTGTTTCCATCGGCACAAAAGAAAACGATGATGTAACTTTCAGAGACCATCAAGTCCAGAGTGGCAACCAGGAACCTGCAGGGGGAGACAAACACTGCCTCAGAGAACACAGCGTATGTGAGTCTGCATATGTGAGTCTGCGTGTGTCTCAGTGTGTGTCAGTGTGCGTGCAGTGTGTGTCAGTGTGTGTCTGACTGGAAGAGGTGCTCCATGATGAGCTGGTAGTCGTCCAGGTGAGTGTCTGGCAGGTAGCAGGAGGAGAAGACGATGATGTCATCAACACCGTCCTTGCAGTAACCTGCAAGGGGCAGCAGAGGGAGGGAGGGTCAGATATCAGGGGATCAGCAGATGGTCAGGAGGTTCGAGGGTCAGAGGTCAGAGGTCACTACCTCCGTGGGACAGCACCCTGACAAAGGGCTCCAACAGGCTCATGTTGACCCGCTGGCCACTGGAGAAGCAGCGCCACCTGGTGCCCTGCTGGTCCACTTTATCCTCCTGGCCCAGGGCGGCGGGGCCAGAGAGAGAGGGGGCGGGGCTAGGGAGGGATGGGGCGAGGCCACGTCGAGAGGGAGCGGTTTCACGCGAGTACACGCCCAGCCGACGGAGCTCATCTAAGGAAAGACAGCAGAGGAGGGGTCAGGTCAAAGGTCACTACAGGGAGGGAGGGAGGGAGTGGTAGGGGTGGCGTGACCTCTGACCTCTGACCCCCAGGTCCAGACCGTGCACGGCCACGTGTAGTGACTCGCTGTCGGAGGGCGTCTCAAGGTCGTCCAGCTGCAGTCGCTCGCCCTCCTCGTCCGGTGAGAGAGAGGGGGAGGGGGAGGGGGCGGAGTCACCTGAACATATCAGGTGACCTGGTTAGCCACACCCCCTCACATCACATGACCTCAATCAGCCAATGACACGAACCAAATGTGAAAATTAGCATTAGTGAAAAAAAATCAAACATAATCAGAGAGAAATCAGGCTTCAGCTTTGAACTGATCAATGTTATTGATTGATTGATTGATGTTATTGATTGATTGATTGATTGATTGATTGATTGATTGATAATGAGTGCTGCTTCAGCTGTCTCTCACCCTGCAGCGCCACGCTGAGCGCCGGCGCTGCCAGGACCTTCCTCTTCATCGGGCCGCACAGTGGCAGGCTGGTGGGCGGGGCTACACACAGGAAGTGACATCACAACACAGCCTTCACAGCTCACCTAGAAGATACATCTCTGAGAAGAAGAGGAAGGAGGACGAGGAGGAGGAGGCTGATGGTACCTGGTCTGCTGCTGGTTTCTGCTGCAGGTTTCTGCTGCCAATCATCTGACGGACCAATCAGATCTCAGCAGGAGGAGGAGGAGATGGAAACATCATGTCAGCACAGTTTAGTGGAACCAGTTAGAACCAGAACCAGTAAGATCCAGTAAGAACCAGTTAGAACCAGTTGAAAACTGGTTAGAACAGCGCCCCCAGCTGGTCCCACCTGTCGGCTCCACAGAGTCACAGCTGCTAGTCTGAGTGGTCGTCTCCAACTGCACCGGGAACCTACATAACAACACAACACAACACAACACAGTGAGTTGAGGCCAGTGGAGGTGACACCAATGTGAAGGTCAGAGGTCACACTCACTGTGTGTCCTCTAGTGGGCTGGTCCTACCTGACGACATCTTTACCTGGAGACACAACAACACAACTCACATACACACTAATGACTCATGAGTTGCTTTTCTAGTGGTTTCAGTTTTTAAACTGTGCAGGAAGTTCAACACTGGTGGTCAGACAGACAGACAGATACACAGACAGGCAGGTGAGACAGACAGACAGACTGGCAGACACACAGACAGGTGAGACTCACGGTGTGGCAGGTAGTGTTGCTGCAGCCAGACAGGAAGTGGAGGAGCAAGGATGTCATCATGGACTTTGACCTATTGGCAGGTAGGAGGTGTGGCTCCGTCTCCTGCTGTAGGTGTGGTGTGTGTGTATGTGTGTGTGTGTGACAGTGTGGGTGTGTCAGTGGCAACAAGCCTCTGCTTGCAGTGTGAGTTAATGTGTGTCTGTTTGAGTGTGTGTGTGTGAGAGTGTGTGTGAGTCTCTTTTAAAACTCTTTTACTTGAATGAATCCTAGAAAACACACAAACACAGCTGCACTGGCAGGTCAACAACTGCACAACAACAGACACAGTTGAGTTTCAGACTGTCCAACAACAACCAACTTCCTGGTAAACAACACACTCCTCCTCGGCCACACACACAAACACACACACACACACTCACACACACACACACACACACACACACACACACACACACACACACACACACACACACAGCATATGGAAGTGAAAGCAGTTTATTGTGTCCATCATGACATTGTGACAGCTGGTTCCTCCCGGTAGCACCATCTGATAAATCAATCAATCAATCAATCAATCAATCAATCAATCAATCAACACAGAACTCTGTCCTCAGGAGGAGGAGTTCCTATGGTGGAGGTCCTGAGGAGGAGGAGGTCCTATGGACCATAGGACCTCCTCTTCCTCAGGAGGTAATTTGCGGGGTGGACATGGGGGACATGTCCCCTCCCCCCTCCCACTTTGTAAAAAGGCAGTTTCGGTCCCCCGCAGTTTTTACTGTCCAAAAACAATGTTACGCTATATTAAATGGAGACGGGTCAAGCACTAGGACCCAGCGGAAAACGGCCGCTCGAGCTGAAGCCGGTTTCCCTTGAGACCGCCCCCAAGCTCTTCGATTGGCTCTGCCGTTTCTTGCTAATAATGTGTGATTGGCTGTCCCCGCTGTCACTCCATCCGGTTAGAAACAACGTCTGGACTGCTCTCCGGTGAAAAAAAAAGAAAAAAGAAAAAAGAAAGGCGTTGCTCGTCATCGCTAGAGTCCATCTTTAGGCTATCTGCTACTGTAAGTTGTTGACATGTTGGGCGTTTGTTCTGCCTGGGTCACGTCAGGTAGAAGGATTTTAATATCAGAGGTTTCATTTACATTTACATTAACATTTGAATGTGTGTCTGTGTGTGTGTGGGTGTTTGTGTGTTAATTGGTAATTAGGCGCAACCAGGTGGCAGGATGTCCAAAAAAAGAAAAATGGACATAAGACATGTTTTCGGCAGCTTTGGCTAAATTGATCTCTCACTTCAAATAAAATTGATGATCACTACTTGCATTGAATTATGGATATTTTATTCAATTTCTCCCTCCTGTGATATTCCCTGGTCCATTTGATCCGCCCACCACTGGGTGGTGCTGGGTGGTGGTCCAAACATTTGAAATGATTTCATTTCATTTTCACATATACCAGTCTGTGGTAATCTATCCATTTATATGCCCGAGTGTAACTACAGTATCAGAATTTCAGCTTATTTTTACTAAAAAATCTGGTATAATTTTATGTATATGAGGTCAATTGACCATACATACCAAAAATAAGTGTTGGTAGTAATGGTGGCAGTTGGAAAGAGAGATTGAAAGAGTTTGAGATTTAATGAAATTAAGAGAGGTCCTAAGGTGGAGGTCCTGAGGAGGAGGTCCTATGGTGGAGGTCCTAAGGTAGTGGAGTTCCTGAGGAGGAGGTGGCCCTGTGGTGTCGGTCCTGAGGAGGAGGAGGTCCTGAGGTGGAGGTCCTGTGGAGGAGATCCTGTTGAGGAGGAGGAGGTCCTGTGGAGGAGGTCCTATGGTGGTGGAGCTCTTGAGGAGGAGGATGTCCTGAGGTGGAGGAGGTCTTATGGTGGTGGAGTTCCTGTGGAGGAGGAGGTCCTGTGGTGGAGATCCTGTGGATGAGGAGGCCCTGTGGTGGATGAGGATGAGCTTCGCCCTCACAGACTGTGGATGTAGAAGTGTGAACACCTGGAGCCTCGTGGACAGAGACACACCTGTCCAGCCCAAGTACTTTGGCCCCGCCCCCTAGGGCTCTGCCCACTCTGGCTCCGCCCAGGCCAGCAGAACTTTTCCAGGTTGCACTGAAACACAGACAGGCAGACAGGCAGACAGTCAGGGGTCAGGGGGCGTAGCCCTTGTGCATGATGACATCATCAGCAGTGGGCGGGGCCTACCAGAACCGTGACCCGCCGTCTCCTCAGGCGTCCACACAGTCCAGGAAGTCGACTGAAGCTCTGCAGCTTCCTCTCTGACCTTACCTCACCTCTCCCAGCATGCACCTGTGGTGAGGGCGGGTGAGCCGTGGTGAGGGGGGGCAGGTGGCCCTGCAGGAGGTGTAGGTGGAGCAACAACAGCAGCAGCAGCAGTAGCTTCTCACACACCTTTAGCTCCATCTTTACCGCTAGCCGCCACCAAGCTCTAATCCTCTTAGTGGCAGTCGGGGGTCACATGACTACGTGATGTCATCACTCTGAGGTTACTCAAGTTCAAACCAGTCTGTTTGATCTGAACGACTCACTGCTCCCAGTTTAATTTGGCTTCCATTTCTTCTTCCCATTTTCAGTTTACAATTAAAACACGAAAGGAGGGAAAGTTTCTGTTTAGTTTTTGTATGTGATACAAAAAACTAAAACAAGCTTGTTTTCTTGACATTTCAATCTTAAACTGAGGAAAATACAGAATGGGAAGACGAACCAAGGACTGAATTTAATTTCCTTTCATAGAGCGATTCCACCGGTGACATGTTGACATTTTGCTTAGAACAGCTGTGTCTCATGCTAAGCTACCATAAGATGTGGGTTTTGGTGTGTTTCGGACTGATTGAAGTAATCTTTTGAATTTTTTGTACTTGGATTCTACACACTACAGTATTTTCAGACATTTGTTTTAGTATTATTTCATTTTTAGGGTTAGGGTTAGGTTTTTGATAGTGTCTCCACCTACTTTGAGAAGGGGCAAAAATGGCACGGTCCAGCTACCTGGTGGTTCCTCTCCACTGGTCCCTCCGCTGGTCGGGTTGTTGGCGTCGGCGTCCGTAGCGCACCACCGCCCACCCTCCTCGGTCCATGTTGCACTTTGTCTTTTGTTGTATTTATTAACTGATTATTTATTTATTTATTCATTCATTCATTCATTATTTATTATATATTAATGACAGGGCTTTCTCAAAAAATGGAAAGAGGACAGAACAGGTTTGTCCATATAACAAAAAGTCCTCTTTAATAAAAATGTGCAAATGAAAATACAAAAGTAATATCCTCTAGATAGAACAGTGAACCTTTTAATATGAACCCAAACAAGTGTTGTTTCAACCTGAATATGGAACAAGCAAAGCTTAATACTAGACAATAAATAAGATGAGTTTTGCACACATGCAAAATTGAATTTCAAACTGAAAAAACTCATCAAAATAAATAAAACGTAAATTAAAATCGTATGGCTCTCTTTTTAAATTGCAGCCTTCTGATTTATCAATCGATCAATCAATCAATTGATCAATCAAACGATCAGAATTTATTTATATACCACTTTTCATACAAGCAGAGCAACACAAAGTGCTTGACCGCAATAAAAGCAAAAGAACCTATATCACCCCACCCAATTTCAACAGGAACATTTTTCCACTAGATAATAATAAATGAATAAATCAAATAACAACAATAAACCAATAAAGTCACAATAGTAATATCCTTCAATCAACATCCTGTCCTGAGTGAGCAGCAAGGCTTTCTGGGATTTGCAGAATTAGCAGTGCATGGGCTGTATAATACCATATGACCAGCAGCTCTAGTAGTGATTGTGTATTGGCCTCACGGGCCTAACACAAAGACACGGGCCAGAGTTTGACACCTCTGGTCTTTTTGGTTGCCCTCTTGATTATTTCCTGTTTAACTTTGGATGATCAATGTTTTCACTGTTTCTGTTTTTGATGTTTCATTATCCTAAACTATATTTTGATCATTATACTGAACATTTACTGCATTACCCTGCACACAAAGAATAACACAATGAGTATTGATCGTTAACACATTCCAATTAATAAGCACAGGTTGATGATTTAGAAACGATCAAGTTGGATTCAGACGCTTCTCCAATACCAATTTCTACTACTACAGTCAGTTCTTGACTCATGATTGTCGTCATAATTAAAAGTTGTCACACAGGATTAGGGTTAGGGTTAGGTGCCATACCTTTGAACGGCGATATCTCCACGAGAGAGTGTGCCAGGCACTTGAAATCGGTGGGAGGTGGCGTTCTCGCGCTGTGTTGGTCACAAATCCAGCCATTCATTTGAATTTGTGCCACTGGTTTGCTATGGCTCCCTCTAGGAGGTTCGAGGGCGCCACTACACCTGCTATGGCTCCCTCTGTTTGGTCAGAGAGCGCCATTACACCCGTTGTGGCTCCCTCTGTCTGTTGAGAGAGGCAGTGCACTCTGCCCACTGAAATATTCCCCTCCAGTGGGGAGAAGTGGTTATGGTTTGGTTTGGAGACATGGGACCACTTACAGGTTTATCGGGATGCCTCAAGACACCCACATCAAATTTGGGCCTTCTAGCACCACTTTTAGGCAACGTCAGACGTTTATTTTGAGGCGGTCTTACATACTACTATTACAAATACATAAGATTGTAAAATGACGAAATGGAACCCAATAAGTAACCTCGATGAAAGACGAAGTAATCAAAGTGTTGAACGTTTGCTACGACGTTATTGTCGTAGCAAACTTGTAGCAAACTCAAGTTACCTAGAGCTGCTTTAACGCCAAAACCTCATACCAAGTAAGTCTGTGGGGTCAAAGGTCAACTTTGTCCTGGAGACATGGGACCACTTGCAGGTTCATCGCGATGGCCCAAGACACTTCCACGACAAATTTGAGCCGTCTAGCACATGAGGAACCCCGAAACCCTAACCCTAATTCCAGCCTCAACCCGAACACTAATTCCAGCCTTAACCCTAACACTAATTCCAGCCCTAACGCCAAACCCAAGTGCCATGCACATTTATAGTTCCATATCCTGGGGACATGGGACCACTTGCAGGTTCATCGGGATGCCTCAAGACACATCAAATTGATGAAAAAGGGGATTAAACAGCTTTGCGGGGCTATCGATGCAGCAAAAAAACCCTCTTTTGGTTTCAGAGATCGTCATCCCGCTTATCAATATCTAGTGTGCCACCCATTATAGTTGAACAGGTACATTATTCGTTCTTTTCAACACATCCCACCCATTGGAGATAATTCATTTGATACTGGCAGGGTTTTTTCTGCTCTTGGGATACTGCTAAAAACATTTTCAATCAGTGGGTTAATTCTTTAATAATAATAATGGAATGGATTTATGTAGCACTTTTCAAGGACACAAAACGCTTTACATTGAACCCATTATTCATTCACACCACATTCACACTGGTGGAGGTAAGCTACATGTGTAGCCACAGCTGCCCTGGGGCAGACTGACGGAAGCGTGGCAGCCAATCTGTGACAAACGGCCCCTCCGACCACCACCCAACATTCACTCACATTCATACGAGGCAATGTGGGTTAAGTGTCTTGCCCAGCCGGCGGATAAGGGTCATTATGGGCCGAACACGGTACGTTGACGAGGCCATGCTTCAGTTGAATAATACCAACTATCATAGACCTTTAGAAGAACCTATTTTTCCACAAACCCTTCTCTGATTAAAAATATTTTAGATTCATTACATCAGAAAAAAAAATCATCGCTAAAAAACAATTTTCTTATCTCAAAGGTGACCGACGTTAAAAAACGTTATATTCTTCCTAAGATCCACAAGGATCCTGCCACTTGGAAACCTCCTGTGTTTCATGCCTCCAGGCCGCCCTATCGTCTCAGATTGTTGTAGTGATACTGATAGGATTGCGGACTACATTGAGTTCTTTCTCAATCCTTTTTCAGTTAGACATCCAGCATATGTCAAGGATACTTATCACTTCATCGACATTATGAGAGGCTCAGGGTCCCGACTAACTCTCCTCTCTTCTCCCTTGATGTAAATAGCCTGTACACCAACATTGACACCCAGTTGGGCCTGGCAGCTGTGCGACGTATGTCTGATAGTTTTCCAGATCTCTCCCGCCCTGATAGTGAAATTCTTACTCTACAAGAAATTAATTTAACCAGAAATTATTTCCTTTTTGATTCTCGATATATTCTCCAGATCAAAGGGACAGCGATGGGTAAATCATTTGCCCCCTTCTATGCCAATATTTCTTATGGGCTTTTGGGAAGAATCAGCCCTTGCCCCATCTTTTCCACGCCCTCAGGCCCAGGGGATATTCCAGATCTTTTCTCCGCCACTGTCTCAGAACCCTCAGAGAGGTTAGTAGTAGAGACCATAGGGAAATGATTCCTTGTATTTCAACATTTTCTACCATGATCACAATTTTCAATAGAGTAATTAAGGACACTTTTAATACAGTGATTTCCAGCTCGGGGGTTCCAAACAACTTTAAGGTCATAGCAGCTTATAGAAAAAACAAAAGTCTCAAAGACATTTTAGTTAGAGCTAAATTACCTCCCATAACCCCACCCTGCAGACCTCCAGGGAAGGGATGCCTACATTCTTTTCAGTGTCTCCCACGCCTAAACCTAAAGTTATGATCTTTACGCTTTCTGCTGGTTCCAGGGATATTTGGACTCTGTTCTCTCTATCCCCTTGCTTCCACGGTTTGTCCGTTTTTCTTCTTCCTTCTTTTTTAAACCCCCACCCTGGCCCTTTACACAAAACCTATCCATTCAGAATTCCACGCCCAACCCTTTAGGTCTATGCTTTAATGCTTTATTTTTCAGTCCTTGTCGGTGCTTATTGTTCCACATGAATGGTGTCTATAATTTTTATGACAAAATTCCATGAATAATTTCGTCTTTTTGTTCATCCTTTTGCCTTTTTTCATTGTTTAGATACTTATAGTTTTCAATATTGCAGTTTTCAATCGGTTGTAGTAATTATTTTGTCCAGGAGATGGCAATGTTTACCAAGCAATAAAGGGAGGGTTCGCCAGAGGGCAATAATTCCCACAGGGCCCCCCCGGGATGTTTACTTCCGAGGTGACCTTCATTCAGGTGATAAGTTTGCCTCCTCGCCATTATATCTTAAGTTGCTTCTGCGAGGAGTCTTGGCAGAATCACAGTTAAGTTTTTATGCAGCAACCATCGAGTGTTTATGTCATTTCAGAGCCTTGTTTCTTTTGTTCCTGTACCACAAAAATACCTGGACTCTGCCTTCCTTATTACCCCGGATAGAAAGTCCTCTCAGTAACGCCAGCCTCCAGTCCGCTGCCGGGACGGAGATTAGAACCGTGATGCGCAGATGGTCCGGGCCTTCCCTGGTCGCCCCTTGTGGGGGGGACCGGGCACAACACTCTCATCCCTCTGCAATCCCAACATTAACCCTGACCCAGCTCCCACATAAGGCTGTGGGGTTAAAGGTCAACTTTGTCCTGGCGACATGGGACCACTTGCAGGTTCTTCGGGATGTCTCAAGAAACACCCATGTCAAATTTGGGGCTTCTAGCACATGAGGAAACCCCGAAACTTTTAAATTGAGACTGAGGTGTTTCCTTCATCCTGCTCCGTCCCACATCGTGCCTGAAAAAACACAGTTTACACACGTGGTGAAACTGAATCCACGGACTACCAATAAATACAGATGACATTAATCATTCGGAAGAACAACACGACCGTTTACGGAGAGACATCGACAATGTTTCTTGCAGTGGCCAAATGCGTGTGTGTGCGTGTGTGTGTGTATGTGTGTGTGTGTGTGTGTGTGAGACCTCATCTGGTCGCAGGGGGGCGCCGCAGGAGCAAATAAATACTGGATAAAGGTTGCCGCCCCACTGCATCTACTGTCTAGTGCATCATGGAGGCAAGACTTCTGGTACAAGTTAGGACACACACACACACACACACACACACACACACACACACACATACACACACACACACACACTGGCGAGCCCCCCGCATGTCCCTGTCACAGTGCGTTTGTCAGCGGGGCCGTGTTTTGCGTCTCGATGCGGTGACAGCATCAGTTTGCTGCCTGAGAGACAGCAGAGATCATGTTCCTGCTGCCACCAGCGAGGGGGGTGTATGGGTTCGGGGTTGGGGGGTTGGGAATGGGGTCCCTGACAGTGGGAGCCGCGGGGGTGCTGCGGCAGCGGGTTGTTGTCAGCGGGCCAGGGGGCGCCGCAGACACGGCGGCATATGTTGTCTGACAGCCGAGGATCGCCCCGACTGATGGAGGAGAGACGAAGCAGCCACTGATGGGAGTGACAGCTGCCTGGGACAAGTACAAGTCCAAGTCCACGTCCAAGTGTGTGTGTAAGTGTGTGTTGCACTACTACTGTCTGCTCTGAGGACCAGTTCAAGCACTTGGAGACTCTCTCTGTTCTATGTGTCACTGCTCTCTTGAGGTTGATTCAAATCCCAGCTGCTAGGTTTTAGCATAAACAGCAAAATAAGTCTTTAGTTAAATGATACAAAAATACTTTCTCTCTATCTCTCTATATACACGTAACAGATTTTTTTCCTTTCCTTTGAAAAGTGGTTCCAAGTCGCAAGTAAAATTCCAGCATATTTGAGAAGCAGAGACGCATGCAGTAGATACTGAACACACACGGTGGCAGTAAATACAGCTGCACTTTAAAAGGCTCAGTGTCATTCTGGTGATCTGGACATTTCCCAGAATTCACAGCGGGAATACAGGTCAAAGACGAGACTCAAGAAAGTGACTCGGTGCTCGATTTGAAGAATACAAGGCGGGAGGTTAAACGGGAGGGAAAGAAAAACAATTCCAATTCTTTCTGTGTTTATTTTCCCCCAAATAATTTGTCCGCTCCTGCTCAAATGGCAGATTAATTCCAACTTCTAAGGTGTAAAACGATGAGAAAAGTGAGGCCCCTGTGAATGTAAAGGACGGCCGAGGTGGAGAAGCGGCGGAGAGAGAGGGCCACTCAGGAAGGTGGATGGCAAATCCATCAGATTAACACGCAGTAATGTCTTCCTGGTCTGGTTCCCGGCGTCGGTGATTCATCAACGCAAAGCTAATGGCATCAATATGAATCTAACTTAAAAATCAATATTTCATTACCTAATTGTTGGGCGGGAATGAAGAAGGATGGCGGCGACGCGACGCGGTCGGAGAGCATCTGGAGTTCACCGAGACATCTGGAGGACAAACTTCATCAGCGGCCGCAAACTCGGTTACGGAGACACTTCCAGAGAGGAGGAGGGTGGAGGAGGGTGGATGGGGGGAGAGAGAGGAGGACAGGAATCGATGCTCTGCCGCTTCGAGATGTTAAAACAGAACCAACAAACAGACAAAATCAAATGATTGGTGGCGCAAAAGCTTCTTAGGAGGTTAAAACCAAACTGCGACCCGCGTTTCATCAAAACACGCAGCTGCACAAAATGCAGCGTGAACAATCTGTTGTAATGCACACACGCACACGCACGCACGCACGCACACAGGTATCAGAGCCAGACAGCTGCCCCGCAGCCCCTGAGCATCCATCACTCCCATCTCCGCGGCAAAGAGTCAATGTTACGCCTCTTTCCGCTGACAACGACGGCCCAGCAACACTTCCAGGATGAAGAGGCTCCTCGCGGCACTTTTGCAAAGTTCCACCCGTTGATAATCACAACTCATTTTTTTTTTTTTTTTCCTGGAACCTTCAGCGCAAAGTAAATAACATCCAGGGCGGATTTGCATCTGCTGTCTCCGCGTGTTCGCGCACACACACGCACACACACACACACACACAAACACACACACTACTGAAAGCCCTTAAGAGAGATATGAGAGAGCAGCTGGACACGGATTTATGAATGATTCAATTTTCTTACTTTACATTTTGAGGGACGCACAGGCAGACGATTGACGGGCAGGTCAACACTTTCTTCAGAGGTTGGGCAGAGTGACAAAGTGTCAGAGACCGAGACAAGGTCACTCCGTGATTTTATTGAAAATTCTTGTTCGAGAATCTTACTCAAAATTTTCTTTTGCTTATTTTAAAGGATCAAAATTTCTTCATTTCTTCCTCCATAAATTCTGGTTTTGTCGCATTATAAGCGCAAAATAAAAATGAGTTCAAACACATTGAAGCCCATAGTTTCTTCGAATCCACCGAAACATACATACATAGGAGTCGGTGCTTCATGATGTCTTTATTCAAATCTGCAAAATCAATTCTTCAATCTTTTCTGCCTGTTTCAACTGAAACTCTGCCATCACTTCTCCAGACTTGCAGGACTTACAGCAGAAATATTTTTCAACTGCTTTTCATCCGCTCTTCACAAAGCCCGTGCAGGAGTCCAGTCAACACCTCAGGCTTGTTGTTGGTAGAAATTCTAATTTCTGACACAAGTGACATAATTGAATCAGCCGACAACGTCGGGGAAGAGCTGGAGCTGAAGGCACAAACAAACTGCGATGTCTCTAACCCACTAATCAACAAGACTTCTGACGCCGCTGTAATTTATCAAATATTTTATTTCCAGGCCGTGACGGTGAGTGTACGGAGCAGGTTTTGGTTTAATTGCCGTGGAGCAAAGAAGAGGCAGAGGTCCAGCAGCTGGAGGGCAGCCAGGCCGCCGAGCCGCTAACAAGGCGTCACCCTGACAGCGACGAGCCAACTCTCTCTGCCTCGCCGTATCGATCTCCCATCTTGCCGTTAATAGTGCTGTTAAACGGCAGCGGTGGGAGCTCTTTACCGCGTCCTGGCCCACTTGGCTGTAGAGCCCCCCGCCCCGCTTCTCGCCAGGGAGAACTAACATATGTGATTGACAGAGGTTTTTACAAATCAGACTTTTTTTTTCCAAGTCACATATCCATCAACATTCAGAGGTCTTTTTAAGTCTGGAGCCTTTTACACAGTTCACAAGGGTTGGATCTAATTCTACACTGATTCACATAAAGTTTTAAAGTCTTTTTCCTCCACCAAAGTAGAGCAGAAGTGCGTTGTTGTACCTCTGAATGTGGTCTGACAACAAGAACAACACCAAAAGTCAAAAACAAACGTAGCCTCTTTGCACAGAAGAGACTGGCTTTGAAAAAAAGGCACTGAAATTGAGGCAAACGTGGCTGCAAGGAGGAAGTTTCACCAGAGACTGGAAACGATTCACCCGGGCTTCAGCTCCACTCTGGAGGTGATCATTAGCTGCAGGCTGGGGGGCTGTAAGGGGAGAGGGGGGCGGGGGGTGGGGGGGTGGGGAGTGAGGTGAAGGTGGATTTGGCGACGTCTGAGGCCGAGCAGCAGCAGCCTGTGCAGCGGCCGTCCAGGGGGAGTCGCAGTCTTTAGTCGAGGACTCGTGTTTTATTAGTTGAACGATATAAAACATGACAAAACGCCGACTCAAAGAGAATCAAAGATGCTCCCCTCTCCCACAGGGGGACTCGTATATAGGCCAAGAGCTGCTTGCAACCCCTCCCTCCCTCCCCCCTTTTCTGTCTCTCTCTCCTGGGTGGCGTGCGTGCATTGTCAGGCAGCCTCTAAATCCACGCCCCCATCGACAAACAACCAATCAGCAGCATCTGTAGAAACACAGGCACACCCTCCTCCTCCTCCTCCTCCTCCTCCTCCTCCTCCACCTTCACCATCTTCACCACCTCGGTCCACAGCACATTGTGACTGTACGACTGCAAACTGTATCCACATCAAAAAGAAGCTGAACTTCTTTAGCTCTGCAGGAAACAGCACACTTAACCCGGTGTTTACAGCCTGCCTGCTGAAAACTGAGGCTTTGTGGAGCCTCTCTGTTTGAAGAGGGATGAAAACAAGGTGGTCTCAGGGGGCGGAGCTGACACTTGGCAGGGGGTGGGGACGTTGACTAACCTGACATGGGCATGAGGTATTAGGGCACTTATGTGACATCACAAGGGGACGGTTCCCAGGATTGAAAAGAGGAGATATCAAGAAAAGGAAAAGTTGGAATTGCATCACATGTAGTGTTTGTCAGACAGGTAATAAATACATTCTGATCCATTTTCCTTGGGAATACTGGATACAGTGCTTGACCTTTAATGGTGACTTTGCTGAACCAAACACAGTTAGCTCTCTGTGTTTATTACAGTTTGACCCTAAAGTGACCCATCAGCAGCCGGAAAACCTAAAGTTTCTTTGTGGCTTTGTGACCCAACAAATCTGGGCTAAATTCAGCGTACAAGCAATTTGTCACAATTTGCCAACCTTCCGTCACGAACCCAGGTGGCAGAGAGGAAGGAGGCAACTCTGCAGGTGTCTGCCTGCAGCACGCCGAGATAAAAAAAAACAAAACAAAACACCACAACCGCTGCTGTGTTATTACGGGCTGGGGGTTGTATAAGTGTTTGTACTTTTTTCCCCCCTCAAAGACGATGACGGCGTCGAAGCGTCTGCTGCTTTTGAGCAGCAAGAAACAACAGTTTGAAAAACTAAACAGGAGTGCAATAAGTGCAATGTTTTATTTATTTACTTTTTTTTTTTTTATTACTTCACTGATGCCTCAGGAAGGAATTTCCAGCTTTGGTTTGATGGCTTTGAAGAAAAGGTTTCTTAAAGGTGTCTTTTCTCCTTGTTGTCTGAAGTTGTCATTTGATTTTTTCCCCCAATGTTTCTCTGTGTGAGCTGCACAAACTGAATGACTGGAATTGATTCAATTAAGGCAAGAAGCACCAGGACAGGACAGACGGGTCAACGTGGCTTTAACTGATCTGCAGCTGGAACTATATTTATCATAAGCGTGCTCACCTAAGACAGACCCTGTTCATTACAAGTGGAAAAAAAATATAATGACGGTACAATTTCAAAAAAAAAAAGAAAAAAAAGAAATCGGCCTCCTGACGCATTACATGTGAAACGTTCTGCGCTGCCAAAGTCAGGGGAGATGGGCAAAAAACATCGCTGACATTTGCGCTCACACGATGTGAAGTCACGGTTTCACTGTGTGACCTTTACTTCGATATTTTGATGCTACAAGAAAAAAAAAAGCAAGCCCACAAATCACAATGTTTCAACTGCAAGGAATTGAACCTGAAGTCGCTGCAGCTAACAGCTATGCTAGCTAGCTTAAATGAATCATTATCTACTGTACCTGACAACACAGACACAATCAGTAATTATCTTGAAGCCCTTCTTTAACTGACATCAACTGCTCATTTTCTGCACTCATCACGGGCCTGGCTTACTTCCTGCTCAGCTGCTCTGACATTTTTTACCCCCTCCCCCCCCACACCCCCACCCTCCCGCTAGCAGTTATTTATCACCGCGGCGACTCCTGCCTGTGAAACACAGGTGCTCTGTCTGCGCTCACGTCGCGTTACCGAGTGATTCATAAACTCTGCTGAGTCTGCGCTTCAGGCACCGACGTGGACATTTTTCAAGCGGAGGTGTTAGCGGCGGCAGCGCTAACGGCTCGTCCCGGTTGGCGGTGTTGCGGCGATGATGTCGCCGAATTAGTCTTCCTAATCCGACGGCGGGAGCCGAGAGATTTACAAGGCGGTAAAGAGCTGCAGCCGGGGTGTGTGTGTGTGTGTGTGTGTGTGTGTGTGTGTGTGTGTGTGTGTGTGTGTGTGTGTGTGTCTCGCACGTCTCTCCATTACAACCTGAACAACAACAAGAACAACAAAGTCAACATTTGTCTATTAATTCCGCTCAAACGCACACATTGAGTGTCCTGCGTGCGTTTATCGACTACATCTGAGTTTTAGCTGTTTTTTCTGCGTCTTTCTGCTGAGCTGCATTTGCTTTGTTTCTATTGAAACAACTCGTCGGTGGTGGGATGGGACAGGGGGATGAAAGACGACGTGAACGACGTCTCGGCTCTTTGGAAGTCTTGTCACTTCACAGGAGTCACCACGCCGCTCGTCCTTTCATCTGGAGGTTTAAAATAAATTATGTCACGCTGCAGGACATTTCTTATATGGTATCGGTGTTCTACTCTTCTGAACAAACAATCGTGACAATTGTTTGTTCGGTTTGTTTGTTTTTTCGTATCCCCAAAAGATTTCAAATCTGCACTCAATTAAAGCCAGAAAAAAAAATCTCACACAATTTTATTTTTTAATCTTCTTCGTTCTGTGACCTGGCAGTTCGGATGCGAAGAGGCTGTAGAAAACATTTGAACTGAAACTTCTGTCAATCAGATAAAAACGGGCCAATTAGGAGAAACTGCCAGGTCACTGCAGCTACTGAACCACAATGCGAATGGCGACATTGTTACGTGACAAACCGCTGAGTGGCCACATTTTCCATTTGATTGGTTTATCTGAATCCATGAAAAATCAACACTTTGTATCGCACATTTTGCCAAAAAGTACAGGGAGACATCTGGGCTGCGAACAAATGAGAAAGCTGCTGCTATTTACCAATTAGCAGCAGGTAGGTTATGATTTACACATTTCTAAATCTTTACCATGACTGGTTTTGCAGTTATTCTAGAAATTCTGAACTTTCTAAGTTTTGCAATGTGTTTTTGTTGAATGTTCCACAAGTTATGTTGAATATAAAAAAAGGACGTCTGCGTTTCTTTTTTCTAGACAGACGGTCCGATGTGAACGTCTTCACAATAGAAAACTTCTGCTTATATAAGAATACAAACTTTGCAGTCCCACGTACTGGATCCACGCCAGAGAAAACAAGTTAGACACACTTAAAAGAAAACATTTTCACTCTGCGCATATGTTCTGCAGTAAATGACTGTTGCATCTGCCAGGATGAGTCAGGATGGCAGCAGGACTGACGGCAAACAGCCGAGGAGGACGACCGACGTCTGCTGCTGCGGTGTGCCGTGTCTTCCCGCTGCTGCTGCTGCTGCTGCTGCTGTTGTTGCTGCTGCTGCTGCTTGTGTTCGTGCCGGCCTCATTATAAAAACCACGGTCCGTACACGAACAGTCACAGCACTGAAGGCTGTAAATGATTTATTTTGCTCCTTTAGGCTCAGCACATGGAAGCACGCGGCCCTTCGACAGAGGTTTCCTTTTAACAGCGGCAGCCTATTGCTTGTCATGATGCGTTTGAGGAAAAGAAAAAAAAAAACAGCACAAAGTTTCTTTTTCTGCATTTAATTTAAACCAACCAAGCCTCAAAGATAATGACACGGTTGAAAGAAAGCTAAGATTTGAAGTTTTGTTAGACCCATGTTGCCGTAGCTTAACTATTAGAATTCACTGTTTATCTTTTAAAACAAAAAATGCCGTCCAGTCCTGAGCTCACCTCTCAGGTGCTCGCCTCAAAAGCCGTTTCCTCCGTGTTCTCCTTCAGCAGTCTTAGAAATGCCTCTCGCTGCTTCTGCTCCGATTGGTTAGGAAGGTCAACTGTGAAGAGCTTGGCAAGATGGATGTGGCGGATCTCAGAACTGAAACCTCAGTGATTTGAGCCGCACTGCAGTCACCAGCAGTCACCACTTGGGGCTGGTTTGGCCCCACTATTATCCACAATCAACAACGCTGTGCAGAGGCGACACACGCACTTCTAGTTAATCTCTCCTGGAACATTTATCTTTTTCTCGAGTGTGTGTGTCTAATTTCGGACTGAGGCTGCAGTTCCTGCCGCCGACCAACAGAGGTGGGTAAAAAAAAAAGCCAGAGGGAGGCAGCAAGCGTCCTCCTCCGCATCATCACACAGCGATGGCGAGCACATTAGGCTGATGTGATGTTTACGGTCTGTTGTCCGCGCTGCTTCCAGTCTCTCTGCAGCTTCCCCTCGATTGTTTCCAGCTTAATTGCTTTACTGCCCCCTGAATACCCTTCCCTCTCCTTCTCCCCTTCGTCCTTCCCTTTGCGGTCACACACACACACACACACACACACACACACACACACACACACACACACACACAGTCAAACGAACATTCTCTGGCCCCGAGTCAGACAGGGCAGCTGCAAAAGGCCTCAGCAACGCAGGCTGACGAGAAGTGACAGCTCTCTGTATCACTGGCTGGCTCTGACAACTGACAGATGGATACCGCTCACACACACACACACACACACACTCGGACTCGCACACACACAGACAAACTCACACACACACACACACATGCTGCAGGAAGGGAGGGGAGGACCGGGAGGTTGATTCCCCTCCTGCATTATTGTATTCTCATTTCGAGAGGCTGCCGCGGCAGAGCGACACGCTGTCGTGCCAACTTGGAGCCACTTCCTGCTCTCGCACACAGTTTTTTACACAATAATGATAATAATAACAATTGAAAAAAATGGGTAAAAATAAAAGACATGGTAGCGATTAAACGCTCTACAAGGAGACAAATTAAGTGTCAATTTGATTTGAGTAACCTAGAATTAAGAGAGGTGTATTTGTAATCATGACACTAATCAGCCTTGTTTTTGTTGATAAAATGTCCTTTTAAAAAAAAACACCCCACAGAACCCTTTTTCAAACAAACACAAACACACTTTGTTCGCGGGCGTCAGAAGTCTTTTTTATATTTTTTTAAATCACGCTGTTCCTCATGTGGATACGCTGCCTGACTGCTATCAACAACTTGTGAAAGCCAAAGACATTTACGGATCTCACGTTGTCGAAACAAACGCTGCCTCTCTGCAACATTGGCGTGGCAGAGTCGCTGCAGGAAGTTTGATCTTTTTATTCACGTGTCAGACGCTGATGTGTTGCTTTCAATAACCGGCCAGACACCTCAGATTTCAACATTCTGGAATCTCACTTGATTCTCAAAAAAGGAGCGACACGGCAAACCCAGGAGGTAACCGCAACTAGCAAAAGAACAGAGGACGACACAGGAGCTCACTTTTAACAGAGTTGTTGCTGTGGTAGCAACACTTTTAGAGGAACTGGACAACGTTTTATTTATATCTGGACATTAAGTCTTTTCATAAAAAATGGAAAAACAAAATAAAACAAAATAAACAAATAAATCTCAGAAGGCATCGTAGTTTGCTTTTGGCTTTAGCTAGCTAGCGGCTAGTCACACACATCAATAGGAGCCCTCAAGCTGTAGCGACTGGGTGGTTAATCTGGCCTGTTTTAAAAGTGATAGGAGGTCTGTCCAATCAACTTCTGGGTCCACCTTGAGGAACAGTTTCTTTGGGCTCTGTACAAGACGGATACAATCCAAAATCCTGAAACAAATGATCCAGGTTGACTCCAAAGTTACACAGGGTTCAAGCTTTTTTCTTTCTTTTTTTGCGGCACTTAACCAGCCTGCGGGTTTGTCCTCAATGTGTTTGAGAGCAAAAGAAACACCACAGCCTGTCGGTGCCGGGTGAGAATCAGCAGACAGCCGTTGATTATTGAGACGAGCGACTCTGCAGCGAAGGAGTGCGAAGCGAGAAAGATGACGGGAAGTCGGATCGGGAGAGTTAGCTGACACAAACACACAAACAACAACGGACGGTAGAAATGGAAACTGTGCCCTGACTGCCAGACGCTGCGAAACGTGAACCTGGAAATGTCTCCTCTCAGGTCTGCCGCCGTGTTCAACCTCCTCCTGCTTCCTGCAAATCAGATTTCACAGCCGACGGTGACGGCGGCGTTTAGAGGCGCGGCAGCTGCGGTCGGCGCACGCTGAGTCTGATTGAACTAATAAGCTCACGCCTGAAACCTGAAGTGACACTCTGAAACAGCGACGGCGGTGGAGGCAGCGGGGCCTCAGACGGGCGACGCTGACGTGCGCATTGTGTGCCGCGGCTGAGGAGAAGCGCTAATGTTGTCAGCGAAGCCGCGGGCCCTGCTGACGCCGCCGTGGCGTCCACATCTCGTTAGCAGCTGGCACACTTCCTGTCAGTCTCTCATTACTTCCTCTCCGCTTCCTGCATCCGCTGAGGCTCCTGGCTTTCTTTTTTTTGCAATAATAATTGTAAAAGCGATATTTTGTTTTTCAGTATGAATTAAACAAAAAAAAAAAAGGCCTCGTGATCCTGATAGGCCCGAGCTGTCGCGTCACATGATAGTGAGCGCGGTGACGGCCGGAGCCTGGCCTGTCTTTCCTGGAGGGGGCGGAGCCTGTTGGAGCCAGATGGGTTCGAAGCCAGGCCAGGAGGCGGCGATGCCTCTGGCAAAGCGCGAGATGTAGTCCATCTCTCATCAGATCACTACTTATATTCCCTCCGTCAGCGATAATAGTGACAGGCCAACGAGCTGCTAAGACAACACAACACGAGCCGGAAGTGAACCAGGCAGCGCTAAAGGTCCCAAATTATGCAAAAATCACACCAATAGTTTTGACACGCAAAAGCTCAGAGTCTCGGACCCGTCAGTCAAGTCCACCTTTGGCTTCTCTAGCTTGCTTCTCTCTCTGTAGAACTGTGAAACATTCAGTTCTGGCCATCAGTCCGTTGTGATGCACACAGACACACACGACTGTGTGTCTGTATCTGTGTTTTCCTGGAACTCTCGTCAGACCAGAGTCTCCAACTGCAAAGTTCACAAAAAATAAAGCGCGCGGTCCGTTAACACGAATGTGACAGGCAGCAGGTTGGATCCGCTGACGCTAACAAAATGACAAAACAAAAGAAATGCATTTGAGCTGCGTTTTCACCCCAGGCAGAGAGATTCAGCAACCCTCTCTTCCGTTTAGTTCATTAATATAGAGGCTTTTCTTCATCATCAGCCGCACTGAGGTGATTCATCTCTACTTACTGTGAAACAAGACCCGCCCACATGCGCAACGCGCACACACGGACGTGGAGCAAATCTGCCATGAAACCCAATCACCAAAGGTCATGTCGGCGAGGGAGGAACAGATTAAATTAGCATAGAATTAGATATGGAAAATGATTTCTGTCATATCTAACTGCAGCACAATTACAATATGTTAATTACTTCTTTCATTAAGGGAGCTGATTGCGGCTCATTCGTGAGGGAGAGACACCTGGGAAAAAAAAAAGAAGAAACCAGACAGAAGGCGGCGGCTCCTCGGTTTTTCTGTTCACCCCCCCCCCCCCCACCCCCCCCCCGCTCAACGTCTCTTCTTCGTTTAATCCCACTTCTGTGTTTTCACTCACTCGCATTAATTGCCCTGAGTGTGGCAGACAAAGATCCTTCACATGGGGGAGGGAGGGAGGGATCGGGGGGGGGGGGGGGGGGGAGGGTGCAGGACCTCTCATTTGTTCATCAAAAGGAGCGATGATGAGGAGCGCCGCCGGATCATGTGACCTACCCACAATGCTCCTCCAGGGAACTGGGGATTGAATTGAGGGCGGAGATTATTTTAACTCATCAGACTGAACGCGACATGATGTTTACCAATAAACCATCTTCACAGCCACACAGGCTGGTTTTGTTTTTTTTAACAGGGAAATAAATGTGGCCCGTGGCTTGGTTTTTTTCATCATCATCTCGCGGTCAAAGCAATGTTATGAATGTGTAACTAAATATTAATAGGATTTCATCTGATGGGCAAAAGTAGTGCAAACAGCCCAAGATTTATTTGTTGCTGCTGTGACATTGAGTCAGCACTTTCTGGTTTGTAGAAGTGTTCACATGCAAGCAAAGCAACATTAAAAAAATACAGAAAAGGAGAAAAATCCAACACAGTGAATTTCTAACGATTTAAAAGTCTGCAAACTGAAATTACCAAAATAAATAATAATAATAATAATAAAAAAAACAGCTAATGCCAACAACTCCAAAACAAACCAACACCAACCATACATTTTTCATGGTATCAAGTACCAGTGCTTGCATTGAGTCGGATTACAACAGAAAAAGACACACAAAAAACAACATCCAACCAATCATTTCACTGCCTAACTTACTAAGTCAGCATTGTGAAACTTCTGGTTCCCCATCCTCCACTGTCACAGAGCACCCAAATAACTTCAATTAGCAATTAGCAGCAATAATAGCCAATAACTACAAAGCACTTTGAGACACATTTTGTTGTGATTTAGCGCTGTACAAATGAAAGTTGACTGAAGGTGAATGCATGGAACGCCAGAACTCCACAACAATTTAAGACCTTGAACAAACAGCAGTTGTGCTGCGTTTTCTTTTTTAAATATCACCAAAGTTTATCCCCAAACAAAAAAACAAAAAACAAAAAACAAAAAAAACAACATTCCTCAGGCCAATTCAACAGCGGGACAGGCCGAGTAAGAAACTCCTGAAGCAGGAGAAGCAGCAGCAACAACAAACAAACCAAGAAGCACGTGCTCAGCGCAGCAGCACTAGCCAGCACTAGCTATATGTGATACAGATAATTCTTCATTAAAACTGCAGGAAAGCTCACTTCAGGGTCACTTCTGGAACTTTGGCAGCGTCCACATTTAGACACTCACTTCCCTCGTTTGCCATCTCTAACGATTAAAGATGCGTAAACCGCACATTTGCACAGACAACCACACACACACGCACGCACGCACACACGCACGCACGCACACACACACACGCACACACACACACACACACACATGCACTACAGACTCCCTTGCATTTCTGCCAAATTGGATCACGTCTTATCTCAGCGAGTGGACGGATGAGTTTAAGCTGATCTGAAACCTTTTGGCCCTGATTGAAAGGCTGACACGTCCTGTGTTGAGTTACGGGCGGCGGCGGTGGCGCTAAAACGGGCGCTCGCCTGTGACAAGAGGCAAATGGAGGGGATTAGCGCGAGCCAATGAGCTGCAGAATGAATATATGTTCAAACCTCATTTGAAGTGGCGTCTGTGACATTGCCATGCCAGTTTAGAGGGAATTCAATCTGCCGGCATCAGCCCTCCAAAAGTGTGATTGCACTTGTGAAGAGGCCAATTTGTTTCTAAATGTGCGCCGTCGGGCCTCTTTGTGATTGTGATGCGATATCTGTATTTATTCCGCAGCTTTTGGCCGTATTCTCGACTCCATCAGCGCTCAAATTAGCCTTTCTTATCGAGTGTTTGAGGGAAGATTAGGACATAATACAGTCGATCACTTTGAGAGGCAGGGTTAATGTCGGCCAGGATGTTTGAGAGGTTATCAGCTGTCAGAACAAATTGCTGGAAAGTTGATGAAGTCCACGCGCTTCACTCGTGGACGGCAGTTAATCCAATGTAGCACATTTGTATTCTGGAATGAATTATTTTTGATGAGGCTGCCGTCCTCCGTCCTCCTTCATCAGTCCCGGCCATGTTTTTTTTCTCTTGCACTCTAGAAATGTGAGTGTCACTGTCAGAGCGCGTCCAGTTCTTTCTGAAACGCTGCAACGCGCCTTAAAACGGTCTGTAACTTTATATAACATAGGACGATCGCTGTGATGCTATATGGAATCAAACATTAGATAGTTCAATATCCATTAAGACCCTTGTTTGCTTTTCATTTAACGGGCCGGATGGAATGTTTTACTTGGAATTTATTCATCACGTCCTTCCAGAGAAGGGCCCACGGAAAACAACTTGAAAATAATGAATTGGAAGAGAATTAAATGAACCTCGGAACTCCAAACCAACCTGGTCAGGAGCCGCAGGAAGACAAATCATGGCCACTCCCGCTCCATCTTCACCGTTTGTAGCAAGCTAAGCTAGGCTAACTTAGTGCTGCATCCTCACATCCATGCTGCGCGCAAGGAAATGGTGTCGGAAAATCTCCTGGCAGGTAAAATCAAACGACAGTTTCACAGGGAATGTGTTTTACTGATGAAATCGTCTCTTTGGACGCAGATTCAAGAAGCTGGTGGCGACCACAGTTCGTAAACACGACAATGACGGTTGCAAAATTAAACAGTGGTGCCGGTGGAACATACAGGTGCCAAAGAAAAAAAAAAAACAACTGTGTTGTTTAATAAGATAAACACTCGTTGAGCTCATGAACTGAACACACACACACACACGCACACACACACACACACACACACACACGCACACACACACACTGGCGCCGCCTCCTCCTGTCAGACGCTGCAGGAGGCTGCGGGAGGAGGCCGCCTGCACGTGTCGCACGCTTTTGATTATTGTGATGAATGATTATGGTCCCTCTTCGCTCCCTCTCGCAGGGCAGCGCAGAACAAGACTGACCGGCTTCTCCCAGAATTATCACTCATCTGTTTGTGCAAACGGCACTTTAATGCTTCAGAGGAGCTGCGGCGGAATGAAATTAGAATAACTGGATGTGAGGGAAGGAGCTGCGCTCAGCCGGCAGCGGCGGTGTGCGTGCGTGTGTGTGTGTGTGCGTGTGTGTGTGTGTGTGTGTGTGCAGGGGAGCCTGTGTATGTCCTGTCACATGATAAATGTTCTCTCTCTTATAATCTATGTGCTTCAAAATATGATGTATGTGCGGATGAACTTTGAATTATAACCTAAAGAGTGACTCATTAATCTTGTGACTCTGCCGCGCGGCCGACCGCCGAACTCATCCCAGCTCTTCACGTTTTATAAATAATGCAACGCCGCCGCTGGTCACCCAGCTGCATCCATCCGGCGGCCTGCGAGGGTTCACACAGGCGGACGACGACGACACGAGCAAACAGCCGGTGTTACAAGAGCCGGGTGAATCGTTTACACACAGCAGGTCAGCTGATGGCACCAGGGACTTCCGTATAGACTCTTCTTTCTTGTTATTATTGCTATAATTGCATTTGTTTCTTATTTTGACTTTTTTTTTTTGCAGTGCACAAAGTGCCAAAAAACAGCTATTTAAACAAGGGCCCACAAATGAGGAAAAAACTCTCTAAAATATTTGACATTGGCAAAGCCACGAGGCTGAATATAGAAATGACCAATCATTACGATGCAGTACAATACGGCACAGTGTGGTATGGATGGGATGGGATGAGATGCAGTACAGTTTTATTGTCCTTTTTTTTTGAAATTGTCTTCTCAGACTCCAATTGCATAAACAGTGAAACAGTGTCTGCAAAGAACACATTTGGTGTATAAAAACACACAAAGGGCTCCAGTGGGTGCAAAACAGTGCAAAACGGAAGACAAGAAATAAAAGCACCAAAGGCTTAACGGAACTAAAACGTCCTGTCCAATAGGTTGATTTTGTTTAAAACCACGTTGCCCACACTGTCTGCGCCAGGCTGCTTATGAAACACAACATCAAGATTTCAGTTCACTTTTTCCCAAGATGTAAAGTCAAAAAAAATGAAAGACAAAAAAAAAACAATATTTTGCTGCAATTATTGAAAAAGATGCTTTGAAAAGCAGAAAAACTGCCGCTCAGGTGTTTCAGCCCACCTAAAGTGCGGCTCGTCCAAACTACTGCAGTCATTGAATGCATCGTGTGGATCAATTACACATTTCCACGGGGAGCTGAGTGGAGGCTCCTGTGTCTTCAGCGAGCACTGCTTTTCACGCCCTGCGTCTCCCTCTGCTCTGATCTCCACCTAAGCGGCCACTGAGGAGCCTCCACGGTCCTCCTCATTACGTGGCTCCTCCTCCTCCTCCTCCTCTTCCTCCTCATTCGCCTGCCCAAACATTAAGCAGCCTTGTGCACGACGCCGACGCTCGCCGCTCCCCCATCCTCAAATGTTAATGCCTCTCATCCCTCACCGCCGCGGTGGAGCCTGACAGGCCGCCGAGGTGATTCCACGGGCTGAGATCACAGCGACTTACTGAGACCGTCGGTTGGGTTGATACTGGCCAGGCTGGTGGAAAAATAAATACGTCTACTGGAATAAGTTGAGTGGTTATCTGCTTTTTTTAATGATATATTTTACAGTTAAATTTAACGTTTTGACGGTTAGGTTTTGGTCTCCCAGACACAATTTGCCTGCATTGGAACCGGGATCTGGCAACTCTGCCGCTCCTTCGGTTTGGGAACTTCCAATTCTCTCAAGTTACACTCGCTAATCTTTTTCAAATGTTTTCTTTTTGCACGTGTGCTCGACATCTCCTCATGTGCAGGAAATATTTCTCGAGAATTATTTCACCTCAACTGGTTTATCCTACTTAAATCCTCCTAAAACTGTTGCAGTGGCCTCTTCGTCAGAGGATTCAACGCCAAACCAAACCAGAAAATCATTTATTCCTCTCTTTTCCAAACATTCTCAGTTGGTTCTTGTGAAAAGAATCCCTTTGAGAAACGTTTCACCCTGAATGTTGATTTGTAACTCTAAATATTTTTTTTTTAGATCTTTTTTTTTCACTGCAGACTCCTTGACAATCACTAATCCAAAATCATTCAATGTCCATAAAACAGCATATTTAGCCGTTTGGCTCTGTTTACAGCCTGGCTGCAGAAAACATCAACAACTGATGCCTTGTTGCACCTTCCCCATGCTTGGAAGGAGGCAGAGCCTCAGAGGGCGGGGCTAGCCGACGCCTGGCTGGGATGTGGTACTTCCCTTTGTGACATCACACAGGGCTGATTTCCAGAAGTGCGTGTAAATGAAGAAGTAAATAATGGAATTTTTTAGAGACGTTCAGAAAACATCGGTGCAGTCAATTATGGGCATTTTGATACCTTTTTTGTCTCCATCCAGCAGGTGAGACTGGAACACCTGTGCACACCCGCACACACCCGCACACACACACACACACACACACACACACACACACTATCTTGAAAAGGTGCAGCTGGCTGAGCTGCCGACTTCAACCCAACAAGATGGAGAAGGATACGGGAGGTGGGACATCAACCAGCCTGTAACCCTGCTAGCAGCCGGGCGGCCGCAGGGCCGGCGGAAGCGTGGAGCGCGGTCGTTACGGCCCTGCAGCCCCACTATTTACTCTGCCACGCAGCAGGACACGTTAGTTTAGCAGCAGCGCGCGCTTGATTTATGGACGACAGGAAGTAATCCCTCCTCGTCCTGCCGCCCGCCGCCGCCTCCGCCGCCGCCAAGCTTACACAGTCTGAAAGCCCTTGATAGCGCCTTCGCCCTCAGGTGTAATGTTTGATAATATAACTACAGCTTCTGTCACCCACCACCTCATCTGCACCCACAGCCAACCCTCACCGCAGCCGCAAATACATTCCATCCACACAACACTGCAAGATTTATGGGAGAGTAGTGGGGAGGAGGGGGGGACGGGTGAGAGGGAGGGGTAGGCGAGGGGAGGCGGGGGGGGGGTGAGAATATGCATTGATTGAAAGGCCCAGATAGTCCCATCCAATCCCACCCCGAAGAACATCAGTTATTTTGCATCCTGACACGGCGATTGATAACTCGTAAACGCGCGCGGCTGTGACAAATGCACACGGAAAGTGACTCTGACAAAAAAGATAACGGCGCCGGTCTCCTGGGGGGACGGCAGCGGCGGCGGCTGGCGGAGGTGGGAGGCGGCGACGCTGCTTAAAATATTTAATAATTGATACCGAGGCGGGCGAGATGTTGTTTGACCCTGGAGGAGTGTGAATGTCATCAGAAAATTGCCAAGACTTTGATGTGAAAACATTAATGATGCATGCGAGCATGCGTAGGTGTGTGTGTGTGCGTTCGCGTGTGTGTTGGGGCGCGCGCTGGTGTGTATATTTGCCGGGGAGGCCAAGAGGTGATGGGGTTGTAATGGTGACTAAACCATATCGGCGCTGCTATCACTGTTGCTGTTTTTCGTGAGTGTGAGTATTTATGTTTTGCTTCCTTTCTTCCCAAGGGTGCAACTTATTCCAGCAACGTGTGTTTTGCTGCCTGCCAAAGAAATTCCAAGCCCTCACTCCCAAATCTCATGTCCGTGAGAAAAAAGTTGCAATGAAGAACTCATGAAACAAACTGCGTCACCTACTTGTAGTTAGCCAAACTTTTGCCTCTTTTTTGCCTCTGCACGTTTGCGAATATGCAAAATTCTGGTGGGTAGCATGTATGCTAGTTTCAGTCTCAAAGTATTTCGATGTTTGTTTATAATAATATAATTACTGATATAGATATTCTTTAACCCAGGGGTGTCAAACTCATTTTGGTTCACGGGCCACATAGAGGAAAATCTATTCCCAAACGGGCCAGAGCGGTAAACTCATGGTATGGTGATAATAACATAAAAATAACAACAACTTCCAGTTGTTTTCTTTGTTTTACTTTGTTCGTGTTCTTTGAGCACTCTGCACTCTGCATCAGTGTTGCCAACTCCTCAGTAAGGAAAGTCGCTATTGGCTGTCCTGAAAGTCGCTCGGAGTCGCCAAAAGACGTCATTGTCTAATTTGCATAATTGACAATTTGCACTTGATCGCAACGTCAGGAAAAGTCGCTAAAGTTGTCGCCAGTCGCTTTTAACAAAAAAAAAAGTCGCTATGGGAGGATAGCGACTTTTTGGGGGAGAAAGTCGGCAAGTTGGCAACACTGCTCTGCATCAGCGTAGTCTGTTTCGACAGAGACATTTAGGGGGTATTGAGGGCAGCCAATAGGAGACGTTCTGGGGTAATGAGGGCAGCCAATAGGAGACGTTCTGGGGCAATGAGGGTAGCCAATAGGAGACGTTCTGGGGCAATGAGGACATCCAATAGGAGACGTTCTTGGGCAATGAGGGTAGCCAATAGGAGACGTTCTGGGGCAATGAGGACATCCAATAGGAGACGTTCTTGGGCAATGAGGGCATCCAATAGGAGACGTTCTTGGGCAATGAGGGTAGCCAATAGGAGACGTTCTGGGGTAATGAGGGCATCCAATAGGAGACGTTCTGGGGCAATGAGGGCATCCAATAGGAGACGTTCTGGGGCAATGAGGGTAGCCAATAGGAGACGTTCTGGGGCAATGAGGGTAGCCAATAGGAGACGTTCTTGGGCAATGAGGGTAGCCAATAGGAGACGTGAGTGGCTGTACTTGTGCCGATTTGCTCAGCCCCAGTATTGAGTTTGTTTCCGAAGCAGAAACGATATAGCGACACCGAGTGGACACATTTAGAACAGCGCTTTCTTTCATTGAGAAACTGCATTTTTTATATTTTGCAAAATCATCTTGTGGGCCCGAAAAAAACAGTCTGTGGGCCTGATCCGGCCCGCGGGCCGTATGTTTGACAACCCTGCTTTAACCAGTCAGTTAACTCATTCATACAATAGGTATTGATTTGTGTAGCTGCTTGCAGAAGTCATGTCAGATCTAAGGAAGGACGAAGGAAGCAACGCCTCATAAAATAGTGACCCCTGCCCTAAGGTGACCCGAGACTGGACGACAACAAGAACTGACTTTGTGACTCTCATGAAGTGAATGACCAGATTGGTTACAGCAGAGCGATCGCAGTATAGTGGTCCCAAGGACTGGAACTTTATGACCTCTGAACTTTCTGATAGGAAGTTGTGCCTGCAGGCAATACCAAAAGGGAGATCTTTTGGCTCCCTGCCAAAGAAGGACTTGCTTCCTGTCTCTGACTTCAACCAGAAACTGGGGACAAAAGCTGCCTCAACATCCAATGAGGCTGGGGTCTGGGGGCCAGGCAGCCAGTCAGAGAAGTACAACATTGCTTGCATGGTTATTTGTATGTATAAAAGGACTGCGTCAAGGGATAGATAGCAGTCAGACTTCATGCCCTGACAAAACATTGTTGTTGTTAGGGCTGTATATTTGTATCCTGAATTGATTTTGTTCACTAAAGACATATTGACATTGGCATCTTTCTCCTGAGAAAATATTGTGATCCAACACAGTGAAATTCAACAACAGGTTAAGTTTCAGGAGGAGCATAGAAGCTAAGGTAATCCTGAGAAGCTAACCCCCACATGACTGATGCTAGCCTTAGCTTCAATGTTACTGCAACTACAAAACAGAGGCCCTGTTTGCACTTGGTCATTTCATGCGTTTTTCGTATTCCGATCGGCAAAAAACACACAAAGTAACCAAGTGCAAACAGTCCAAATCCGTTTTTGTCATCCGAATACCCAAACCACCTCCAGAGGTGGTTTTGGTATTTGCATCGCATAAAAATGCATTCCTCATGGACCTGCGAACAGAATGCGACTTCAGTCCACATTAAGGACCGCCTACTCCACTCACCTCTCCCGTGTACGTACTTGGTCGGCGCCCCAACTCCCGGCGTCGTCATTATAAAGTTACAAACAAGAAGCGAAAACAAATCATTTTTGTTAGACTCGTTTATTAGCATGCTAATAAATTTCATTCTGCATTAGCGTATTTTGTCAGCGGAGCAGTGGTTGCAGTTTCCCCACATATGAGATTAAATGTACGACGTTGCATCCGAAAATTTGCCAGCCACTGTTGATCCGAACATAAAGTGGTCACCACTCTGTCCCACCAGTCGTTACTCCTCTTTCGGATCCATACGAGCTGCAGTAGAGTTAAAACAAGTGACTTGATGTAGTCCGCAAACAGGAAGTTGATTCTTATTCGCTGTCATGTAAAACTCGCCGTGGTTTTGTGCTTTACTGCCCCTAGTGGTTAAAAAACGGAAATGAGGCATGTTGCATTTGCATAGGTTTGGCAGGGGGCAGGGTGGTGATGCGATCACAAATGGCACGCTCGAGACGCATGTTAATGGCTGAGTGCGAACAGATGCTGCGAGATCCGTTCTCGTGATCCAATCACCCAAAACAGTTACAAGTGACCAAGTGAAAACAGAGCCAGAGATGTCTTCTTTGTGTGTTCCTAACATTCTCCTCCTAACAGTTTGAGTGAATTAGCCCTTTAAGACTCGACTCACATTGATACACGGTCTCAAAACTTGTCACCGAGGTTAAAAGGCTACTTTCTTTTTCAAACGTCGGATTTCTCACTAATGGAATTAAATCTAGAACTTGATGGGTGTAACTCAGTAGAACGTCGCTTCAGACTTCAGTTTATTTGTCGCTCGAGCCGATTCCAGTCGTCAAACAGCCATGCGCCGCGTGTTCTGCGGGCTTTGATGGGCTGCTGGATGAGAAGCGCGCACTAATCTGCTGGGATTAAATTATCTGCCGTCTAATGATGTCGGCGCTCCGAGCGACTCAATCACTCCTCGTCGCCGAAGCCTCGTTCCCGGAGTTGCTCCTGTCGTGAGAGAGCCACATTGAGCCGAACGAGTCACTGAGTCTGAGCAGCTGGATCTGGGCGGGTCTAATAGTGGAAGCAAATAGAAACTCATTGTTTGTGGTTCCGTTTGTTTGATCTTTGTGATCTATTCACATTATGTTTATTAGCATTTTCTTTTAAATACACAACCTTAGTACAAAAAACATGTTAATATCAAATGTTAAATATATATATATATTTTTTTTAATAATAAAATTAAACATAAAGATCGTGCCTAAAATAGTATGAATCCAAAATTTTATGAAACAATCCAGCCGATGAAATTGAGTTTCCTTTGAAAAAAATCAGCCAGAAATTACCATTAGAATTATTTACCATTAATTCTAATGCCATAATGTTTGCAATGCAAAGATTATAAACACTGCTGTGGCAACTTTGAGAGAAACGATGCACACACACACGCACACACACACAAACACGCACACACACACACACCTCTCTCCCGCAGCAGCACTTCAATCACTAAGAGTTCCTTAATTTTTCCCGCCATAATCCTCTGACGGCGTCCAACGTCGGAGCTGTTCCTCACCAGATGGCACGCTGTGCACCCCCTGCTGGGTGAAACCAGTGGGGTGCCGGGCGGTCTGAGGCTCAGCACCGATGGGACCCTTCAACTCCCCGCGGCTCGTCTCGCTCGGCCTTCAGACAATCAGTTTTTCGAGGGGCAGCAAGTTTTTTTTTTTCCTGGTTTCAATCCTCTTACGGGGCGCGTCGCACGTCTGAGGGGCAGCAGACAGTTAAGAGGGTCCAATCAACAGAGTGCCTCAGATTAACGGGATCACGATCACTGACACGATGCATCTCATAGCTTCATTATTTTCATTAACAAGCGCTGCGTCAGAGCTTAGAACATCTGACTCTCCTCTGAAAACACAGCCAGACGGAGGTTGGACTCAATTTAGAGGCCACAACTGGGAACATGTCCCCTGATGAATCAACAGGACTATTTTTGATGATTGGGTGTTTTGTGTCAATTCAGCGTCTCCGTGCAGAAATGTTGCTTTCAGTCAATAGTGGAACTGTCCCTTTAAGAACTGTGCTTCCAGGACGGCGACCGCAAACTTTGAGTGTGAAGGATCGTCATGGTGTTGCCGCTCCCATTTGAACTGACAAGCTCAGGGTCGCCCCCTGTTGATCAAGATGGATGTTAATAGGAGCTCTAATCCACCTGAAAGCCACTCAGAGTGCGGGCGTGCACGCATGTGTGTGTGCCGTGTGTGTGTGTGTGTGTGCGTGTGTGTCCTCTCTTGGGAACGCCGGATCAGGTGCGACAAATGGCATCTCTTTAATGTAAGAACTTCTCCAAAAGGCAGCGCTAACGTTTTGATTAAAGCCGGACTGATGTTCCTCAGAAGTTAGTTCAAGCTGCTTCTTCTTCTTCTTCCTCTTCCTCGTCTCTCTATTTTTTTTAATGGAACACGGCTGCCAAAGCATTCCACCTCCACGAGCTTGGGGTGAGGGGACCGGAGGTGGTGGGTGGGGCAGGGATGTGGATGGGGAGGGGGGGGGGGAGTTCGACGGGATGCACGGAGACGTTAAAACATTTCAAATGAAAGGTGCGTCAGAGGAGCTTGTCAGTGCATTAGCGGCGAGATTAAAGGGGCCTCGGCGTCTCCTGTCGGCGGGTTCGGGGGGTTGGGGCGACGGAGTGGATGGGGGTGGGCGGGGTGGAGGGAGGGGGGCAAGAGCGCCGAGGATTTGCCTCCGACTCTTAAACACCTCTGTCGACCGAGATTCAAACAAACGCTCGCGCAATAATTACAAGTTGACTCCGGCGCTCATTGTGCGGAAGGTGAAGTCGTTGTCAGCCGGCTGCTGTTTGTTGGAGAGAGGAGAGCAGCAGCAGCAGCTCCGGGAGGAGCATTGTTCTCCGATTAGCTGCTCAGACACGCCATGATGATGGCGGCGGTGGCGGCGGCGGCGCTAACCAGGGCGACGGCGCTGAGCTCAGGTATTAGCGGCGGAGCGAGGAAGACCAGAAACAGGCGGTCAGAAGCACCGACGTCTCATTCAGAAGCTCCTTCGAGGCTTAACGGACACAAAAAACGGCATTAAAATGAAAAGAAAAAGTTACTTGCGCGACACGTGATGCAGGTGGTGTGTTGGCGATTCTCACTCTGCAAGTCCTTCGTCTTCTTGCTGCACCCAGTTATGACGTCTGACCTCGCTCCCAAACTCTCCAAACCCCCCCCCCCCTTTTTTTTACGGTAATTTCACAAAGAGAGAGAAACATTCTTTTGTCCCTGCAGGAATGAAAAAAATACATTTTTCACTTTTGCATTTGCATTAAAAGATGAAGACTGAAAAAATCTCATTGAAAAATCTGAAAGAATGTCATAGAAGTGTGACCTCATATTCCCTAAAAGATTCTCTATTGGCTCTTTATCGGATGGATACATAAGAATCACACAATAGATTTCCAAACACAATAGATTTCAGAGACGTTGCAGCAATGTAACTGTAGTCGGATTTAAGTACAGAATATGAGAGAAATAAAGTGGATTATTTTCTGTTTCGATGGAACTGGTGCACAAAAAAAAACAAACAAACTAACAAAGGGATAATACCAACAGCTACGACACAGCGACACTTAGCACACATGCTTTGATATTTGGCCCCTAGCATGAAGTCGTGAATCTGACTGACTGTGTGTTTGTGGAGAGATAACCTCAAACATTTCACCGAAAAAGAAAACAGAGAATTCAGCAGTATATGTTTGTATTTCTTTAGGGAACAAACCATAATAAACAGACGTATCTTGACACACGGCGGCAGCGAGTCACCTCTTCTGATGCTAAGCTACTTAGCGTAAACGCTGTCCTGACGACGGGAACGCCGCTGCTTTCTCTGTAGTTGACCGATGTGACGACTACAACAACAACGTCAACAAAAAAAAAAAAAAAGAGAATCAGACAGCAGTGGCTGCAAATTGATTTCAAGTTGTGTCGTGACGGCGGAGAGAGACACAAAACAACAAACGGCGGCGGTGGCGACGCCTCTCACAGGCTGCCTGCAGAGAACAAAACGCTGCCATTAAAACATAATAGGATTATCGTTTCTGTTTGTTTGTCACGGCGGATCAGCAAAATTACAGTTAAGAGAAGAGCTTAGAGCCACATTGTTATCGGCGCCGCGCAAAATAAATAAAAGAGGAAGGAGAAGAAGGAGAGGAAGGAGAGCAAGGAGCCTGGAGACGGACCATTTACATATTCATCTGCTGCTTTTGATATTCACCTTTTTATTTTATTTATTTATTTTTTTAATTAGCCTGCCTGCCTGCCTGCCTGCCTAACGCTGGCTTAATATCCGCAAACGGCGCGACACCTTGACACGTCGGCTCCCGACACGGGTTCATCACACACGGGAACGTTGTGCATATGTGTGCGTGTGAAGCCTGAGTGGGAGGAGGTTGCGGGGGTGAGGAGGGGGGAGGTGGAAGCGGGAGGACGAGGAGGGGAGGGGCAGGATGAAGGCTAACAGTCAGTCGCAGGGCTTGTTTGTTTGTTTGTTTAGTCGTTAGCATTGGGGAAAAGCAGGAACGAGACAAAACACGTCGGGACAGTGAGGATCCCGGTGGTGACAGGGACGACGCCCCCTGCTGGTCCCTGGCTGCCAGCTGCAGCAGACAAGACAAAGAACCTCCCTTGTTGTTGTGATTATTAACCTGGAGAGCAGCGGAGATCGACTGTGTGTGTGTGTGCCGCCGCTGCTTGTTTCTTTATTTTTTCTGTGACGGTGAACGACAAAGTTTAGCTAGGTGAGTGAAAAAGTCAGAGCACTGGCAGATGAAGAGAAGCAACAGCAACAGCAGTGGTCGAAACGGCTTTTACGCTGGAATGTTCAACGCATGCAAGGCTGGACAAAGTTTTTATACCATTGAATAAACATGAGAATCTAATGGGTGGATACACGTGCAAGTTCCCTCAGCTGGAGAGTCTCTTCCTCTCCCAAGGTAAGATAAGAGACGGAGGCCTGCAAGAGGATGTCGCCCTCTCAAGGATTTAGCACCTCTTCCCACTGGAGAAAGAGACATGAGACACTTACTAGGCCAAAACATAGCAAGTCAAGTGTCGAAGAAGACTGTGAGACAAAATAAGATATATATGAACAACCTGACACTGTGGCCATTGTTCAAGTGCAAATTCACATTGTGAAAAGAGACATGGTAAACACGAGAAACAACATGAGCAATAATCTTTCCACAACACTTCTCGCTGTAATTTTTCTGCACCACAAGTCAGTGACACCTCAAGCTTTTCTTGTCTCGGCCGCGAAGAGTTCACTGGCGCTGGAACGCCGAGTTAAAAACCCCGAATGAGCAGAAAACTTCCGGCCGCCACTCAAACATCAGTCGCCACAGATGTGCCGCTAATTAACACAAACACTCACTCACACACACTTGGGCGTTCACACACACACGCTGAGCGGGAGTCGGTCCCCCGGTGCCTGGATGTTGCCAACGAGCCGCTGTGATGTTGAACCCTTCACGTGTCGCCACCTGCAGCTAAACTCTGTAGCGCGGCGGCGAGCGTGCGAACGCCAGCTGTGCGACGCCGCGTTTGGCTTTATGTGATTTATGTCCTGCCGAGGATGAGAGGGATTACAGAAGTAAGAGCAGCTGAACGCTGACTCTGAAAGACTTTGTTTTTTTCCTAACGGCTTCACGTCGTCATACAGTTAAACTCTGCGGGGGCTTTAAAGTGCTTTAGAGCCATTCAACGTTGTGAGTAAGCCGAGTAAGAGTTGTAAAAAAAAAACCTCGCAGATCGACAGCTCCAACGGAGACGATGGTGGTGATTCAATTATCGGTGGCTGGGACTGGACGTCCACAGCGATGCACTTTCACCTACGAAAATGATTTCATCTCAAAAATTTAGGCAACGAAATTCTGATTTTCTATTTTAAAATTTCATATGTCCATCTTGCTAACATCCAACCTAAAATACTTTCAGTCCGAGTCCCGATACTCCAGAGATCTAATTAGATTCCTTTTTAATTTGAAATGATATGGAAAACAGGAAGTGACCGTGAACCATGCTAATGCTAAACAGATTAGCGTCAAAGCTTCAGTGGTCAGATGCACTGCAATGACCTGCTCCTGCTCTGGGCTCCACACTCTCATTGTTTCTCTTCACGTTTCACTTTCTTCTCTTATTTTTTGTTGTTGTTGTTGTTGTTGTTGTTGTTGTGACTTTCATTTCGCTGTGGACACTCGCGCCTCCTCGCTATCACAGTGAGGAAGCCTCACCTCAAAAGATTTATGAGCGTCGTCGCCGGCCATCGTGCCACATAAATCAAGCTCATTACTGACACGACTTGTGCAGTGGCACCAGAAAATACTTAAAAAAACAAAAAAAACTTATGTCAGTCGTCAGCCTTTTCCGTTTGCTTTTTTTCTCTTCCAAACAGGTTTATTTGGGGTATCCCTGCGAGCGGCGAGAAAAAGCAGCCATTTCTCAGTTTTATTCCCAGGTTCTGTAACGTAGCACTTTTTTGACATGTTTGATGTGTTTTTTTCTTCTTTAGCGTGTCTGGGTGTGATCTGCGTGCGCCTACGAATAACACAACTCTGGATATCTGTGTGTGTGTGTATGTGTATTTGTGAGTGTGTGTGTGAGGGGGGGGGGGGCAGTGAAGGTATGGGGGGTGTCTCACCGCTGTCTTGTTGCAGCGTTTCTTGCTGACAGGTCTGATCAGAAAGTGATGACAGGCCATGATTGTCAAACCGGCTGTCAGTGAGTGGCAGCTCGGCGGCGGCACTGCCTCGTTTCCCCACTTTCCCCCCTCCGCCGCCCTCCTCCGCCTGGTTTTGTCACATCTCTCTCCCGGCGGCGGTGGCGGCGTTGGCTTAACTGGGAGTGAAGGCAGCCGGAGAGTCGCACAGGCGGCGAGCGGAAGCTCAATCTCGTTCGAGGCCGCGCGCACATGTCACGCGCCGATACTCCCACGATGTGGAGGAGCGCGGAGCCGAGCGACGCTGACAGTGTGGGAGTCGAACCGCCACCGCGCTGCAAGTTTTTTTTTCTTTTTTTTTTTTTTTTCTCTCGGCGAGCGTCTTGACAAACAAAGCTCGCCGTCATCGTCGTCATTGCCGTTGTGCGCTGGACAGGTGTGACAGGAGCGACGCCTGGAGTTTCACTCGGGAGGTGGGGAGCTATTCAAACCAAGAGCCTGGAGACGGGTTTCACAATGAAGTTCGGGCTGTTTGCTGAGAGGATTGGAGTGATTCCAGCAAACAGGAAGTCACCCGCTGCAGCAAAAGTTGTCGTATTCAGTCGATCTCCAAGCCTCCTTATTTCAGCCCAGAATCGGACACTTAACTCACCAATTGTACGTTAACTGAAAAAAAAAGCTTTACGGGTTTCCAGTAGGGGCAGTGTATTTAGCTTCCTGTTTACGTCAGTCTGCTAAAAAAAAACAAAGGGGAGAAAAACCAAGGCGGACTCAGAGGGTGGAGCCAACAGCTGGCTGACCTATCAGTGGCCTTTGTGACTTCTGAATAGTGTAGCCAGCTAAAGAAGTAAATGATGGACTTTCCTCATATTCGGGCAAATCGTAAACCATCATAAGATAAGCTGATTCTTTTGCTCTGTAATAATCTACCATGGGACGAAAGTCCTAAAGACGTAAACAATTAGGGGTCTGTTGCTGAAATCTGAAACTGAGAAAGGCACAAACAGTTTTTCTCTGACATTTTTGAAAACATAATGCACCGCTTCTTCTAAATGCAGATCTACAAATGAAGGACAAAAATAACATCAAAAACAACAACAGCAGCTCTGCTCGTCAAACCATCTCGTCATATTAGCGGCGCTCAGTACAAAGTCCTCACTTTGCCGCCGCCGCCCTTCCTGTCAGCTCGCCGTCACTCAAACCCGACCGCGATCAGGCTTTCTGGATAACTGATAATTAAAGAGACGTCAACGGCGTGCTAATGATAGCGTCTTAATATGGGGCTGGGAAAATATAAAGCTGCCGACGCCGCCTCCAGCCGTACGGAGAGGGCCTCCGCCGCCGCCACCACCACCATGGTGGCCCTGGGACCCCAGTTAGCCTCAGTGGAGACGTTAGCCACGGCAGGAAGTGACAGGCCAACATCCATCCGCCTCCTCAACTCCTCTATTTATACCTATATTCATATGCATGAGCTAGTGGACCGTGCGCTGTTGGCGATGCATTTAGCGTTATTGGGAGGGAAATGGGAACCTCAGCCCTCCTCTCTCTCTCTTTCTCTCTCGCTCGCTCAACGCTGCCGACAGAGAAGGATGGCGCTGCCCGAGTGACAGAGGACTGGCAGGTTCCCGGTGCTACATCACCGCAGCGACGCCACTGCCAGCGCAAAGCGAGCGGCTTCTCATTCCGGGAATTGTAAAAATGACTCCGGCGCTCAGCAGAAATGTCGACGCTTCGGTTTAAAACGTCTCTTAAAGAGGCGGCTGAGCGGCAGTTTCAAGCTTTCAAGGCCACGGCTTTAAAACCACGTCAAAACTTTGCCCAGGTTGACGTGTTTTGGACTCTGTGTTTGAGGAGCAGGCGGTCGAGAAAAGTTTTCCCAAGGCGCTGAATATGGGAGCCAACACCTCCCTGACAGGAAGTCAGCATCAGTGGTTTTATTTTAGAAAACAGGTCAAAGAAACTTGTGTCACAGTACACCAACAATCTCATGCACTGAGTTAGATAAAAAAACAAAAAAACAAAAACTGCGGCCACTTAAAGCGCAGTGAAGTCATTGGATCATCGCAACAAAGAGGATTTCATTTCTTTAAAAATTTGCTTTAAAGGGCTTGACGGGAACTTAATAATGGACAGGAAAATGCACAAACTATTTTTCCAAGACATAAGCTCATAGTTGATCATTTAGATTTGTTTCTCTTAAGTAATTACACCAAAAATAATCAAAAACTGGTCCAAACAATTCCCTCCACTTGCGCTGATTTAAAAAAAAAAGAAAAAAAAAGAAGAAAAGAAGAATTTAAAAAAATTGTCTCTTCCTCCTCAACTTCCTGTGCCGGTTCCTCCTCTTCCTCCTCCTCCTCCTCCTCCTCCTCCTCCGACACCCCCTGACAGTGGTGCGGTGCGGTGCACGTAAAGACACGCTGCGCCCCTTTTTGCATTAATGCGGATGCACCTTCTGTAGGTCGGCTGAAGCTCCGCCGACATGTGTCAGAAGCTCGTTGTGTAGGCTTGGACTAATGATGGCACGGCGGCCAGCCCACTGCCCCTCAGCATATATATTCCCACTCCTGCACACGTGTGTGTGTGTGTGTGTGCGTGTGTGTGTGTGTGTGTCCTGTGTGTGTGTGTGTGGCAGGGTTCGTCATGCTGATTAAAAGCAGCCCCCTCTTTCTCCTCCTCCTCCTCCCCTCCCTTCCCCGCAGAGGCCCCTCTGAAAAAAAAAAAAAAAAAAAAAGACAGCGGGGAACATGAACCACTGTCAGGTCGGCCCAGACGAGGACACCAGATCCGTGTCACCTGAATTTACCGGCCTAATATGACAGCCGAGTTGTGATCCCCTGTCTGGGACGTGTCACGTCGGCAGAGTTTTGGCCTCATTCTCATGCAAATGACGTCAGGTTGGGACAGAATGTGAATGAGACTCGTCACACTGTCGGCCGCCGCGGGACGCGCCGCTTCCCCCAGATGAAATAAATACCAAACCTGACATTCCGTCCTCGCCACCAATACCAGGAATAGTTCAAAATAATGAGGATTTTTTTTTTTGCGAGGGTAAGGTGGGGGTGGGGGGGAGGGGGGGGGGCACCAGGAGTAGGAGTGCAACCGATTTATCTTTTGCACCTAAGTAGCGCGAGCTGCGTTAAAATCTACAAAACACAAACCTCGTTGCCAAAACATCTTTTACCCCGGTTTCAGAGAGAGTCGCCTTCCCAACATGAAAAGGTAATTGAGCAGATTTTTTTCCTTTTTAAAAAAAAAAGAAACACATCCGACAACGCGAGTATTATGTGGTCGTAAAACTACAGATGAAATTCCCAGTGAATCCGGTGAATGTGTTCCGTCATCTATTAATTACAAAAAGCAGAAGATGAATGATAGGCTCCCCCAGCAGACCCACCAGAGTGTCAGTCCAACCACGGAGCCGTTCCCATCACACCTGTGGGCTTCACAGTGATGAAGGGGGAAAGAGAAAACACAAAAAAACACACACACAAAAAAACAAGGTTCGATAGATCCTAAAAGACACTTCATCCATCCGGCGCCGCCGACAGCCGTCATTATTCTCCAAAGAATCGACATTGTCACGTCTCCATTCGCCAGGAGCCTCTTGTCCCGGCCTGATGAATTATGTCGTCTGTATCTGGATCCAAAACAAGGCTCGTCCCTGACAGCTACACAACACTTTGCGCGATGGCTCTGACTGCCGACGGATCTCAGCGGGGACAGAAAGTGTCAACGAGCGGATCGGATTTGAACTCTCTGTCCATGACGAGGCGTCCCAGGTGGCCTTAAAGAAACAAAACACAACAAAACCCCCTTAAACAAACCTTCAGGCTCACGTTAAATCTTCCTGCTAAGCTTCCAGTGCTTATTCCAAAAACTCAAGGTGCTACATTGTTTTTTTTCTTCCTTTACAGACTGAAGTGAGTCCGACACCTCGGCTCGTTTTACTCTGTTATGTGGGAATCAAGCGAGGTCACTTCTGACTGGTGTCACAACAGAGCGCGACGCCAGCAGTCGAGAGTCCCGGCGCCTGGATCGACGTCAAACTCCATCGACAGACTCAACTGGAGTTTTCACTAAGCGAAATAAGACACCTTCAACTGAGCTATTTTTGCTGGCGCACTGGTTGAGTTTCCATAACATAACAGTTAAATTTAAAGTAAGTTCATAAGATTTGCTTTAAAGCGTGTGAAAGGTATAAAAACACGAGTTCTGTGTTTCCGTCAAGTAATTTGATTCAAATAAACACAACGCTACGCTATGTAAAATGTAGTTGGGGTAGTATTACGCAGGTTACGCAGCTACACCCGAAACACCGCAAGTATTACAGCAGAAGCAGACAGACTTGCTAGCTGGACTAATCAAGCTGACTGTTTCTTTTGAAACAGTGACACCAAACAAAAACAATAAAAAAGAAATAGTTTAAAATATCAGCATGAAGAGTGAAGCACAGAGAGCGATTAACTTTATGTTAATTTCCCTGAGGGAGTCATCCCAAAGGGATCAATAAAGTCTATATCTATCTATCTTATCCACCACATCCGTGACACCGTTGTTATGTTACCTGGAAGCTCCGATGACTAGAAGCAATCCGACGTGCCATTTACGTGGACCCTGATTGGACCAAAGAAGACCGCTTCCCTCCCCTGCAATCTGATCAAAATTTCTGAATGGGCATATTCAATCAAAAACAGTCATTCCACAACACAATTTTAACCGGGTCGGAGTTTAATTTGGTGACTTTCCATGTAGCCACAGTGACTGTGTGCACGTTGCCGACACCAAACACTCTATGCGGCTTGTGCAAATGCAACACAATGGCTGCGCTGCGACTCGCGGCTTTCCTCTCTGATTAGCGCCAGCGGATAAACGGGCCGCGTCGCGACGCCTGCCTCTTGTCATAAACACCCCTTTGTTTAACATCGGATTTGTGCCGCCGTCTCGTGAGCCTCTTCCCCGCTAATGGCGATGACACGGAGCCAATTTATTTTGGTGTTTACTTAAAAGCCAGCAGAAGTCGAGACAGAACAAACAACACATCAAGTTGGCTGACAGAGTCGGCGTGCGTAGCGTGACAAGACAAAGACGGCCCGTTTCCGAGCAGCCGCGCAAGTCGGCAACGTCATAGTACAATGTATCGGCTTATACTGGCTGGATAGTCGTTTAAAAGTAGTTTGCTGTGTAAAAAAAACGACGATGAAAAAAACCTAGTACTAAATCCACATGCTAAACTTTGGTGCTAATTTGAGAGCATAAACTAAAAACTCCATTATATTCCCAAAAAAAATCGGTGTCTGAATGGAGCAGTTGTCGTATTCATTTGAATAATTTGCCCTTCTCCAGAAATGTAGCCCTCTGTTTGCAGCCTGGCTGCTAAAACTAACATGTTTGGAAGGGGATGAATACAAAGTGCCCAAACAAGGGGGAGCGAAGGCAATGTGTGGCAATGGGTTGCTGTCACTAACCCGGGAGAGGCCTTAGTGCCCTTTGTGCAGGACTACGTACTAAATTAGTAGATGGACTTTTTTTTTAAACATATATATTATTTCACAAGGAGTTCACTGACAGGACAGAGACAGATTACTGATTACTGATTACAGATTACATTCCAAGCCATAGTTAAAAATTTAGGTAAAAAAAAAAGAAAAAACTTCAGTCACAGGTTTGAAGACATTTCAATAACACATTTTTCACAATATGAGCCCTTTCATCATCTCCTTTCCCAAACGACCTCAAGCTTATTTCAGTCCGCGAGTAAGAAATCAATTAAAGACAATCACAACTTCCCCTTCACATCGTTGCTGGGCTTATTAAGTATTAGGCAGTACCGCCGTACTAGAACTGCAGTATGTCGCGTTCCTGTCGCCAACTGCCAACGTCTCCGCGGCTCGATATTGTGCGCTTGCGTCTCTCCTCCCTGCCGCTTCCTGTTCCTGTGCTCCGCTGCCAAGCGCGGCGCGCACTGGGGCGCCGGAGCCCCATTGTTTCTTGGGAAAAATTGCCCGAGGCTAGTGTTGAAGAGATGCGCTGGGTGGGAGCATGTCGACTTAAATACCTTCAGCGGAGACATGCCACGGCCTCTTTTATCAGGTGTCTCGCTCGGCGAACTAGAAAGCTTAGCGCTGTGTTAAACCAAAGTCAAATCCTGTTTTTTATATGACACTCTCATATTTACTTTGCCCCCTCCTTCTTCTTCTTCTTCGTCTTCTTCTTCTTTAAAAGGATTATGTCTCTGTTTGAAATTGCATGCACACTGACTCCCTGATTCACCAGCTTTCGAATTGAAACCCCCCCCCCCCAAAAAAAAAACTCAAACCCCTTTAACGGCATAAGAAAACACATCATGTCCACGAAGGTCCTATTGTATTTTAAGAAATACTGGAGCGAGGAAGTTTGAAGTGGTACAGTAACGGTGCGGTAAGTAATGTCTCCCATGTAAATTTGGCAAAGTTGGCTCTGTTTCTGTGAGCAGCTGCTTGCCTGATGACGAAAAGAGAAGAAAAAAAATGTGGTTGCAGTTCAAAATTCTGACAATCAAACTTACTACTGACCTCCATTCAAACTCACGGTGAGGTCCTGAGGCCAGGGTTAGAATTTAGCTTAGGACTGAGACAAGAAACACAAGGCAAGAAAAAAACAACAACTCACGAGCAAACTCGTATTGTCTCTTTTGGTTTATCTGTACAAATAAGCAAAGAAAAAGTGGGCAGTGTACTTAAAATGAGAGGAGAAGGATGCATTATGGAAACATATCACACAAACGGTTCACACAGACGACACCACGTTGTTCCAGAACATGGACTTTATTTTACAACTTAGGATAAAAGAACGTCATTCTGAATAATTACGTTGATGATAAAACCTGAAATCCATCACTGGTTGAGAGTTTTTTTGTTTTTGTTTTTTAGTTACTGTTATGTACAGTACCATGCATCCCAGCAGATGCCATTAAAATTCAGTCATTTTATGTAAACCGCATTGAAGGACCTTCATTTCATTTGAAAAAGAAAAGTGTGGTCCGACAATATTCTGTTCATTTACACACCCAACCCCGCCCAAACAATTGTCTAGAAAATAACATTGTAAAAAAAAAAAAAATGCACACGGTACAAATAACGTTGGGACTGGAAAGAGCAAGATATGTTGACATACATGTACACATACTTGCTGATTATTCATACAATTACAATACATTTCAATTAGCCTTATACTTCATTATTTTTTAAAACGGTATTTTCACAATAATAAAATTGGCAGTCTACAAACGCAAATACTGTACACGTTGAAAGAATCAGGGAAGTAAATGTTACCAGAGGAAAAAAAATAATTTCATTCAAACATTTTGTCTGAAATTTTTGTGTGTGGAGATTAAACAATGTTTGAATCATCAATCCTACAAATTGTGTTGTTGACTTAGAGAAGTAAAACTGAAATGGGTGACGTGTTCTCTTCTTCACGCCTTCATTTCTCACTCAATGTACACTTCCTTAAAGTGCTGAAATCATCTCAACATCATTTTTTCACATGGTTACTCTCAACCATATACCTTCATACAAACATCAATACCTACAACTTTACCCCCCCCTACAGGAATATCAGTTTTTCTTATCGTGGTTAAAATTTCATTACACTATATTCACTGTTTTACGTTAAAAAAAAAACAAAACAAAACAAAAAACATGCACAAACTATCTTATAAATAAATCGCATTGCGTTGTGTTGAAATATATTTATCTTAATAAACCAAAGACAACACAAAGAAATCAGTTAACAAATCAGTGATTGTAACAAGAGCATGGTCCAGTTTGAAAAGAAGAAGATGGACTCCCCCCCCCCCCCTCCCACAAAGGCTCAGGTAAGATGCAGTGCATTATGAAAGCGACAATCAGTCAGTGACAACATAGTGCCATGGCTGTACCCAGAATTACACTTTTTCTAACGTAGCTTTGAGCTCGATGCGATGGAAAGGCCCATTATGAGTGGGTCACTGGATGGTTACAGTATGTGATATTAAAGCTACCACGTTGTTGCTGTGTCATTGAAATGCTCAACAGTCACTATTTTGTTTTTTTGACTGATTGTAGCTCCAGAATTATAGTGCAACAGTAGTCTATCATGCCATCAGCGTTTTACTGTCTGTTTGTTTTCTTCCCTCCTTCATTGTTTCTCAAACTCTTTCACAAAGATAAGATGGTCCTCTGGCGACTTCCCGTGCGTTTTGCAAAGGTGCAATTTGATTGCGTGCTTGCTGACAAATGTCCGATTGCACAGTTTGCACTGGTATACAGAGCCAGAGTCGTCCTCTGTGAGTCCCGAGGAGCTCAGAGTTTTCTCTTCCATTCTGCTCACCGCCTGCTGCTCTATCAGGTCGATGGAGAGCTTTGACAGGTCCTTGAGGGTGAAGCCGAGGTGGGACTCCAAGTGATGAATGTAAGAGGACGGGTTCCTGAACTGGGACGCACAATCGCTGCACAAAAACAGCGGCTGGCCCGAGTCGATATTCTTGAGGAATTTTGTGCCCCCTGTCCGTTTCAACTGGTATTTTACATTGGCCAGCCAATGCGAGATAGTAGTCATGGACAGACCGGTGAATTTGCAGATGTGCACGCGCTCCTGTGGCCCCAAGTCGCTGATGACAAACTTCCCGTCGGGAGTCTCCCTCAGACTCGAGGCAAACTGGGCCTGGAGGATGAGGAGGTGCTGGGGATTCCAGTTGGACTGTCGGCCCTTCCGTCTCTGGATGGGAGACAGTTCCTCCAAGCTGTCCTCCATAGTGCAGCCGTCAAGGTCTGACTTTTCAGAGGCGGTGGAAGGGGTAGTCGACTTTGGTGTCAAGCGGCCCGTCAGATTTTTCACCATGTCTGAAATGTCCATCAGGGCGTTCTCCCGCAGGGGTGGCGATGAAGACTGCGAGAAAGACTTGTAAGCCAGTTTGCCGTTGTTCGCCCTGTCACTGCCGTTGGGTGCGGAGTTCATTTTCTGCGGAGCCCCACTGGGGCTTTTCGACTTGGTCAAGTCCATGGGCTGGTCGTCGTCATCGTTCGCAGGCTCTGCTGACTTTCTCAAAGCAGAGTTACTACCAAATTTACAAAGCATTGCGAAGGGATCCACTGAGGGCGTGGCAACCTTTGCAGCCTTCCCTAAGTGGGTGTTCATGATGGACTGCAAAGCACTCAGAGGGTTGACAAGCGGTTGTTCCGACGAGTGATTGGTGATGATGCTCAGGTTACCACAGCCATTACTTACAGGCCTTTTGGGCGAGACAACTTCACTCTTAATCTGTGTTTCAGTTTTACTCTGCGGCTGCTCGCCCTCTTTGCCTCTCGACTCAGCCTGAACATTGACAACGGTATTTTTAACCGCCTTCAGGACGTTTTCTGGCTCGGCCATGGCCTGTTTGTCCTTGGCATTCGGCAGGGGCGACTTTGCCGCCCTGCACTTGTTCTCGAAGGGCTTTTCCTCCTTTTCCTTCTTCACTGATGTTTTCCCTGTGACCTTCTCTACCAGCTCCTCCATGGCCAGAACGTTGCTTTTGTGACTGGGAGGTGGCGAGGGGCTATTTGGGGAATGGATCAGGCCCCCCAGATCGGAGGACAGTATTTTCATACTGCTGCTGCTGAACAAGGGTTGAACCTGGACACTTGAGGGAAAGCTTGACCTCAGGGATCCATGAAGCTGATAGGCTGCATGGATGCTGGGGTACCCACCCCAGGTTGGTGTGCCAGTCTGGGCTTTGCTGATGGCACTTGTAACAGTGTTCTCCAAAGACTTCAGGATGTCGAGGCCTCCTTTAGGCGTCTCTTCTAAATCCTCCTCTCTCAGATATTGGTAAGATCCAACAGTTTTTTCTTGTTTTTCAGCTTTTTCAGGAGGGTCTTCCTTCTCCTTCTTTATATTTTTCTCCAGCCCCTTGATCTCTTTTTCCTCTTCCTCTGTCTCATCATCCCTTTTCTCGTTTGACTCGCCGGGGCTGGCGGGATGCACTGGGGAGTTGGGCTGCGATTTCCCGTTGGGCGTTGGGAGTCGGGTAGTTGTTGGTGGCAGAGGGATGGACTGGATTTTCTCCTCCACGATAGGGTCAAACACTAACTGCTTGCCTTTCTTGGATGCCGAATTAGTCACTTTGAGAAAATGCCCTGTGACCATCATGTGGGCCGTCAGTTGCTGCAGAGTGTCATGGGAGCTTCCGCACTCCATGCATTTGAGAATTTGTGCCTTGCGCGCCTCAAACTGCCAAGTGTAGCTGGCACCGTTTTGGTACCCGTATCGATTGTTCGGCGTGACATAAGGATTGGCCGCTTTTTGGTCTTTGGGAGTCTCTCCAATGAGTATGCCGGATGAGACGGACTCGGGGGAGCTTGGCGACATCAAGTCTTGAAAAGCTCTTTTTTTGGTTGGCGGCACCAGCTTTGAGGCAAGAGCTGGCATCGGTTCTTTAAGAGGCACTTTTTGATAGTGTTTCGTTTTGATCATGTGCACGCTGAGATCCTGCAGCGACTCAAAAGAGTGACCGCAGTACATGCACTTGAGGACTTTCTGGGCATCCTCCTTGCCCTCCATCTCCATCAGAGACCTCTTGCGCGGCTTGGACCACTTCTTGCTCCGATCGTCCTCGGTGTCCTTGTTGTCGTCGCGATAGTGGCCCGTCTCATTCATGTGCACCGTGAGCCCGACCAGGGTGTCGTATGCGGCACTACAGTCCTTGCACCTGAACTTACTAGCTCCTGTGAATACTGGGCCATAGAGTTTATTATTTTGCCTGTACAGCTGCACGGTACTGAAGAGACTGGGCTCGGGGAGGAGTTGGTACGGGGTCTGTTGCAGGGTCTTGGCCAGTGCTGCTTGGTGCCAGTCGTAGGCCAGTCCACCCGCGCTGCTTGAGCTTAAACTGCTGCCACTGTTGCTAGAAACCGTTCTGGCACTAGCGCTGCCACCGCTGCCGCTGCTGCTGGTGGTGGTGACGTTGGTCATGGCCGAGGAGCTGGAAGTGCTACATTTGTTTTTCACTTGGACGTTGGCCGGGCTCTGAAAGTTCAAGAAGCCGTTGCTGCCTTTGTGAGTGCTACTGTTGTTGCTAGCTGCATCGCCGTTCCCTTGTTTTTGTTTGAGCATGTCCAGAGCAATGCTGGACCAGGAGGCTTCAGAGATCAGGTTTGCATAGACGGCCTTCATTTGAGCCAGACTGTCCTGTATGGACAGGTTGCTGCTGCACTCCTTGCTGTCCTCCAACTTCTCCTTCACCTTGTCCGGCTCGCTGAAGGACGACACGGCACTAAGGTCCACCATTTGCTCGCTGGTGGTGCTGAGCGGGGAGGCGTAGCCGGCATCCGGGTTGGTGCCGTTGCTGAGCGGCGAGTTCTGGCAGCTGTAGTGATCCCTCGGCTCCTCGTCGTCATTGAAGAGATAATCTGCATCGTGGCCGTCCAGGGACAGGCCGTCATCTTGCAGGTGCTCCTCTTCATCGGTCTTGTCCACTTTGAATTCATCGTCCGATCCATAAGCTGCAACACACAAAAAGGGGAATATTATATTAGAGTAATTTTCAGAAAAACAAAACAAAACTTCCTTTCTACTCAAGAATGCTGCCAAATATGCCCGTAGCGTCCTTATGCCGTATCAGGTGGGTGTGTGTAGTAATGCTGAGGAGATTTCCGTCAATAGTCTCAGCAGAGGACACGCATTTGTGATAATAAAGCGGCTAACATCCATATCTCGACAAAGACTGATGGTCCTCTCCGACTCGCCTGCCTGCCTAATAAGGCTGCAGGGCTGCGCAGAACAGCAAAGTCAGAGAGTGAGAATGAGCAACAGAGTAGATTCTGCTTGCAGAAAAAAACAAAAACAAATCCGACATTGTGACATTTTTAAATTGAGTGTGGTCAGCAATGTTACTGTTGTCAGATTTTTTTCCCCTAACAAATAATCAAAAATCTGTTGCCTAACATCTCTCCTTGACATGAAACCGGTCGATGAAGTGAATATACACAAACATTATTGTTTATATTCAAGATGGCTGCAACCGGTTTCTCCAACACATTTTTTGTAAATTAAAATTTTTATATTTTTCATCTTGCCGCTAAGGAAACAAGCCTTTAAATCTACTCGGGACTTTGATTTGCGCCACTCGTTTTACGTGCCACGGATTATACGGACTCGCAAGTAAGAGATAGTGCCAGCAGAGATGCCAGCTGCGTCGGCCGTGCCAAGCCGCGCTTGGCCGGAGCTGACTTGGCGGCGGCGGCGGTGGAAGTCCTCGCTGCGTGATGCGAGAGAAAACGGCCAGCGGACACGACAAACTGTGTTTTTCCTGCCTGTGCTCCCCGACTCCAGTGTGCCATTTAAAAAAAAGAAGAGAGAGAGAGAACACAGACGCAAGATTTATCGCGTCAATTTTTTTTCTTTTACTTCATACAAATCATCCATTTAAAAAAATGATTTAAACCCCTAATGATAATTCCTCTCCAATATCCAGCTGTCAGAGATAAAAGAAGCGAGAAATAAAGAAAAAGTCATTTTTTTAAACAGTGGAAACATAAAAGGTTTTTTTTTATTTTTTTAAATTGATTCTGGAGGCAGATTAGGAGGGAAATATTCGAAGCAGGCAGGCAGGCAGAGAAAAGGCAGCCTACCACACCCCCCCCTCTGAATCCACTCCTCTAAAGATGCATGTCTGAGGTGCCAGAGTCGCTCTCCGCCGAGGAGCCAGACGTGCTGTCAGCTTCAAACGCCGCGCGGCTCCTTCCATCCCGTAATCGGAATGGACATAATACCTGATGTTTGCGAGGTGCCAGTTTACGACTGACTGGGAGAAGCTGCGAGAAGTCCGACGGCTGCAGCCTCTCCTGCCTCCTAAAGGAGCGAGTGAGCGCGCACAACCTCGGCCGTGCACGCTCCTCGGCCAGACTCGGCCTAATTAAACTGTTCTGGTGCTGCTGGGGATTTGTTTTGTTTTTTCTTTCTTTGCGTGGCACCGTGAGCTCTGAATTATTCACGGAGGCCACGTGGAAATCACCCGGTCCAGACGGACCTCATCCTTTTAGCGGCTCTTACGGCGCGCCCCTCAGGAAGTAGGCGGGGCATAGTGAAAAAAACCCCACAGGAACGAAGCCTATTCACGGTGGCGAGGACAGAACACAAAAGAGGCTCGACAGGCAAAGTGAGAGAAACCTGACAGTGGTACAAACACACACACACACACACACACACACACACACACACACACACACACACACACACGCGCGCGCGCAGTTCAAGTCTCTCCTTGTTGTCTTGACAGGCGTCAGTGTCAGGAGTGTGTCAGTGTCGGGCCCGAGGTGTCAGCGTCCGCGCAAAAACAAGCCCAAGGAGAGGTGGGAGGGAGGGGAGGGAGGGAAGGGGAGGAGGAGGAACAACAACAAACACGAGCCAGCGAGCCCCTCCCGCCTCTCCATCCCTCCCCCTCCCCCGCTCCTCCCTCACCATCTGTGTCGGAGAAGCTGCGGGTGCCACCGCCGGCTAATAAGGCAATCAGAGATGGAAAAGATGCTGACACGGCGGCTTTCCAGCGTCACTCAGAACAAAAGAGGGAGAGGAGGGGATGGATGGAGAGGAGGGAGGATTAGAACGGGGAGGAGAGGGAGGGGGAGGCGGCGGCGGAGTAGGGGGTGTTGTTGGCGAGGTGTCTGTTGTGGTTGTCAATCAAGACACGTAAAGCCCACTTTGTGCTGTCAGAGAGGATCTGCGGTGGAGAGGAAGTTTCCAAAGAGAGGGGGGAGGAGGAGGAGAAAGATGTGTTTAGGCAGTGATCAAGAGGTGTGTGTGTGTGTGTGTGGGGGGGGTGCATTCATGCAGCAGAGTAGGGAAAAAACCCTCAATATATAAAAAAAATGTAGTCCAGGCGATCAGGAAAGAGGAAGTGGTGTGTTTCCCCCATGCTGTCAGTCCCTGTGTGTGTGTGTGTGTGTGTGAGTATGTGTGTGTGTGTGTGAGAGAGAGAGCGAGAGGGGGAGAGAGAGAGAGAGAGAGAGAGAGAGAGAGGTATCAGTGTGTATCAAGTGTATCGGGGGCACGAGGTGTAAGCTGGTGGAGGCTGTGTGGTGGTGCAGAAGCCATCTGTGTCCAGACACGAGCGTCCAGGATTTCCTGCTGCAGACAGGTGACACTGCAGTAGGACACACACGCACACTCGCAAACACACACACACACACACACACACACACACTCGCACTCGCAGACACACACACACACTCACACTCACACACTCACACACACACACACACACACACACACACACAAACACACTCACACACACACACACACACACACACACTCGCACTCGCAGACACACACACACACACACACACACACACACACACTCGCACACACACACACACACACTCACACTCACACTCACACACTCACACACACACACACACACACACACACACACATATGCATGCACTTGTGTGCTGGCAGTTAAAAGAACAAGTGCAACTGTGCCGAAAGAACAGATTCAGGACCTGAAGGAGTGGCCGACAAATTTTCTTTTTGATATAAAAATTGAAAAAAACAAAAAAAACAAACATATTCTGCCCGAAAGACAAAACGCGTCCACTGTATCAAAGAACGTCCTGGAGCTCGCCAACTGCGACAGAGGTGAAATATTTCAACAAGACGTGCTGGAAGACGGTCAAAGTCAGCCACATCCGGCAGCCTCGACACTCAGTGGGACGAGTTGAACTGCATCACACAACCAGCACTCGGCAACACAACACACACACACGGCTACACACACACACACACACACACGGCTACACACACACACACACACGGCTACACACACACACACACACACACACACACACACACACACACACACACTCCATCCAACTCTTCTTCATTTATTCATGTTGTCTCTCAGTAGAGGCCAATCCCGCCTCTCATTTGCAGCACTAATGTCCAATCCCTGCAGCTCTCACGCTGCTGATTTAGCCGCCGCCGCCTGTGGAGTCGCCGCCGCCACCGGCTGCCGATGGAAGCCAGCGGCGACTGCTGCCTCGCAGCCGTTTAGCTGTCCTTCAAACAGCGGCAGCTCTGGCGTGGCAGCCTTATTTCTCCGGCCCCGTTTCGCTTTGTCGCGGGCCGCTCTCCTCGCCGCCACTCACCCCTGATGGCGTTGGACAGGCCTGATCAGTGTGTGTCATTGACCTGGGCCACGAGTGTGTGTGTGTGTGTGTGTGTGTGCCCACAGAGGGAAGGCTGTAAATAAAATGACATTATTATTTCCTCTGTCCCATCGTGTAGAAAAGCCAATTATGCTAATGCTCAGTATGTCAGGCAATCTCCCTCCCACCCTCCCTCTGTCCCCCCCCTCAAACCCCTCCCCCCTCGCCCCTCTGTCCTCCTTCGTCCCGCCTGCTATTCTGCCGCAGCCGCCGCCGCGCTTTCATCGGACCTGACACTCGCTTTGGACTTGTTCCTGGAAGACGGGACAGCGGGGCTAAATGGTGCCCCCTCTGGCCGCCTCACAACGCCACCAAAACCCACCAACATTTCTTTGAACCTCAAACTAACTAAACTCTAAATTTTGAATTCTATTGCAATTCTCAGAGCACACTGATGTTTTATTTGTTCGAACAATTTCCTTGGATGGGATCACGGACTTCGGCAAATAAGAACAGAGTTTGTTGCTGACCAGAGGGTATCATGGATTTGATCCTCATGGAACTAAACTCTGTCATTTCAGTTGCAGGGCAGTTTCGGGACTCGTCACCTGGCCAGCAGCCCAAAGAGCCAAACAGTTTTTTAAGGTTGAGCTCACTGTCAGAAGCTCACAAGAAAAACAAGGAATTTATTGTATCGTCACAATCTCAGATGGTAAAATCAGTGTCAATTTGCGGGTGGTGTGTGTGTGTGTGTGTGTGTGTGTGTGTGTGTGTGTGTGTGTGGTGTGTGGGGGGGTATCCATTGATTCTAGTTGAAAATAATAAAATAAAAAAATAAAAAAACATTCATTATGTTTTGGCTCAGAGAGAGAAATAAGAACTTTTGGCAAACTAATCATTTTTAGCTGAGTGCGACTCTTCCGTTCAGCAGCGTCACAGCCAGTTCTGCAGGCCTCATGGATGCTCGTCCAGCTTGACCACACAGGGAAAAACCTACCTAACAACACGGCCCTGGCTCCTCCCACACTGCCCCCCTCCTGTCCCTCCGCTAACCCACATGGAATAGCTGGACCATATGGCACAATAGCTCCGGGGGCTCTTCCAAAAACGCTTGTGTGTGTGTGTGTGTGTGTGTGTGTGTCTGTGCGCGTCGTACAAATCCACCTTCTCAGCTTCCCCGAGTCTTTCCGGTTTGGGGAGGAAAAACAAAAGGAGGCCGAGTGGCCGACAGTCTGCTGCTCTCCACGCTGGCACGAGAAACGTGCACCACCGACACCCGACACGTTTTTTTTTGTTTTGTTTTGTTTTTTGTGTGTGTCGTTTCCGCACGTTGTAAATCCTCTCTCTCAACCCCCCCCCCCCCCCCCCCTCCCCCGACCCTCTCCCCCCTGCAAAACTTTGGGTCAGTCAAGCAGGGCGGAACATATGCTCCAATTAATACGTGATCATATATTCTAAAGTCCTTTGTGAACTAGGTCACAGAGGAAGCGCACGTCACCTCTGGCTACAAGCGCAAAAGCACGAACTGGACAAGAAGGAAGGAAGTTTGTGCGAGCGCTGAAGAGAAAAGTTCCTGCAGCTTCCTCCCTTCACCCCTTTCTCTCTCTCTCTTTTTCAAATCTTCCCTTCCCCCCATTTTTTTTTCCTCTGACATGCCATGACAGTGGCCGCGCTCTATAAATCACCTTCCACGCCCCCCCCCTCCGAACTGTCAGCGCCTGCTTGTTCTGAGAAGAAACAACAGCCATTAGATCATCGGCGCCGCAGACTTCACCGGCGGCTCAAACCATCTGGTTCGTCTTTCCGGAAAAACTCACCGGCGAAGGGATTACTAATGCTAATTTAAGATGACGCCAGCGAGATCTCGGCCACTCGCCCGCTGCAAGGCGTTTGTTCCGACAGATGTCGCCTGTTAAACGGAGCCAGTGTGGCTGATTTGGTTGCTCCCCCCTTCCAATTTATCTATATATTTATTTATTTATTTTGTTTGAAAAAGAGTTGAAACCTTTGTTTCAAGATTGGAAACGTCTGCGCGGTTAGCTTCGTTAGCTCATGTCTCCCGCAGCGAGGCTGGGTACCCAGAATATGACCTCGCAAAAGATGTTGGGGGGGGGAGAAAACTAAACTGGTTTTACGGGACCCCCCCCCCCCCCCACCCCCCAACCTTTTTTTCCCTGACAGCCGCCGTTTCCTGTCGTCACCTGCGCTGCCCCCTGACGGTGGAGCTTCCTCTGACTAAACAACAGCTGCTCCCCATTGCCTAGCAACAACCAGTTGATGGATGACCCCCAAAAAAGATGGATAATTACCATCAATCACTTTGCTTGCGCGCAGAGCAGACACAGAAAAATGAAAAAAAAGCAAAACAAAACAAAACACTGAAGGCTAAAAAAAAAGAGAGGTGTAACTGGTGGATTCTGCGACTGCTGAGAACAGACCTGCAACCTGCAGTGGATTTATCCCTTTTTGGGTTTTTTTTCAGTCTGCGTCTCCTCAAGTTTCAGCCGCAGTGAATGGGGGCTGTAAAATGAAACCCGATGTGCCGACTCCCGGGGACAAAACCTGTCCTGAAGGAGCGGCGACAACCAGGAAACTAAACGGGCAGGAAGGAAAGGAGGTGGAGGATGAGTGATGGTGACGGCTGGAGTGGCAGAGGAAGAAGAAGCAGCGAGAGAGGAAGTTTGTTTACCGTCCCAAACACTCGCGAAGCGTTCGTGGAAAGTAATAATAAGAAAAAGTGCTGAGGATGGAGGAAGAAAGGGGGCCGAGGGGCTGCTGGGCTCAAGCAGGGTCGCAACCCCCCCGCCCGGGTCCGAGCGCACAATGAGCCATCGATCAGGAGCCTCCAGGCTGTCAGGACCGGGACCTCCAGCCGCAGGGGAGCCAGCAGCCGAGGAGCAGGGAGGGAGACCGAGTCTTCTTTAGCTCTTTGTTTACAGCCTGCAGCTAAAACTGATGCTTTGCTGGGGCCTCGTACCGGTTTGGATGGGGAAGAAATAAAAAAATAAAAGGCAGTCTCAAAGGGGGCGGGGCCAACATCTCACCCGCCTGGGAGAGGCATCGGTGGAGTGTTGTGGTGCTTTGTGATGTCACAAAGGGCTGATTGCCCAGAAGTGCGTTTTTTGTGCTTTTTGCACGCAATTTCTGAAAAGCACAGCAAGCAAAAAAAAAAAGGAAGAAGAAGAAGAAGAAGAAGAAGAAGAAGAAGAAGAAGAAGAAGAAGAAGAACCAACAGCAAAGGATGGACTTGTCTACTTCCTGAGGTGATCTTCATGCACTACAAGGCCTTTAATCAGTCAGACTACATTAAAACTCAGATCCCATCAGGTCGTCTCAGCTGTTCAGGTAAAAAACTCCCCTGCAAGAAAATGTGTTGTTGGAGTTTCCCCCGACAAGGAAGACGCAGCGTCGCTCTCCTGACAGTCTAGCAGGTCCAAGACAGCGGGGAGAGGGAGACAGACGGCAGCCTGCGCGAGCAGACGACCTCGGAGAGCTCGACTTTCATCCCTCCGCAGACATTTAACAAAAGACGCGCGGCCAAATTAGAAACGGTAAAAGTCACTTCAGGGAAATTAATTAGCGCGGCGGAGCCTCGGGGCAGGAAGCTGCCCGGGACAACAAACACATCCCCCAACATTTTAGTGCTTTTAACGGCGTGCGCGTCGCCGGGGAAATTCCGGCGAAGTGGGCGCCATCAGAGCCGTTATCCTTTATGCATCGCCATGTTTTTTTTGCATACCCCCCCCCCCTTACCCTCTCTCCTCCTCCTCTCTTCTCCTCCCTCCTCCTCTTCCTCACCCACCCTGACTACAGTGATGGGTTGGAGCCGCAGTCTGGCGCTCCATTAAACAAAGTTCTACTGTTTCCTTTCAACACTAGTTTCGGATTCAACCCCGTGATGAAGAGCACGGGGGAGGAGGGCGAGGGGGGGGGGGGGGGGAAGCATGGAGGGAGGGAGGAAGGGAGGGAGCGCGACCAGAAATAAAACAAAAGCATCGCTGGAACCACACAGCACTGCGTCGTGCTGGTGTGAGTGTGTGCGGAGGGAAGGAAGGATTCTTTTTCTCCTTCTTCTCCTCCTTCTTCTTGATGACCGAGGCAATAAAGAAGCGACAAAGGGAGAAATGGGAGGAAGGGGGAGGAAGAGGAGGGGAGATTAGCGGCTGGAAAAAAGCTCCCCGGAGAAAGTCACTAAATTATCTGCTCTGTAAGTGGACCAGTATCAGCGGCCATCTCGGGCCTAATTGCATCTGTGTGCGACTATGCATGCCTGCGCCGCACACACACACACACACACACACACACACACACACACACACACTCTCACACACACACACCAGAATACAACACACTGTTGTATTCTGGTGTGTGTGTGTGAGAGTGTGTGTGTGTGTGTGTGTGTGTGTGTGTGCGCACAATGGCTGTGAACAGCTTCACAGAACCCAAAGAGAGGGAGACAGGAAGAGAGGAAGTGATCCTTCAACACAGCACAATATCAGAGCGCGGACAGACAACTAACGGCTGGAAGGTTCTGGAAACCAGAGAAAAGCTTTCCCTCATACCCCCCTACCCCACCCCCTGCCAACCAGAGTCCAACTCTCTCTCTCTCTCACACACACACACACACACACACACACACACACACACACACACACACACTCAAACACACATAAATGGCAGCATAATTCCATATCCACAATCAATCTCCGCAGTGGAGACGCATCCATCTTCGGTAATGCTAATGGGAGTTTTTTTTTATTATTATTTTTTGGGCCGTGGGAGGGGCTGGAGGACACTTTGGAGGGGATGGGGGGAGGGGCACAGAGGGGACGCGAGTCGGTGCATCGACCTCGGAGCGGCGCGAGGTGAGGAAATAAGCGGCGGGTGAATGGACGCGGGGGGGCGAACAAAAAAAACAAAAGGCAGAACGGTGGATGTGTGCACTTTTGCGGGGCAGGTCAGGTGTGCACGGCGCGGCGCCGAGGTTGTGTGTGTGTGTGTGTGTGTGTGTGTGAGAGAGAGGGAGAGAGAGAGGGAGAGGGAGGGAGGGAGGGAGGGGGAAGAGTGATGGCTGTCAGCTTGCATCTGGCAGAGAAAATAAATTAGGCTTATGAAGACAAATGAACGGCCTGTGAAAAGAGTAAACGGGGGAGGAGGGGGGAGGAAGAGGGAGGCACAAAGAGGAGGAGGAGGAGGAGGAAGAGGGGGGACAGGGCGGCCGAGGGGTGTGTGTGTGTGTGTGTGTGTGTGTGTGTGTGTGTGTGTTGTGAGTGTGTGGTGGTGGTGGCACGGATACGAGAGAAAAGAGAGAAAGAGGGACGGAGGCAGCGACGCTGCCAAGTAAAGAGAGTTTCCCCTCTCAGCGGCCGTCGCTGCAGCCGGAGCTGCTGCTGGCAAGCAGGCAGCAGCAGCGGAGGAGAAGAGGAAGAAGAAGAAGAAGAGGCTCTGGCTGCAGCTCCGCTGGCTGCTGCTCCGCTGGCTGCGAGGGAAATGCATTTAAACGTGCATGTTGTCTGTATGTGTGTGTGTATGTGTGTGTGTGTGTGTGTGTGTGTGTGTGTGTGTGTGTGTGTGTGTGTGTGTGTGTCTGGAAAACTTAATTTTTAAAAAACGAGGGATAGTTTGCTCCAAATTCTTATTTTCGGCCCATTTGCTTCAGCACTGCTGCTGTTTGAATGGAGGCTTTCTGTGACTTTTCTCATCCCCTAGAATGGAAGAAATGAAAATGAAAAGGTTGTTGAGTTTTTAGGCGGGAAACCAATCTGCTCAGTGTGGACGAGGACATCGAGAACCGACAACCAACAGCGAGTCTCGAGTGGCATCGCCTGAACTCAGTCCGTCTTGTCTTAACTTTGTGGATTCAGCCAAATAAAAAAAAAAATCCAGCGTTAGCAAGCGGGGTTAGCGTTAGTGGGGTTATCATTAGCGGGGTTAGCGTTAGCTGGGCTACGAGGATCAGCCTCCAACAGGGTCGGGGAGCCAAATGGTTTCCCTAGCCCTTTAATTTCAGGACCTTTTCAGCCACAGTGCAGCTCTGCAGATCATTGGCTTGCGTGCCTGTGTGTCTGCCTGTGCGTGTGTGTGTGTGCGTGCGTGCGTGCGCGCGTGTGTCGACATCGTCAAGCGTGCATCCATGTGTGTTCCATCTCGGCAGATTTGTCAGTGTGTGTCCCGTGACGCTCGCCGCCGGTGGAGGGGAGCCTCTCAGGGGGCTTTGTCACGCGGCGCCCCCCCCCCCCTCGCCTCCTACTCCCTCCTCCCCTCCTCTCCACACCCCCTCCCCTTCCCGAGGCCTCGGCGCCTCCCTGTTTGATAAATGACACGCGTCATTCTGTCAGCCCCTGCCATCCGGGCTGGGAGGCCCCGAGCTGATGTATGGCCGCCTGGGCTAAAAGGAAATCGGGCTGTTTTGGCAGCACCCTGAGAAGGCAGTGTGTGTTTGTGTGTGTGTGTGTGTGTGTGTGTGTGTGTGTGAGAGAGAGAGAGAGAGACTGTTTATGGTGTTTAATTGTGTCTGTGTGAGAGAGAGACTGTATGTAGAGTTTAATTGTGTCTCTTTCTCTCTCTGCGTCTTTGTGTGTGTGTGTGTGTGTGTGTGTGTGTGTGTGTGTGTGTGCGTGCGCGTCTGCGTCCACCCTCCCCGGCTCGAGTGTTTGTGCGTGTGTGTGCATGTTCTCAACCTGTCAGTCGGACGGGCAGAGGGAGACAAATCATCGTCACGGACGCCCCAGCTGTTCCCCAAATTTGGTGCGAGGAGGGAAGGGGGGGGGGGGGGGGCTTGGGGGGGTGGAGGTGAGGGGGCGGGGGGTGAGAGAGAAAATTCCTGCCGTTTGAGTTTTAAACAGACGGCGCTTCCCAGAAAGGAGGGACGAGGTGGCGGGCGAGCGGAGCGCGATGGATTGTGCACGGTGTGCACGTGAATATTTATGACTTCATGATTCCTTCTCATGAGTTGTTCTTGATTTTCCCAAAGTCCACCAGGAAGTGGGCAGCCGATCGCGCCGGGAAGCTTCGCAGCACCTAAACAACACAACGCACACGTATACACGTGCACAAACTCGTAAACTGCACAAACTCGGAGCGGAGGTTTTTCTTTTTTTTCTGCAACTTCACCAAAACTTCACACCCCCCCCCCCAAGAAAACAGGACGGAGGCGGACGCAGATGTAAACAGAACGCAGGACTCGTGTTTACACGCTCGTCAAGACGGGAAATGAATCTGCAGCAGCAAAAAAACAAAAAACAAAGCAAAACCCAAAAAAAGGTTGTTGTCTTCCAGCTCGGCTGCTGGTCGCCGTTCAGGCCCAGAGACAAGAGGAGGAGGAGGAGGAGGAGGAGGACCCTCCCACCTGGACCGTGTGAACTCCACATGACCCCGTCTGATTGGGCGCCGGACGCGGCCCCTCCCCAACCTCCTCCACGGAAGAGGGGGGGGGGGGGAGAGAAAAAAAAAAGCGGGAAAAGGAGAAGGGGGAGGGAAAAAATGGCGTCATTAAGCTGTGAGTGATGAGTGGCAGCCATGGGTGACATCCCCCCTCCCCCTCCCCCTCCCCCTCCACACACACACACTCACTCTCTCTCTGCTTTCGCCATGTCTCTCGTCCCCTCCCTCCCTCCCTCTGCCTTGATACCGCTCTCTCCATCCTTCAACCCCTCCAGTCATTTTCTCTTTCACCCCTCTGTAGCGCTGCCTCCTCTTTTCCCAAGACCCCTTTTTTCTTCCCTGCTTCTTTTTTGTCTGCTGTCACTCTTTCTTTTTTTTTTTCTCTTCACCCCTCTATGCCCCTTCACACACACACACACACACACACACACACACACACACACACACACACACACAACACACACACAATAGTGCCTGGCTCAGTCCCATCTTGCTCTCATGCTCCGGTCACGCCGCAGACACTCGGCTCATTTCCGCACTAAACACATCACAAATATCACATATAACACATCATATATATATATATATATATATATATGTACAGATATCGGATTCATTCATCTTAAACATTCTTATCCATTTTTTTAAAAAGCGTGGGGTCAGATCTTTTTTGACATACATGTTTATATTTTAAATTTCTTTTATTAATATTGTCAACCTTGTAATTTTTTTTTCGAGACTTTGAGAGTTACGAGATTTCCAGCAAACTTCCAACTAAATAAACCAACATCAATCTCATTTTTCAGCCTACAGGGACGTCGACTGCAACTTGAACCCTGTTTGCCTTCACAGAAACAAAGAATGCAGGTAATTTAGTGACGTTTGAACAAGCCCCTCCCCCGCCAGTTACAGATGCAATAAGTGAGAGAAAACACCTGCACCAGTCTGTTTTCCAGGTCCTCTCCTGTGGGAAAACGGCAAGGAGAAATTTGCCGGCTAACATGACGGCGCAGTGTAACGCTGCGGTCACACCACAGGCTGCTAAGCAGGAAGTGGCACACTTGCGTTCGGTTTCAGAAAATAAAGGCATTCAAAATGTAAGCACAACCTGCCCGACTCAACCGAGCTCAATGAGCTAAACAACGGCATGGAAAGCAACACATCACACATTCCTGTTCACTTCCTGTTTTGGGCCTCGTCTTACGTGGTTACCGTCGGTTGTCGCGTGAGTTTTACCTTGTGGCCCTGCAAAGATGAACCCAAGCGGCACCGCTGCATTCCAGGAAGTTTTCCCGGCTAGGGGAGCATGAAGATTCCAGCAATTATGCTAATCTTTATAGCCTTTGTTGTTGTGGCCCCTAAAGGTTTACGAGCTTCCCATCACAGTCGCTCTCCACTGATACCCGGCAGCAGCTACTTCCTCATCGCTCGTCACAGAGAATCCCAATCGTTTGCTCGAAAGATGTGGAATGTGGCTCCTCAAGACCAACCTGTGGGAGAATTCTGATTTGGAATCTTACTTGGCCCATTCACTCAACACCGCAGCATCCAAACACTTCAAACACAGTTTTTCCTGAACACAGGAAGCGACGCCCACCACGAGGTCCTCTTGGCAAACGGAGTCACCGCAGGACAACAAGGAGACAGAGTCAACCTGATGGGCCTGATGTTCATCACCGTGAGCCATTTCTGCCCCTTCGTCCGTTCAGTTGGACCCACTTTTACCCCCACTTATCCAGTACCGACTTATTTCAGGAGCCTGAACACACAGAAAGTGCAGCGTGGTGGGAGTTTCTCCACCTCCTTCCAAAAAGCGAATGAATTGCTGTATAATTTGACATGAAGTTCACGGTTTGGTTTGTTCTGAGAATAATAACTAAAACAAATTCAATTAGTAATCCTGTTTTTCATTTTAGAAAATGCCACGGTTGTATGGAACACAAACATTCCACATATGCGGATGCGCACGGACACACAATAACTTCTTAAATGTTTCGATCAGTCTAAAGTTGCTGCTTGTTGTCTCAAAGGGGAACTTTGCATGAGTAGAGGCCTTTTAGTAGCCCTGTTTTCCAGCTGCCACCTGATACGTTCATCTTCTACTTTTTTTTGCCTTTCGCAATATAAAAATCTGAAACCCAACCAATGGTCACTGTTGCATCGTTTGTCCTGAACAATGCTCATGATTGACAAAAAACAAGAACTCATCACATAAAGCTGGGGGTGGGGAGGCAGGTGAGGAGAGGCAGATGCTGGTTCAGGTGGGAGCAGCAGCAGCAGCAGCAGCAGCAGCAGTCCTGCTCTGCTCTGCCGTCCTGTTGTGAGGACAGGAGGACCCCCCGCTGAGGTCTGGGAGACAGAGACTTAGACAGAGACCCCCGCCACCCTCGCCGCCGACTGTCACCGTCTGAGACCACACGGCGGCTCAGGACAGATTTAAGCTAGGAGGAGTTTGGGTTTTTTTTTTCCTCCTGCTGTTCCGGCCGCCCGACACATTATATCCTCTTTCAGATGCCCATCAAGTGATTGCTTGTCTCCAGACAACCCCCCCCCCACACCTCCCTTCCCTTCCTTGTAGCTGATTAGCCTCTTATTCTTCTTTTTTTGTTTTTTCCGGTGTTAACGGCTCAGACAAAACTAAATTGAACTACACTGAACTACACTGAACTAAACTGAACTGAACTGAACTGAACTGAACTAAACTCAACTGAACTGAACTAAACTAAACTGAACTACACTGAACTGAAATAAACTGAACTAAACTAAACTAAACTAAACTGAACTGAACTAAACTGAACTGAATTAAACTGAACTGAAATAAACTGAACTGAACTACACTGAACTGAAATAAACTGAACTAAACTAAACTAAACTGAACTGAACTGAACTACACTGAACTGAAATAAACTGAACTAAACTAAACTGAACTAAACTGAACTGAACTAAACTGAACTGAACTAAACTAAACTAAACTAAACTAAACTGAACTAAACTAAACTGAACTGAAATAAACTGAACTGAAATAAACTGAACTGAACTAAACTAAACTGAACTGAACTACACTGAACTGAAATAAACTAAACTAAACTAAACTAAACTGAACTGAACTAAACTAAACTGAACTGAACTACACTGAACTGAACTAAACTGAACTGAAATAAACTGAACTGAACTACACTGAACTGAAATAAACTGAACTGAAATAAACTGAACTGAACTACACTGAACTGAAATAAACTAAACTAAACTAAACTAAACTGAACTGAACTGAACTAAACTGAACTGAACTACACTGAACTGAACTAAACTGAACTGAAATAAACTGAACTGAAATAAACTGAACTGAACTACACTGAACTGAAATAAACTAAACTAAACTAAACTAAACTGAACTAAACTAAACTGAACTGAAATAAACTGAACTGAACTACACTGAACTGAAATAAACTAAACTAAACTAAACTGAACTGAACTGAACTAAACTAAACTAAACTAAACTGAACTGAACTAAACTGAACTGAACTACACTGAACTGAAATAAACTAAACTAAACTAAACTGAACTGAACTGAACTAAACTAAACTAAACTAAACTAAACTGAACTGAACTGAACTAAACTGAACTGAACTACACTGAACTGAAATAAACTAAACTGAACTGAACTGAACTGAACTGAACTGAACTGAACTGAACTAAACTAAACTAAACTAAACTGAACTGAACTACACTGAACTGAACTAAACTGAACTAAACTAAACTAAACTAAACTAAACTAAACTAAACTGAACTGAACTGAACTGAACTACACTGAACTGAACTAAACTGAACTACACAAGTGACAAATTAAGCTTTGATTTTCCTCCCTGATGTCCCAGATCACCGCAGGAATGCTGAGCAGCTCTGGGAAGATGGTCGTGACGGTCATGTGTTTGGACTTCAAAGATGATGACACACACACACACACACACACACACACACACACACACACACACACACACACACACACACACACACACACACACACACACACCAAAAATATCAGAAATTTAAAAGGTCACAGTAAAATTTGGTTTGAGCAGTCGGATGACGGGGCAGAGATACTCTCTCCTTCCCCGCTTCAGATGTTGAGTTGGCGTTCCTGTAACCAGCTCACTGACTCTCGGGCATCCGACTGCCGCGGTGGCGGGCGATGGATGAGGGCGAGAGACGGCCGGGAAGATGAAAGAAAATACGAGCGGCGGAGGAGGAGGAGGAGGATTGAGTCGGTACGATGGAGATGGATGACAGATAGGACAATGAGGAGAGGCTTTACGGAGGAGGCTGGTAATCCCAAAAAAAAAAGAAAAGAAAAAAGATAAAGATGAAGGGGAGAAGGAGGAGGGAGGAGGTGCCTCACCCGTCTTGCGGCACAACCTTCCCCACTACACCACCTCCAAGGACACCGTGTCATCTGTTAACTGCACTCTTTCCTCCCTGACGGCTTATCTGCACCAAAGTAGTGTCCAAAAAAATAGAAAGAAAAAAGATATTTATTGCCGCCCCGTCTGCCTTATCAGCTAAACAAACTCCTGGAGGAAGGGAAGGAAGTACCAGCCGCCTGCCTCCACCCGCCGACCCTCAGGACTTGTCGTCCACCGCCGCCGTTAGGCTGAGCTGAGCCCAGCTTTTATCATCCAAAGAGCAAAACATCAAAAAATACTACTTCCCCCCCGTCCTGATGTACACATAAAGCAGAGTGGAGTTCAAACCAGCTAAAAATATGAATTGAGTTTTAAAAATGTCAAAAGTACAATGAGATTTTCTCTCAAATTGTGAAAAGTCCTACATTGTTTGTATTCACACCACCTAAATGAATCAAAATCCATTTATTTTGAACTGTCTCCCTCCCCAAAAAACAGGACTTGAGCAACCTCAACACAACTGAAGCTTTGGGGGATCCGACACTTGATTCACTTAATGAGGCCAGTTTAGGCCCTGATGGCCATCAGTTGACTTTAATTACAGGCCTGTTATAGAGAGAGAGAGGCTGAGGGTTAGCTCACTGGTCTGTGAACCATCTGGTGTCAGGTGGGATTAGCCCATCATCAGGAATAGATTGTTTAATGGAGTCGAGTTTTACGTTTGGATGACACGAATGAATTGTGCCAGGGATGAAACGCTGCATGGTGAAAATTCTGTCTCGAGTGATAAATATTAGCTTGGCATTATAAAACCTAATCGACTGCAGATTAAACAAACAATAATAATAATAAAATAATAGAAATGCTCCATATTAATAATACGACTAAATTTGTTTCTACCTAGCAACAGTGCGGCAGCCTCACGGCCGTCAGCGGCTGAAACCACAGCTGCTTGAATTTGCTGCGAAACAAAAGTGCAGAAATACAGCGAACGCGACGGCGGATCGGCGTCGCTTCTCCAGCTCTGCGGACCCGATGGCGACTAAACGGGGGGAAAAAAGGGCGCTACTGGGGGGTAAAGTGTTGTTCCTCCGTGCGTGTGTGCATGCGGGTGGGCCGACAGCTGGGAGTCTGCAGGGCGGCGGCACTAATTCTTAATTGACACCTGTCAGCGGCGCCGCAGCTGCGGCCGACTGAAGGCTGGGCCCAGTTCTGCTCATCTGTCACTTTCAATATAGCGCCGCTGCTCTCCGCCTCTGTTGTCTTCCACCCCCCAACACCTCCACCCTCCTCACCCACCCGGCACCGCCTCTTTAACCAGCCAGATGTTCCGGGTCTGTTAACCGAAGCGACGGGAGCGAGTCGGAGCTGAAGGGAGCGCAGCTCTGAACAGGAGGACGACAACTGAGAGAGAGAGAGAGGTTCGTTATGCCGCATAAACTCACTTTAGCAATTTGTGCCTTTATACTGTTGGAACGGAAAGGCAACCCTTTGTGATGTCACAGAGGGAAGTGACACCAACGCTCCCAGGTTGCTGCCTCCACTCTGCCTTTGTTTTGGACCCCTTTCAAACATCCCACAAGGTTAGCAGGAGGCTGTAAACAGAGGGCTAATCATGCTCTGTTTCTTGCAAGGTTCTGGCATCGTTCGCTGTGTGAGGCTGCGCTGTTGGGAGTCTAAGAATGAAAAAAAAAAAAAAAAAAAATTCTAAATGTAACATGCAGATTTAAAATGAATGCAAAAACGTGTAGTTTTTTTTTTTTTTTTTTGCAACTGGCCGCAAACAGAGGGCTAAATAGTGTATTTTCTACTGAGGTTTTAGGGTCTCTGCAGTATGAAAGAGGTTTAGGGCCACAAGAGTTTTAAGACAAAATTTTCTGAACAAAGTCGACATAAAAGAAAATCTCGAAATTTCTTTATCTTCTTTATCACTTTAATCTGAAAATTTCAACTTCTCGAATTGGAAACTTGAACATTTAAAAAATATATATTTTTCTCTTCTTCCGTACTGCAGTCTGTTTGACTGTAGTCTGAGAATAAAAAAAAAATGAACAACTGAATAAAGTAAGTAGGAGCAATGTTGTTCTTTCACCAGTTTACAGGCTTTGCTGCTCAAAGACTTTCACTTTCATCTTATTGCACGATCACGTCCACCTCAGCAGAGGGAAACGTTAAAGGCTGAAGAGAAGCAGCAACATGGGAAAAAGAGCAGTGGGACGGAGCGGACTCGACCCTCTCTGGACCTCTGGACGCAGCGATGTGACGGAGAACCAGAGAGACTCCACGCCAACACAACGTGAGACGACAAAGACAGAGGAAACGCACAAAGGTGAGAGAGAGCGAGTGAGACTGTAGGCGCTGCAGACGAGAGCTCCAGGAGTGCACGCTGACCTCGCAGTGCAACTCGGACCTCCCGTCTCCAGGCCTTTAAATCATCTCCTTTTTTCTCTTCTTCTCTCCTTTGTTTTTTTTAAACAACACCCATTTCTCCACGCGGTCCCTCTCGCTCTCCGTCTCCCTCGTCTCCTCCCTCTCTTTGTCCCGCTCTGAGTTATGCCACAAACGGTCGCTCGGCCTGCGTGTAAATAAAGCAGCTGGCCCACTTTACTGTCTGATCACCTCCATGGCAACCGAGTCCCAAACAAGTGACGACGGCGATGCTTTGATACTTATCGGGTCCGGCGGCGGGCAACGCTTGTCGGAAATTGTTCCCGCTTTGGAATTATGAGTCAGAAAAAAGAGTTTTCTTTCTTCAATTTTTCCCAGACTCAACCGTCCCATACGGTCCCTGCTGATCCCTGCTGCTAAACTGGGCTGCAGGTTAAAGCTCAACACGTTGATTTGAACTTTATTTACAACTATTAGTGGCAGAATCTCATGCAGCAACCTTCCTAATGTCCCGTCGGTTGCCCCCCCGCTCCCGGCACCTCCTGCTGCCCCCCTCCTTCACCCTACTCTTGCCCTGGACCAATAGGAGTGAGTATCCGCTGTGGCAATCAGTGGCCACATCCTCAAGGACAATCACGCAGGCCATCTTGTCCACGCCGCCGCCGCCTCCGCCATTCCTGTTTCATTATTTCTCGTCGCCGCCGCAACATTGTGGCTTTTTGTTTTCGCAGCCGCCCTGGACCCGAGCCAAGACGTGTCCGTCCCCGGAGAAGCCAGACAATAATTCAGAAAAAACTGCTTGGATGCTCGCTGCGAGCTTTCGCTCCGGCTGTGAAAACGACCTTGTTTTTCTTCCTCCCCCCCCCCTTTTTTTTTCTCATTGTGTCACCCCAGCCAGGTTTTCCTGCTTCCTCCACGTCGTCGCCCTCCACCCGCCCGCCCGCCCGGGCCCTGATTCCTGCGTGTTTCCGTTGCAGCCTCCTCCTCCACCTCCTGCTTTTCCTCCTCCTCCTCTTCTCCCCGAGAGCAGTCATCCATCTTCATTTGTCACTTAACCTCCGCCAAGACGAGGACGCCGAGCGAGCGCCACTATTAGACGCTGCGTCTTTGATTTCCTGCAGGCCCGACTGGCTGCAAGCACACATGCAAATGAAATGTGTACCTGTGTGTGTGTGTGTGTGTGTGTGTGTTTAGTAGAGTGTAGTATAGCATCCACTGACTCCTTCAGTCAATGTCACCTGTTAATGACACTTTACATACATACGCTGCCTTATCACAGTATTATGCGCACGTACGCACGCACGCACACACACCACACACACAAGGGAAGTACACACTCGTTGCTCAGCGATGCAGAGTGATGCACATGCACACATACACACACTTTTATGCTCAGTCCTCATCAAAAGCCTTTTTCCAACTTATTAAATAACTTTCCACAGACAGACAGACAGACAGACAGACAGACACACACGCACATGCACACACGCACGCACGCACGCACGCACGCACGCACGCACGCACGCACGCACGCACGCACGCCTCAAACGTCATTAAACACTTTATCAGCGGCGTCCCGATAACAACCATCCAACCAACCAACCAGCGGTGCTTCTCGCTCGGCGGCGTCAACATCCTGCTTGACAGCTGCCTGCAGCTGCAGCTCGGCGGTACAGAAAAAAACGCAAAAGCAGACAAGAGCAAATATCGCTTTGCACTGGCGCCGCAAAACAGCCCGGATGGAAAAAACCTTCTGAAAGTGTCTCATGATCGCAGCCGAAGCTGCAACGATCCTCCTGCTGCGTTTCGGAGCGACCAGGGGGCAGGTCTGTCCTCCCACTACAGCCAGCAGGGCCGCTTCACAGCAAGAAGGCTTCCATTCTGGGCCTGGGGCCTCTCTGTGTGGAGTTTGCGTGTTCTCCCTGTGTCTGCGTGGGTTCTCTCCGGGTTCTCCGGCTTCCTCCCACACTCCCAAAACAAGCATGTGAGGTCAGTTGGAAACTCTAAATTGTCCGTAGGTGTGCATGTGAGAGTGAATGGTTGTTTGTCTTCGTTTGTCTCTGCGATGAGCTGGCGACTTGTCCAGGGTGGCGCCATGCCTTCGCCCCAAGACAGCTGGGAGAGGCTCCAGCAGACCCCCGTGACCCTGGGCTCAGGAAGAAGTGAGTATTGAAAATGAATGGATAGACGGACAGCCAGCAGGTCGCAGCGGCGGCAGCGGCAGCGGCAGCGGCAGCAGCAGCAGCAGCAGCAGCAGCAGCAGCGGCGGAGGATTGCAGACTCGACACGTCGCTGAATTTGTTCGCAGTAATCGGCGCAGCCCTGTCAGCTGATCCGTCAGCTACCTGGATAATTAGGGAGCGCCGCTAACGACGGCGTCGAGGGGAGAGACGAGGAGCTCGACTTCTACCCGCCCCCCCCCTGAGCCCCTCACCCCCGTCCCCCTCCACCACCCGCCCACTTCTCAAGTCATAATTAAGAGACTCACTCTTTGCACGGCGACGGCGTCTCTGCACAGGAGCGGCGGTGAAGGGCGAGGTGTCAGCGGCGGCGGCGGCCGCTGCTTCCTGTTCAATCAGTGGACGCCTCGCTGCGCCCACCGCTGCCGCTTCAATACGGACGCGTTGCAGCAGCTCCTTTAATTAAACGCGGCCGGCCAAACAAACGCCGGGCAGATCATTAAAGAAAGAAAGAAAGAAAAAAAAAACGCGTCTCATTCGGTCGGTTGGATCATACACGCATAAATTAACAACACGTCCATGTGAGACCTGGACGCTGGGCTTTATGTTTACCGGGGCTGAACTTGCTTAATTAGCGGCAGTGGCAGCCAGACGCATGTTTCCACGCAGAGAGCAAACAAAAGGCAAACTGAACAATATCTGCCACCATAAAAGAAGGAACGCCACCATCACTCTTTCCTTCTTTCTCTCTCTCTCTCTCTCTCTCTTTCTTTCTCTCTTTCTTTCTCTCTCTCTTTCTTTCTCTCTCTCTCTTTCTTTCTTTCTCTCTCTCTCTTTCTCTCTCTCTCTTTTCCTTCTTCACCTGCGCTAATTCTCAGGACTCAGGATCAAGTGTTTGCAAACTTTAACGTCTTGACAGTGGAGGGAAAATCCAAAAAGCGCTTCATCACTATGAAGACATAATTCAGGCCCCTGCATGGCTCCGCCCACCCTGCACAGCTCCTCCTTCTCTTCATCCTTAAACTGTTTTGTTTTCCCCTCTTTTTCCAAAATAAGAAACAATGTTTTTCAGCGAGACATTTAAAGACGCGCTGACTAGATGTGGATATTCTTCTATACACATAAATATATAAAAACTCTGCAACGTTGCGCTGTAATCAAGACGGTTGATCGCCCGACAGATTCATGACTCGGTGCGAGGCGTGTTTGATTTAGAGACGCGGCGACTGCCGAGCTAAAAACGGCGAGAACAGAAGAGGCCGAGGGCGGAGTCACGGCTCCTTTGTTTGTGTCCTGCGACGCGGCCAAATGAACAGCAGCAGCAGCAGCAGCAGCAGCAGCAGCAGCAGCAACAGCAGCAACAGCAGCAGCAGCACCAGCAGCAGCAGCAGCAGCAGCAGCAGCAGCCGCCGCGTTTCCACGTCGTTTCCTTTCAGCGGCGACAAAAATAGGCGCTAATTACGAGTCTCCCTGGGCTGAAAGTCAACAGAGCGCTGGAGAAATTATTTGTCACTCAAGCGAGGCGTCAAGTAGGATTCCTTCTTTTTACGCAAAACTACGAACAAGCGACAACAGATGGTGCTTGAGGTCGTCCGGGGTCAGCGGCGACACCGTTTTCACCTGAAGTGACTAAAATGCAACATTGGCAGCAGGTTTGACTCCAGGCAGGAGAAGGAACCCGCACAGAGTCGGGAGGAAACAGTGCTCATGACGAGTGGAACAAGGCCACCAGTGACTCATCCACGACAAATGTAAACAGATCCTCTCTTCCCGCCTGCCGAACACATATTTTTCCTGTAATAATGACTCGATATTAGAGCGCCGTCCTGAGAGAGAGATAACCCTACACGGCTGTCCTTCAGCGAGGAGGAGGAGGAGGAGGAGGAGGAGGAGGAGGTGGAGGAGGAGGAAGAGGAGGTGGAGGAGGGGAGGGAGACAGAGAGAGAGAGAAAGAAAGGAAAAAAAAGCGAAAATGACAACAAATGACTGCAGCAGAAAAAGTCTCCGCAGCTCAAATTGCACTGCGCCGCTGAACTCGTCGGGCCAAAACTAACAGACGCGGTAATGAAGTTCCGAGTGAGAGAACACTGATGTATTGTCACTGGTCATAAAGTAGACGGGCTACAGCGGCGCTACAGGGTCTAAAATCATCAGTGTGACTGATGAAACAGAGCCCATTTTCAAACGCCATACAAAGAGCCATTGAAGCATCTCTCTCACACACACACACACACACACACACACACACACACACACACACACACACACACACACACACTACAGAGAGAGAGAGAGAGAGTGTGTGTGTGTGTGTGTGTGTGTGTGCTACCCCTCCACCCCCCCACCCTTGCAGTTGCAGCACAACTCCAAAGTGACAAATCAAGGCTGTGGAAACATCTCGTAACGCACCGTAAAAATAGCCTTCCGTTTATAGGTGTGTGCACCGTTTCGCAGAGGAAGCGGTCAAACACACGCACGCATACACAAACACACACACGCACGCACGCACGCACGCACGCTGGCGTCTGTGGAGGTGCTGAAGTTTGCAGCGCGGCCAGATGTCACGCTCTGGAAAAGCGGCGGCGGGACAAAAGGCTGCCAGGCGGCCGCCATTGACCGTCGGCGCCTGTGATGCATGCGTCCGTCACAAAAACAGACAATTAAATCAATATTGCAAAGCGGAGCTGAAACGGGGCCACTCGGCTGAGCGAGCACAGGAGGCTGCTGCGAGCGACACACTTTCTCTTTTTTGCTGGTTTTTTTCACCGCCCCACCTCCTTTTCTCCTCTTCTTTTTTTTTCGTCCGACTCCCGGCTGCGACATTAAAACCCGTCCTCCTCTTTTCTTTTCCTCTCTCTCTCTCTCTCTCTCTCTCTTTCTCTCTCCGCACGGCCCTTCAAACGCATTTCCGTCCGCCTGCCTGTCCGTCCATCCGTCACTAAAGCTTCACGTCAATTAGAAATTACAGCCCCACCGAGTTCAAAGTCTCTCTGTCACAACCTTGATTAAGTCTGCTTAACCTCACATTTCCACCGCCTGCTTAACATTCTGCAGCTGTTTTATTCGGCTTTGGTCATTACCGCACTGACTTCAAAGGGCCCTGTGCACCCCCCACGCCAACACACACACACACACAGGCAGGGAAATGCATGTCAATCACACACATCTCCCCAGGATGTCTCATGGATTTAGGGGAAAACACGCAATTCTCTCTTTTTTTTCCTGCCATCAAGTCGACTCTGTGGCAGTTGAAACTTCAGCACAAGTTTTTTTTTTCTTTTTTGCAACCACAGGATTATATCATCTTTTTTCCAAACAGGGTCATTTGCAAAGTTGAATTTAAATAATTGAATAGATAAAATCATGCCCATTATCAAAACAGACGCGGTAAAAAGGAATTGTCAGCGGTCGCTTCGCGTTAATAAACTCTGGAATGTCAACAATAACCATGCACGACACTATATTTGTGTTGCCACCGTGACTGCGTACACGTTGACTCTTTAATTAAAGTGAAGAGCGAAGGTTTGCAAACACTTGACTCCCTCCTCCGGTGAGGCGAACACAGAGGTCAGATTAGAGGAGTGAGGTCGCCCCTCTCCCAGTTCAGCACTCCTTTCTTGCCTGGAGTGTGTGTGTGTGGGGTGGGGTGGGGGTGTGGGGGGGGGGGGTCCTCTGTGATCTCCCCCCCCACCCTCTCTGTGAGGTATGAATCACCAACTATTGAAAACTTTCCCCCCAACAATTTGTCTCCCCCTTTCTTTCTGCTCCTCAGTGTTGAGGGTCAAAGTAAGAACAAAAACTCCAAAAGTTACCTACTCTCTCTCTCTCTCTCTCTCTCTCTCTCTCCGTATGTGTGTATGCATGCGTGTGTGTGTGTGTGTGTGTGTGTGTGTGTGTGTGTGTGTGTGTGTGTGTGTGTGAACGGTTTACTGATGTTTATCGGGAATGAATAGATCAAAGGCTGCTGCGTGACAGGCGATCAATCAAGCATCAAATCGAGGATGGCAATCCGCGCCGCGTCTCTCCCTTGTCTTCCGACTCTGGGCGCCATCAAACACTTTGTTTGGTTCTGTGCAGGCGAGATAAGATGAGCTGTTGCGCGGGCGCGCGTGCTTGCATGCACGGGACGCGAGAGTGCACGTTCTCCCTCAACAATGACGTTGTCACTCAGACAGAAGAAGAAGAAGAAGAAGAAGAAGAAGAAGAAGCAGAAGAAGAAGAAAATAGGGGGAAACTTGTTCCGATGATGATGATGACGCTGTGCGAGTGAGAGCTGTGCACGCGAGAGGCCTCGCGCACGCTCTCTTTAGAGTGCGCGCGTGACGGGAGTGAGTGTGTTTTGGTCAAGGAGGAGGCGGGGGTGGTGGAGCGGAGTGTGTGTGTGTGTGTGTGTGTGTGTGTGTGTGTGTGTGTGTGTGTCCAGCGGAAGGACCGGGGCTTACCTGCTGACCGCCGCGGCGCTTGCTGCTTCCTCCGCGGCATGCTGCCGCCGCTGCTGCTGCTGCTGCTTCCGCTGCTGCTGCTGCTGCTGCTACGAGAGTTTCCACGAGACTTTTCATGCAGAGATCAGAGCTGCGGACGACGAGTCTTGGCGGGTCGAAATGAAGCTTGTGTGTTTGGAAAAAATAAAAATAAAAACAAAAACAAAAAGCCTGCAGCAGCGTCTGGTGGTGGCGAGAGAAGAAGAAGAAGAAAAAGTGCAGATTCCTCGCAGGAGGAGGAGGAGGAAGAGGAGGAGGAGGAGGAGGAGGGAGTCCGGGGCTCTCGCCTCGTCGATGCAAAGTGCAGGAGGTGGATCTGATCACTAGATCGTTTCCCCCCCACCGTTAGAATCCCATGAAAACGACGAGACTGCTGCTGCTGCTCGCGTTAAAAAAACACGGGAAGCCGAGGCTCGTCCGTCGCTCAACTTGTGGTTCGGATCTCAGGAAGGAAGGAGTGAAGTCAGCGGGCGGCCGGACGAGGCTGTGCTGGCTCGGCTCGGCTGGGCTGAGGACGACCGGCGGAGCTGCTTCGCCGCCTTCCCATCAAGCAGCGGCTGCGGCTGCGGCTGCGACACTCACCGCGTTACTTCGGTGCCCCTGCGCGGAGGACGAGGAGCCGCTGGCCGTGTTGCATTCTGGGGATCCGAGCCGAGCTGCTCTGCGTCCCTCCGTCCGTCCAGGTGCTGCCGGCTACCAACCAGGAGGAGGGAGAGAAGGAAAAACCCAGAGCAGAGAGTGACACGTTAGCCGGACTGGGTGTGTGTCAATCAGGCGAGTGTGCTCGTGAGAGTGTGTGTGTGTGTGTGTGTGAGAGAGAGAGAGTGAGAAAGCCCGCGGCGATCCGCACAAACACACTCGTCAGTAAGAAAGAAAGAATCTCGTAGGGATGAAATTAAAAGAACAGCAATGATACTCACATCGCCCGGTTGTCAACGCAGCCACTTGACGGACTCCTGCCCAGCCGAAAAACAACGAAGAGAAAAAAAAATATTTACTGATTTATAATAGAACTCCTGACAAAACCACCAGCAGATTCCAGCGCCTCTTCTTGCTCCCTGTTGCTGTTGTTATTATTTATCTCTGGGTTGCGTCCCTCCGGAGATCCGCCGCGTGCAGCCAGACGGAGCGCACGCGTGGCTGTGATGCGCGCGAGAGACGGCTGCCACTGATCGACAGACAGACACGCGCATCCAGCTGCCTCCCCTTCTTTACTCCACCCCTTCACCAGCGTCACCCTGACACTCAAAGCCCACCTGTCAATCTGCGCCGCGCTAATTGTTCGCTCGCTAGGATCGTCTCCTCGCGTCACACACACACACACACACACACACACACACACACACACACACACACACACACACACACACACAGAAGCGCGAGGAGATGCGCGTTATGTGCGTGAATTAATGCACAGTCGATTTGGTAAAAAAAAAAAAAAAAAGAAGAAAAGAAAAAAAGACACTAGTGGGAGAAATGTTGCGTTTGGTCTTTTTAACTCTGTGGTATCTCTATAGCGCTGTTTTTTTTTTTTTTTTAATTATTATTGTGGAAAACATTTGTTCGCATCGTTTGGATTCGCAAACGTAAGCATGAAACAGACTGCAGTGCATCATGACCCGTGCGACACTTTTGCAACAATTTACGTCGAACTTGTGCAATACGAGCCCAACAGAGCAACACAACAAAAATGTGTATTATAAAAGCGAATAAAAGCAGAGCTTGGTGTCTTTGATAGGAAAATGCTTTTATCAGAGAAAAATCATAATTTTACATTGTTGAGTGTCCCGCCCCCCCCCTCCCACACACACACACACAGACAAACACACACATTCCAGACAAAACAAACAACACACACACACACACACACACACACACTAAAAGCACAACTTGAGTTTATATGTACGTGCCTATCGCCGTTAAAGTTTCTCTTTCTTCCTCTTCTTTTTGTGCCGACATGCGGATATGTGCGGTGACCTCTTTAGCGGCACAATACGGGGGGGGGGGAGGCTGCGGATCGATTCGTTCCACCTTTTTAGCAGCCTTGTGGTGAGAGGGGAGGGGCTCCCAGCCCACCAGAGGCTCCATTAATAGCCTAGCGCCGCGCTGGCCGCTATTATCCTGCCTTAAAGTGTTTATAAAAGGGCACGCAAGCGGGTTTAATGTTGCCTCCAAGCTGTAAACACGGCTGCGCCGCAGGAGGGGGTGAGGCGCAGGGGAGCTGATCGAGGGGGTGCGTTGTTGTAGCGCTCATGTGGAAAAACTCAACAAATAACAGAAACATCACCGGGACTTTTGCACAAGCAGGCGACCGAGACCGGATTAAGCAACTTTTCCGCAAAGCCTCCCGATTCCGGTGAGTGTCTCTCCACCGTCTTCCTTATTAGCGCACAGCGTGGTTAAAGCTCCACACTTTTTATTTGCGCCTTTTTTTTTTCTTTTCTTTTCTTTTTTTTAACGCATGCACGGCACGGCGTACCGTGTCTCGCCTCTTCCTCTTCCGGCTAGTTCGGTCCGGCGGGGTCGCCCGCTATGTAGAGGACGGACCGGCAAGTACCGCCCCAACATCTGTCCATCCCCGTCCGTCACTGCGGCCCGCCCGCTGATTGATGGAGCCCAATTACGTCACTAACGTTTCCGTCTCTGCGTGAACCCGGGCAGGCAGGCAGACAGACAGACAGACAGGCAGGCAGACAGGCAGACAGACAGACAGGCAGGCAGGCAGGCAGGCAGGCAGACAGGCAGGCAGACAGACAGACAGGCAGGCAGGCAGGCAGGCAGACAGACAGACAGACAGGCAGGCAGGCAGGCAGGCAGGCAAACAGACAGGCAGACAGGCAGGCAGGCAGGCAGGTAGACAGACAGACAGACAGGCAGACAGTAGGTAGGCGGAAGGACGCTGCACTCAACACATTCACACGTTATATTTTTTCATAATCAAATCTGAACCCGATTCATCCCTCGAGCACCACTTTGGAAGATGCAAACCTCTCAGTTTTCAGGGATGAGTGGCAGCAACCCAGTATGGATGGAGAAAAATTCAGACTATAATTCTCAGAGGTTGCAGGCGTGTATTTAGTTGAGCTTTTTTCCCCTTTAAATCACAAAATGTTTGAGTCAGTTGCTCCGACAGAAATCAAACATACACATACGCAAAATTGTACAACGGCAGTGACTGGAAAAAATAAAACTGAACCCACACGTCGAGACACATTCACATCCTTGGAGTGTATTGCTGTATGTTTTTTAAATTTATTTATTAGTGAAGGCTTTTGTTTTTCTTTATTTTTTAGGTAGAGGGGAGTGAGGCCAGGCTCTGCTGCTGCAGGGTGTGATCCTGGACCAGCAGGGGGGGACATGCGGTCCTGTGAGGAAGATCAGGGACATCTCGCTGCTCTGCATTGACTGACTGTACGAGCATGAAACACTAAGAGAAGGCTCAGAAAGTTATAAAAAAAAAAAAAAAATATCCAGGCATGTCTGTTAAATTGAGTTTTTATTTCTTGAAAAAAGCAAGAATATTTTCAAGTGTTTCTTTGATATGAAATCCAGAAACATACAGATGCACAAACCAGATTTTTTTTTTAGCTTTATTTATTCATTCTTATTTTGAAGTTTTAATAGAGGCAAAAATAACTGTTGAAACTACACAGCACAGTTTGAGAAGTGAAAAAAAATGTGTAAATCATTTTTTCTTAAATACGAAGGCTACTAAAAAAAAAAAAAAAAAAAAAAAGCCCGGCTGAGCGGCGCCTTGGTGTATTATTCCCAAAAGCCCGCCACGTTCCTCCTGCGGCACGCTGTGATCCAAATTGGCGTCTACAGTGTGCAACACTACCTGTGTCACACACACACAAACACACACACACACACGTCGATATGCATGTGCGACAGAAGCCGAACACACAAACAGTTGTCGCCCGCCGCCTCCTATGACTTGTGTAATGTGAAGCCCCCCCCTTTAAACCCCCCCCCCCTTTGCAGTGACAGTGCGACGACGCCTCGTCCTGCTTCCTTCGCCTCTGCATGACGCTGCTCATCTCCGACTGTACTCACACACAGGATTCTATATTTTTTTCCTTTTCCCCTCTGTGCGGGTGTGTGTGTGTGTGTGTGTGTGTGTGTGTGTGTGTGTGTGTGTGTGTTTCCAGGTGTCCATGACCATCGTCTGTAAGAAAAGTGTCGACAGTGTCTGCAGGTTTCACACCAGGTGAGGGCCCCTCAAACAAAACAAAAAGCAAGTTTTTTATGTGAACGATCCAAGTGTGAATCACATCCGAGTTAAAATACAGAAATAAAAGCAAAAAAGATTATAAAATGCAATTCAGATAAATATGCTGTTTGTTAGAATGTGTGTTGGTTCTACTTCATATTTGTTATCATCTCATATGATGTCTTTGTAAGATTGCCAAAGAGTTTTTTTTTTTTTAAAAGACAATCTGTAAATAAACAGAGTGAGATGTCACCTGGAGATTTTGCTTCTTTGCATTTTTTCCTCCCCTTAAATCTGTCACACCAAGCTGCCCACCACTGGGTTTCTTCTATTTCCCTCGTCAATATACCGCAGTTGTCACATGACCCTCTCGCTCTCTGAAGAGGAGCTGGTTCCATTTCACCTGCAAACGTCCTCTAAAATAAAAATAATAAGTGGGGCAGCTTCTGTACCATCAAACTTACGGTAAAGCAGCATTAGTTAGAATTTTAGGCAAATCTCAGATTTTCTGTTGCTTCTGGCAAACAGGATGCTCCTGAAACAACCTTGTATCTGCCATATAATTGGTGGAATTTGTTGTGAAGGCTGCTGTTTAGCATCGTGGCCAATGTATCCTTTCAGAAGAAGGAAGAAGAGAATTTCTTCTCTTTTTCTGTATCTTTTATTTTTCATTTTAGAATATTTACACCGTGGTGAGACTGCTAAACTTATCCCCCGTCGGACTGAAATAGCCTCGCCTCATCCTTTGGTGTCATTCAAGCTAGTTAAGGTTTGAAACGATGAAGGCATAATGCCTCTTAGTCTTGACTAATCTTCAATCAAACGGCAGGCCGGCCCCCTATCAGATCCCCATATTCCCATTGACAGCCCCGAATATAAGAATATATGATGAGGAAAAAAAAAAATTAATAAAGCGGAGACTCTAACTTTGACACCAGCTGGATCTCCAACATCTATCAGATAAGACTGCATAATTAAAATGCCAAGTGTGGGAGAAGTGGAGAAGAAGGCAGATATTTTCACGAGATTTACTTTTCCTTCCACTTGTTCGCAGTGCACATTTTTCCTTTTTTTTCTTTTGAAAAAAAGAAATGTCGGTGTGCTTTTGACAATGCAATTAAAGGTTCGTAATCCCCGTCCAACGGTGTCACTTTGGTGAGACGGACGAGAGGAAACGCGACAGACGCAGGTTAATATAAAAAAAAAAAGGATTCAAACCCGGTCGTGATTATTTGAACCACAGAGACAAGATGAGGAAGAGGAGGAAAAAAAACTTTGCATGTGAAGAAGTTTGGCAGCAAAATGAGTCATCAGAAAACATTTTTTTTCTCCACCTATAGTTTTGTTTCATTTCTGTGCAGCCTTGCTAAAAAAAACAAACAAATAAAATAAATCATACAAATAATAACAATAAAAACAACTTCCAACTTGGCGAGAGATAGTGACACATTTCACCTTTTCCAAACAGCCGCCTCTCCGACGTGCACGCTCTGGCTCTCCGCCTCTCTCGCCTTTTGTTTTCTCTGACACCAGCTTCCCCCAATTAGCATTTTTCAGCTATTAAGGAGGAGCGAGAAGCAGCCCGATGTTTGTCTCACCCGGCTCCCCTCCTCCTCCTCCTCCTCCTCCTCCCCCTCCCCCTCCTCCTCTCTGGATCTCTCTTCTTTTTTACCCCAACCCCACCCTCCCTTTGCAAAAATTAAACATTCCCACTCAATATCATCCCCAGTGTTAACATGATCTTCTTCACATAACAATTAGCAGCAGATTTGTCTGGGATGTGACAAAGCAGCCGCTGGCTGTCCTTGTCAATCCGCATTTAGAGCAATTAATATGATTAAAATTTGCTTTAAAAAAAATAACACGAGCACATGAGCAATATGCTGATGGCTTTCTTTCCGTGTGACGTCCTGCGAACTGTAAACCGTTTCATTTTTGCAAATGTTTTTCCATTGGATTGGATTTTTAACCAGCAGCGGAGCCTTTCCCCCCACCCCCAGCAAAAACCTTTCACGCTGAGCTCCGCACAGTCCCACAGTGAGGACGAGGGCTGGCTTTACTTTGGCGACGGCGTGGTACAACTCTGATGTTTTTCTTTCAGGTTTCAAACCTCGCAAAATGTCACTGCGCGTGGCTCCGGGCCTCACGCCGGCGGGCGGAAAAGGCGTCGCAAAAAGGTGCTTTTGTGACATTAAAATGACTTGTGTGCGCAGCGCACGTCGATCCCCGCCGTTTGAGGCGTATATTTATGAATAGGAACCTTTAATTAGGGCCTGTGTTTCCTCCCCAGTCACATTGAGGGATGGTCCTCACCGACGTTCATTAATGATAATCACCAAGAGCGATGGCGCAGCTACAGGCCGAGTCTCCGGGGACCTGACACTTGAAAAGAAGCATTAAATTACACGCAGGGACTCTTTAATTGCAAAAAAGAGAAAATATATAGCCATCATTGTTAAATATGATCTTTTTTGTAAGCCTTTACTGGTCCGAGGATTTGTCAGAGGGTTTCTTATCCTCGCACTCTTTCAATCTGGGGATCTGGAGCCGCGTTTCTGCGATAACAGAGCGAGAAAAGAGAAGAAAAAACACATTCCAAGCCGAGAGAAGCCATCACTGCACGCTGCCACTTTTCCCATACGTTTTGCCTTTGGTTCCAGGTTTAGATTCGGCTCAGCGAGTTGAATCAAGAGACGCGGCGTACGTTGGCTTCTTCAAAAAGGAGCATTTGCATGAGAGGCCTGACGTAAGAACCTCGGAGGAGTGGAATGTCTCCGGTGAGACAACAAGGCTTCTCATCCTCAGTCTGTCATTACGTTCAAAACCCAACATCGGCCTCATCAAGACAGTGTGTCGCAGACACAGCCACTGAAAAAAAAAAAAAAAGGTCATTATTTTTTAACACTTTATAATGTAGCGCAGATCTATGCGTTAAAATGAGAAGAATTTTTAACGCGTGGATCAGATTTTTAAATCAGGAGGTGTTCAAAGATTAAAGTTGCAATGAAAACATTTGGATTTAGTTGTTAAGATAACCAATGACATTTAGCATCAGAGGGAATAGGAAAAAATATCTTATTTTCTTACTTTGAATGTATTTCCTTCTTACTTTTCCCAGTTACTTACACACATAAACGTTTTAACTGATGTCTGTATAAACTTTCTAAAACAATCATTATTATTGATAACAATGTATTTGAGAACTAATTATAAGCAAAAATGAACTGCGACAGCATTTATTGGCAAACCGAACAAAGTCGCTCTCTCGCCTGCTCTTCTGGCTAGCTATAGGCTGTTGCCCGGTGATGTGCTGCCACAAGGTGGCAGCACCAATATCTTGGTGCACGCAAACAACAAAAACTAAAGGTAGTGTTTGTCCCGGAAATATACAACAACATTAACATTCATTTTACCGTCCTCCTCAACCTCGTTGTGTTTTCTACTGGAGGAATTCTGCTTCTTCCACTGTTTTGATTGGCACTGCATCAGTAGTTTCCACCCACTGTGGTGCTGAGAACTTCTCGCTGGCGCCCCAGTGACGATTGTCGGAATGTGTCGATGGAGCATAAAATTAGCCATATGTTGCATCACTGATATTGCATTTTTTCATGCTGTATTATTCCGTCGTCCTGTGTTTCTTCCGTCCACCCTCCTCCAGCACCCCTCACCAACCACGACACCTTCTCCTCGCTCCCATCACATTCACCTGGAGAGCGAATCCAGAGCACAGCACAGCGCAGCACAGCGTGGCCCACATCTATTTTTACATGTTATTGGGGAAAGGGGAGGAGATGGAGACTTTGCAGAGGTGAGGCTGGGGCATGCTGGGAAAGGAGGAGGGTTATGGGGCGGGGTCACAATGCTCCATTAATCAAAAAGAATGACACTCGTGACAAGCGTCCCGTCTCCTCCTCCTCCTCCTCCTCCTCTTCTACCCCCCCCCCCCCCTACCCCCCCTCAGACAGGACAACTTTAGTGACGGGGAGGCTAAGCAGAGATGGTGGGGAGATGGAACTTTATTAATCAAGCATCTCACATTAATTGTAATGTGTCAGCTATAAATTCTCCATTTGGATTTAATAATCTCGGAGGTAGACTTAACAATCTCTGTCGCGTTTGAGTTTTATTGAAGAGGCTGCAGAGCGGGGGGGGGGGGGGGCGGGTAGAGGGGGTGGGGGGGAGGTAGGCAGTGACACAAATAGCTTCTCAGCGGACAGTCCCCTCTCTGCGTGACAGTTATGAAATACAATTATCAGCCAGATCTGCTTAAGAATTCATCAACCGCACCTCCGCCTTTCCTAGGAGAGGAGTAAGAAGGAGGGGAGGAGGGAAAAAAAAAAAGAAGAAAATTCCCGTCTTAAGTCTTAACTGATAAGACTTGTCTTCTCGCCACACACCCTTAAAGACTACCGTCTGGTTGCGTCGGCACCCGACACGTGAAGTCGCTGTACAGGTGCGGCGAACACGTGGCTTTGAAAGGCGGCGTATCGAAGGAGGAACCGGTGGAGTAATCAGGGAATATGGCAAACGACAGACCACATGCAAATCACGCTTTCCTTTGAAATGTATTAGCCGCTGGTTCGTCTCCCCCCGTCGGTGGGGAGGGTCAATAGTAGCTGTTAATCTTCTCTCCACGCCGGCCCGGAAATATACTGTCGCCGCCGCGTCGCACGACGCCCCTGTCAGCGTCTTAAAAGTAACCGAATCATAAAACGCAAACGATTTCAATCAATTGTCGTCTAATTGCAGCCATATCTTTGCCGACGAACAAAGGGAGGCCGGCGTGTAGGTTTGACAGTGTGCATAAAATTAGCATTGCTTTGCATATCGCTGCGACATTAATGCTAGTTTTATTGGTGGCTCGCTTCTTTCTCGCTGTTTTTTTTTTTTTTTTGCATCTCACCTTAAAGGAACAAGGATGAAAACTCGGAATGTGCTCGCTTCAATCATCCAAAAGATTCTTCATGAAACAAATTCCCAGCTACGTCACTCCAAAATCTGAAGGTCAAACCTGAGATACATCAGACTGTCAGAGGTTGTGGGGTATATCCCAGCTAAGCTAGGGCGAGGGCGGGGTCACACCCTGGACAAGGCTAACAACCAGCCACACTCGCACCCACACACAACTTTCCCACTGAAATTAGGGGGTTGACACTGTGTTTTTTGAATGTGGGTCGATTTTAAATCAATCGGCATTTGGCCCCTTTCCCACTGACCAAAACCAGTGTGGTCTCACTGCCGGCGAAAAGCTGCACAGCCTTCGTATCACCGCTGCGTGTCTGCTGATGTCATCCCGCTGAGATCGCGTAGATAAAGTGCGACAGAATTCAGGGAAGTAAACAATGGAGAGCAACGTGGAAACGAGTCCGGCGGTGGCCAGTGTTCTTTGTTGTTGGGCACTTTTGGCTGTAGAATCGTTCTGCGAGAAGCTGTGGAACGACGGTGTCGTTCATGCCAGACTTGAAGCGGCGCGCACCTCTGCGGCCGGCTCGCGCCGTGCAGCGATCCTTTCGGCGTCTGGTCTATTTTGTGCGAGAGCCGCGGGCGAAAAAGCCAGAGGACGATGAACAACTTTCGAGCGCTGATGCAACGCCTTTGCTTCGGTACGTGACGTCCGGGGACCTTGCCGGGGTGTGAGCCTTTCCCACTGCCACCACATGCCGATTCATAGCAGGTCTACATTATGTTTGGCCAGTGGGAAAGGGGCTTTAGAGTTGCCAGTTAGCTTCATATGTGGTGGGCGTCTGAAAGGGGAACCAGAGATCCTGGAGAGAACGTACAGTACAAACTCCACACAGGAAGGGCCCAGAGTGGGGATGGATTCAAACCCTCAACCCTCAAGCCGTAAGGTGCTAATTGGTGCTCCGCCCACTGAGATCGTCACCCTGAATAATCACAGAAAGCTGTGATTATTTTATGAATAGCTTTATTGTTTAAAGCTTTTCTGCCCCTTTACTGGTCAAACATGATCCTGTAACTCCGCCCCTTGCCCCACCCCTCCACCAGTTATCACTCTGGGGCCGACGGTGATCCTCCAGCCATTAACGAGCGCCTCGTCCCGCCGCCATCAGCAGACGACCGCCGGACATCCCTCAGTGACGGCGCAGCAGCAAACTCCCGCCGTCAGTAATTGCGAGTGTCTTGCTGGGTGATGAACAACTCCGGGAGCATTTCTCTCACTGTAGAGGCCCATCTGCTTCAGTCTGCCGGCCGCTAATTCAATAAGATGTGGGGGGAAGTGTTCGTTAATGTTGTGACACTGGAGGCGCAGCGGGAGGCCAGACCGTCGGATGGTGCAACCGGAAAGTCAGTCAAACTACGGTATTCAAATAGCAGCTTCGATTGTGAGTTATTTGTGCCAGTATATTCGGTGTGGGAGGAGCCAGTAGTTACAAGACATTGATGTTTTTGTTTTCCTGTCTGATAATGAACACCAATTTTATAATAGTGATAATAACGAATAAACAGCAACTGTTTCAATTTCCAAAGAAATTAATCAGCCTAATAAATCGTGATAAAAAATGTCTTTTGTCTGTTCATTGTCTTTGATTATTATTGTGCCACGAGGTTTCGGTGTTTAAAGAGGGGAAAAAAAGTCGAAAATAATGAAATGACCTTTTATGTGGGAGCAGCGTCGGGAGAGGAAGACCTGAGCAACAAAGTCATTATAAAGTCAAACGTCAGTGAACGGGGAGAGCAAGAAGAACGGTGGCTGAAAACTCTGCAAGTCATTATTGATTCATTGACACGAATTGGTTACTTTAACAAAGCTATGCTAGGTCAGTGGAGTAGCAGGGAGGAGACATACACTTTAAACTGAAGTAGAATAAAGCAGACAGAGACAAACTGAGGCAGGCCGCACTCCAGCGATCACCATCACAAAGACAACAACAGCAACATACAACGTTCCAAGTCTGCAAGCTAAGCTAATTGTTGCGTTGCCGCGTAGATGCAGTTGCTAGTGTTGGGTTTTCAGTAGCTTCCACTTCCACTCAGTCGCTGTCGTCCATGCATCAGGTCAGGACCTCTAAACATAGAAACATAGCAGTGTCGCACCTGAGAGCAATTCAGTGACTGTGAAGGTTCAAAAGCCCAAAGTTTGTCGTGATGAATATCGGAATCACACTGAGACTCTGCCACAATATTCACAACAGCGGGGGCACGGAGCCCATCTCACTGCGTCTGCCCCCGCTGGTCAAGGACACCCGTATCAGTGGACATCAAGGCGGGGCCACATCCATCAGAGCATTGTGGGTAATGGAATCAAACGGTGACAATGATCATCAGCGCGGCAAACAATGGCCCATAAACATCCGCTGACAAGTGGTCAAATGCGAGGAAAGGAAGGTAGGGGGTGGGGTGGGGTGATGGGTGGGGGGGGGGTTGACAGATTGCATGTGTGTGTGTGTGTGTGTGTGTGTGGGGCGGAGAGGTGTGGAGGAAGAAGATATCTCCGCGGGGATGACGCGCCAGGCCAACAACACTACCTTGGAAAACAAACGTCTCCCCGGGGTCAGAGGTCAGCCTCTCCCCCGGCTGGCTGGAGGGGTCCTCCGCTCTCATCTCCGCTCGGCTCCTCCCTTTTTACGACCGTTTCTCTCTCTCTCTCTCTCGCTCCTGCTTTTTCTGTGTTTTATCAGATCGGGGGCCTGGACTGACACCGGGGAGTGAGATTTACGTGCGTCTCTCCCTCCGTTTTTTTTCCCCTTAATGAAAATCCGGTCGCTTACTCACTCACCGTGAAAAAAACAACAACTTCCAGGGTTCGAGATTCAAAAGTTTAAATTACTGCTTTCTGAAAAAAACAACACTGAGTCAAACGTGTGCGATCATTGTTTTCCTTTCCCCTCTCAGCTGGTGCAGAGCACATGACCCAATTAGGGGAAATTTGAAGGTTCATTGAAAAGAAAAGAAAAAAAAAACGTTAACTTAATTTTTATTTTTCCTCTCTGTTCTGTGCAAAGTTTCAATGGCGACAAAGCTTTTGTCAAGGCGGGCATTTCGTCCCTCCATCCGTTTTTATTATTTTTTGCGTTTTTGTCAGTGAGCTTCTGTGTCTGAAGTTCAGCCACACACACGCACACACACACACACACACACACACACACACACACACACACACACACACACACACACACACACACACAACGGTTTAATTAGCCATCATTTGTCTTCAACTCTCCTTCCTTCACACTGTTTATTCAGAGGACAGGAAGTGGCACTGGCCAATTAGTGCAATGAAATAGTTTAACCTCCCTGTAACACAGTGCACTTGAAACACTACAAAACCCAGTGGCACATTTCATAGCTCGCTGACTGTTGTGTATCCGCGTGTGTGTGTGTGTGTGTGTGGAGGCGGAATGCAGAAGTTCACACAAAAACTGTGTATGTGTGTGTGTGTGTGTGTGTGTGTGTGTGTGTGTGTGGGCAGGGGGGGATGCAAAGTTGAAGCTTTTGAGTTTTTTTTCTCTCTCATTTTCTCTCAGTTATCAGGTCAGAGTTGTGTGTGTTTACTTGTGGCTCCCAGTACAAACTGAGGGCTTTGTTACCGGCAGGAAAAAAACATGTGTGCGTGTGCGATGCGATACGAGCGACAATCATTATTTCATGTTTTGTTTCGTTTTCTCAATCAAGGTCAACTAATTTGGCCCCTCAAATTGTCTGGCGCTTCAAAACCAAGGAAAGAAAGACAGAAAGAAAGAAAGAAAGAAAGAAAGACAGAAAAAGAGGACAAATCCAGGGCAACAGCTGGAGAGCTGGCTGCTGTAGCGTCTCGCTAATTGTCTCCGGGATCCAAATTAATAATTTGCAAAAAAAAAAAAAGGCTGGAGCTGAAGTGCACATCTAAGCCGTCTTTGTCAGTCACTTGTATCTTCAGAGAGGAGGGGGGAAAACAAACAGCTGAGACGATATCATTAACAGTCCAACCCCCCCTCTAGCCAAAAAAATTGAAAAAAAATAAAGAATTGAAACAGTCATCAACAGTGCCTTTAAACGTCTGCGGGAGCTTTTTCTTGAGTGCAAATGACATCTCGCTCATTTCGCTGGTGGCTACAGTGACTGATGTGCTGAATAAGAAAGTCAGTGTTTGACGCTTTTGAAGGCAGCTGCCGTTTCTTTTTCTTTTTTTTTGAAGTGCGTGATTCTGAAGGGCCGGCGCGTGCTCAGCGCGATAAGTCATTTGACACACAGACATCACAGCACCCGGCAAATCTTTTCGTCTGGCTGCCTTGAGTGTCCACGTCGGGTGTGTGTGTTTTTTTTTTCTTCCTTCTTCTCCTCCCTTTTCTTTTTTTTCAAGAACACTTTACGACTGTCACCGCTGACTGTCAGCAGCAGCAGCAGCAGCGGCGGAGACAAACGCAAACAAGCTCATTTTGAACACAGATTAAGACAGCTGTCATATCAAAAAAAAAAGAAAAAAAAAGGAATTCATCCGGGCTAAAAATACCAACAGCTTTTTTTTTTTTTGTATCATCTTGGGCATTTTTGAAAATTAATTCACTATTTAGTAACCAAAGAATCCTCCTTTAGAGAATCAGTTTGTTCATTAGAGTAATTTAATTAGCTGCCGGTCCTCGAGAGAGAAAGAGAGAGAGAGAGAAAGAGAGAGAGAGAGAGATGCTGGATGTGAAGCAGCATTTATCTAAGGTGAAGCTCCGCCTGCTGGAGTTTGTCCGTGTGAATGAGACGCTGGGCAGTAATGAAATAGAAGAAAAACAGGAAAAAAAAGAAGACCGAGCACAGGCAACGGGAGTCAAGGAAATGACTCACTGCTCCCTTTACACAGTAAGTAAGGGGTTTGATCTCGTCGTCACCACAAGAAACATTTCTGACTAAGTCAGAGGCTAAACAAGTACTTCATTGAAAAATAAAACAACACAGAATGACAGTCAACAACTTAGCTGTCAACAAGGTATTGTCACACCTGGGAAGTGGCCATTCGGTCATGTTCACTACGAATTCAGACATGGCTACAGAGTAGTGGCACATCCACTATGTATTGACAGTCACGGCAGGTCACATGACCTGACTAGACTACATCCACAAATCAGGATTGAGGGCCAGATGTGAGAAGGAAGGTTAAAGGTCTTTTACATCAGCTTTATACACTGAAGAAAAGTTTTGTTGAAAAAAGAAAATCTGCCGGTCTATAAATGCTTGCAAATCGCAGGGAATTCACAGTCGTTTCTGTACTGTACGAGATACAGACAATTAAAAAACTGAACGCTGTAAAAGGCAAAATGCTCTGTGTTTTTTTCTGGTGCACAGCAGGTGCAGAGCTCCAGCGTGCATGCAGCCCGACACGGCGGTGGCGGCGGACAGGCCAAAAAAAACAAAACAAAACAAACCTAAAAAAAAGTTGACAAGTGACGCAGCGGAGAAAAACAACAGAATGGAGAGGTGAGAACGGAGACGCGGTGGAGATACATCATGGTGGGCTCCTCCTGACACTCTGTTAGGCCCTGACCTTACCAGGCTGCTGGCTTGTCAGAGCGCCGTCATCAGCCGGTGGGCAGAGCTGCCAGAGTCGACCTGGTCCGACAACAACAACAGGCAGCAGCAGCAGCAGCAGCAGCAGCAGCAGCAGAAGCAGCAGCAGCAGCAGACAGCACAGGTGTGCTTTTAGGGGAGAAGCTCTTTCTGTTGTTTTTTTTTCCCTTTTTGTAGTTTTTTTTTTCTTTTTGGGTTCTGCCATCAGTTTGTCTCTGACGCGGACGACAATGCAAGAAAAGTGACGACGCCACCGCAGTGTGATGTGCAACACGGAACTATTCCTTTGTTACTAGTTATATTAAGGCCACGCTGTCTGTATGCTTTTGGGAATTGGTGACCCCTGTGGTAGAAATATGGTACTGCATTATCATGAAAAGTAGGTTTAAATTCAGTTTTTAATAATTGCTGGCATCAAATGTAACATAATCAAATTAAGTGTCAAGATAAATAAAGTTCATTAAAAAACAACAACATTTCTTTCTTGTTTTTTTTTGTATAGCATTTTTAGCATTTTGTGTCACCAGGTAGCGCAGTCCGGAGCCAGGGTCTGTTCGGGCTTTTGTTTGTGACTTCGAAGACACAGAACTTCTGCGTAGTGGCTTTAAATTATCGGCATTTTTATCGTGTTGGATAATCGTTTTCAACAAAAGCAACAAAAGGGTTTTTGGGAAGAGTAGAAAAAAAACCTTTGCGGATCACCACAAATTCGACGTTGCGCACTGAAATTACTGGCCAATGAATTGCAATTGACTTTTGTCACGAGACTGTTTTTCCCTCTAAACGCTGATCAAAGAAAGACATTAATTATCGTCACTTCCCTTCACTCCGTGTCGGGGGCGTCTCTGCGGTGGCGGCAGCTAATTCCGCCGCTCTCCGCAGAGTCCAATTTAAAGGTGGCAAATGAGAATATGAATATCATTAAAGCCACATTAAAAAATATTATTGACCTTTACGCGGTTGTGTGGGTGGACATCGAACCAACTTTTTAAGAGTCTCGCCAACGAGGAGTCCTATTAACATATGCCGCTCTTCATAAATTAGCTCTGTTATACTATAGGACAAAAAAATGAAGCAGACTTCTCCACTTTTATAGGCCTGTAAAGGTGAAGGCCATGCCTATTAAGTCTTTCATGCACCGTGAACTTTTGAGGTGTGCGACAATAGGTTATATAATTAATTTCTGCGGCGTCGCCCAAGTCGTATATTTCTCAGAAGAAAAGACGGGAGGGGAAAACTGTAAACCTGAGGGAATCTCTGCAGCGCACGGTTCAGAGTTCAACTCTATCCACACTGAATAAGACGATGTATACGACGGTGCAGCGGTGAAGTTTTACCTTCTTGCATTTAAGCTGAAAAAACTGGGTGTGCACGTTGAGTGAGAAATGGCTTTTGTCCAGAGAGCAAAATATTCTCAAGAATGAAGGAGGTCCTCTAAAAAGGAAAGGATGGAAACATCACATCCAGAAAGCAGACGTGAATTCGTCACCGGTGGATTCTGACCAACCAATCTGTGACTCTGTGTATTCGACATTTCCTGCATGTGGTCTGCTGAGCATTCGCGCAACATGTGAGGGGCACTTTGGGAAGCAAGAGACACATTTTCAAGGGGACCACAGTTCTGATGAACTTTCACAGCAGACTGAGAGGAGGAAGCAAACTCTGCCAGAATCCACTGCACGCTGGGGAGCCGCCCACCTGATTGAGTTCGGCGGTGGCCAATCAAAACAGTTGGGGGGAGTTCTACGACGAAGATCCGTCGCACTTCAAAATTAAGTGCGACGGCCACTCGGAGACGCTCGCCGACAGCACGCCGCTGACTGCAGGTGAGGCTGTGGCGTGAAGTCGCACCTGCCAGCAGCCCGACGCTGACTGCCACTGGAGGACGGACGGATGGACGGACGGACGTGGAGGGAAAGTTTTCTTTTTTGCACTAAGAAAGAGATGGAAAAAAAAGCAAAAACAAAAAACAAGAAAAAGACAGTGCACTCAGTTAGTGGGGGGGGTGGCGGGTGTTGGGTGGGTGGGGGTCACGACATGCAAAAAACAGCATCCACCAACAGCTCTGTCAAAGCCACGACGTCTCCCTCGGATGTTAAAAGCTTTAAGAGCCGAGGCCTCGGCGACACCCGCAGCCTCTGGATGTCAAGGATGGTTGAAGACTTGAGAGCCGGGGGTCCTCTGGTTTTTTTTTTTTTTGTTGTATTTTTCTTTTTTGTAAAGACATGGCCTGTATGTGTGTGTGTTTGTGTGTATATGTGTGTGTCTTCCCTGCGTGAGCGTCTCCAGGCGGCAAAAGTGACATTTGAGGGGCACTTTAGCGGCGCGGGCGGTTGCCAGGGATCTTCTGTATCACCTAAAGAGCCTTTGTCAGTCATTGGAAAGCTGTCACCTTTCCGTGGGAGCGATACGGCGAGGGGGGGTCGGGGGGGTGGGGTGGGGGGGCTGACAGGTGGGAATTAATGAGAGGTGTATGACAGCAGACCTCGGTGAGGCTGCGGTGCTTGAGAGTGTGTCCACCAGTCCCCGTGTGTGTGTGTGTGTGTGTGTGTGTGTGTGTGTGTGTGTGTGTCGGTGTGTCGGTGCCAGTGACGTCCTTTGTCTCAAGAGGATGAAGCGCCTCCCTCCCTCCCTGTCGCCGTCCCAGCCTCAGTCGGCGTCGGAGGGAAAACTATCTCAGAATGAGTGAAAAAGTCTTTGCAACTTTTCACCTCCTCCGCTCGCAGGGTCGTCAGTCCGCAACACGACTGAAGCGACGGCGATGAAAGTCCGATGTCCTGATGGAAAAGGTTTTCACTTCCTGACTGTCCTGGAATCTGACCGTTTGTTGGAAATTCCGGGATAAGGCCAGAACGGGCGGCAGGTGACCTCTGACCTGGCTGGGTGTGTCGTCACTAACCCCGGAGAGCCACCAGTGTCCTTCATGACATCACAAAGGGCTGTAAACTAGCATATTTTGGGAATTATGAAGCAAACAAAGAGCCTTAGGCCTTGGTGAAGAGTTGGGAATGTTTCCCAGCTACATCTTCCATCAGACCGACTGACTGAAGTGTCAAACATCACATCCTGTGTTTCCTAGTGGCTTCTAATTGGCTGCCAGCGTCTCGCTGGCCAGGATACCACGGGGTTTCACCGCCGTCGTTGCCGCTAAAAAAGGGGTCGGTTTCCTCGGCACAATGAAGGCATCACATAATTCCAGTCCGATAAGCAGCCGGACCCTTGCCGGTCCTCCCGCTGCGAACACCGGAGCTCGCGGGCCGGCAGCGCGGGAAGCAATCACAGTCGCGTTAGCCTCCGCTGCACCAGTCAACAAGTATGAATCCTGGCAGAGCAATTCAAGAGGCTCTCCAAGTCAAATTACATTCTCCCTCTCTCCCTCGCCCACTCTCTCTCTCTCTCTCTCCCCGAAACGCTTCCGAGTGCATGTACACACACGCTTACGTGCACACATTCGTGTAATAATCTGTGTTACACACTTCTCAATTGCAGTAAATGAGTTCTGTCAATGTTTCTGCATCTTAATTACACGGCGGAGATAATGGGTGGCGGCAGCAGCAGGCCGAGCCCGCGCCTCCCCCCTGCATCCCTCCCCCCCGCACCCACTGACGACGACAAGGAACAAGGAATCGGAAGCTTCCGATGGCGACGCTCCGAGTCCCGTTCAAACGCATTCAGCCTGTGTTGGTGAAATTAGGTCCAGTTTTGCTGTGAGCATTTAAAGGCCGGTGCGACTGCAGGGGAGACGTAGCGCCGGCGACGACGGTTCTCAATGTAAGCAAATCGTGCAAATAATCTGTTGGGTTTTTTTGTGAAATTCTTTGTCAAAGTCAGAAGTCAGCAACAGCCATTTAACAAACCCATTTTTGACTGTTCTGGAGCCATAGCAGTGGAAAATAAATAAATAAATAAATAAAATCCAAATTCCACTTTCAAGGGAAATACCAGTCAGAAACTTAAGACAATCCAAAAACTGTACAATGATTTATTTTATCATCTCAACAATGATGGAAACTTTCCACTATCATCAAACGCTATCCTGGTAGCATCATGGAGTTGGCACGCTAGCCAATGGTAGTATCTGCTAGCTTGTGAACGTACTCCTCCTGGCTACGGCAGCACATTTTAACACTACTTGACACATCGACACTACAAGGAGTTTGTTTTACGCGTTAAAGCGGCATAATCGATGTGGTATGCTCGCTAATGTTAGCATCTGCTAGCCAGATAGCACTTGCCTAGCAAATGAGGCACATTTCTAATCAGGCATTAATGCCACACGGTTCGTTGAGTTTAAGTGGGATAAAATATAATCCACGCCGTCTGTGTCTGTTTTTAATTAGAAAGAGGACAAGAAGAAGAAGAAGAACATGTTGAGAGGAAAAGCCAAACTTGCTGTTAACAGAAAAATGCTGTTTGAGGCACAGCTTGTATCTGTGACCTATAACCTCTGCTGTTATTACCTCTGAGACGCACTATAAGATGAGATTTACATGCCGAGTTAAAGCTAAAGGACAAAGCTAGCGCTCAGTGTCTGAGAGCAGACGTTAGTGTCAACGTTGCAACTTGACTGAGACGGTAAAAACGGCCATCTGGGGAAAAGAAGAAGCAAAACAGAGAGTGAGTCTCCGAGAGAGCTGCGTTGAGATACGACTATTAATTATGTTTTGCCAAAGGTCAGCAGTCAAAAACATAAACTTGCAAAACGCGGCCGCATCGCCCGGCAAACGCTAATTCATATTCGCCTTTTGCGAAATAAAACTTCTTTGCGGCAGCCTCAGCGGGGACCAGGCCGCTCAAATAATCCGTGGGTGTGTTTGCCCTCTTCATAGGCCCGTGCTCTCCTTTTTGGTTTTATTGTTTCTTAGCAATAAACCAAAAAACAACAAAAAAAAACAAAAAACTGTTTATCTGGTCTCACAGTTAAGCTTCAGTCAGAACTAAATCACATAGCAGAGGATCAGGCTGCTGTGAAGACACAGAGCAGCCGCAGGGCGATCTCAGCCACCCGGCGCCGCTGCTTGTGATGTTGAGAAATTAGAGGGTAGATTTTCCATGGTGGTTTTTAAAAGGAAAAGCTTCATTGTGCACCCACACCTGGTGGACGGGTGCAACACAGCTGATGGGGAAGCTGCAACACACAGACAGGACTATGGACATACTACTCTGGGTTGATTTCTGCATTGCTAACATAAGTAGAAATAATGAACCAATTTTTAAATTTTATTTTACAAGATCTCTCCCAGGTCGTGACCCTAGCTGACCCCCCCCGCCCTCCCCGACTCCCATAGCAACGCCCCTGCCTATTGACCTGACAGAACGTGGGTGAATCTGTATAAGCTTATCTAATTTTATAGCACATTTTCTCACAGACCTACGTATACACACGAACACACACACACACACACACACACACACACACATCTTTTACATCCCTCACAGGAACTGAGCTGGACGCATAGAATAAAACTATGAAAAAAAAGAAGAAATGAACATTTGTGTGGAGTACAGTCAGGAAGCCTGTATAAAAAAGGAAAAGAAAAGAAACCCAAGGACAATTGGAGGTTTGTGAGCGAGAAAAAGGATCTTCAGATGTGTGCCTGTGCGTGTATGTGTGTGTCTGCGTCTGTCTGTTTTGGTGTGAGTCAGTAAAAATTCTGATAGGACGATGTTTATTTGAATTTGAATTTGAATAACTGACTCTCTCAGGATCCCACATGAAACTGGGAAAATAAGAAAGCGAGCGAGAGGAAATGGAAAAATCAGCCTTCACCGAGTGAGTTTATCAGCTTGGCACCTGCTACTGGAACATTCTTGATGAACCAAAGGTTGTCTTCATTAAGCGCATTAATATTCATGACGCATGGTAATTTTGACACAGAAAAGGTCTCGGTAACCTTTTCTCGTGTGAAGAATTTTTTTTCTTTTTTTTTCTTTTTTTTTACTTCTCAAGGAAATTACAGTCCGGCAATGACTTAATTAATGCTGGGCTTTCTTGGCCGCGGTTTGAGGGCCTGTCAGTTTGGTGCAGCGTCGGCTGTCAGGCACACCGAGGGCTCGGGGAGAGAAGGATTGAAGGCGAGGGGGAGACGGCAGAGGAGAGGAGAGGAGAGGAGAGGGGAGGAGAGGAGGCAGCAGACAGATGAAGTCAACACGCTCGCGCCCTCAGAACATGCTAATAGCTTTGCCTTTTGCCTAATGTTTTTCTCCTTTCACTTGCACTGACATTGCATTGTGCCCCTTTTTTTTTTTTTTTTAACCAAGTCTGTTGTGTTTTTCTCCTTCACTGACAAGAAGAACCAAGAGGTGACCCGCAGAGGAGATAAATGGGTTTATTTATGAGCACTTTATTGATATTTTGATGAAGAAATATATAATTCTATACACATGGTTGCTGTTATTTCTAGCTGCGATGAACTGATCATTCCTAGACGGAGGCGGGCGGGGGCGGGGCCAGTGACTGGTGTGGCTCTGTTAGCTTTTCAAATAAAGCTAATCAAAACTCAAATAAGAACAGAAAGGGATACAATTCTTTGACTCATGACTTATAATGAGTGTAAATTTGTCCTCTGATTAAAGGGAAACTGCCGAAGCAGCACAACTAACCCTTTGCTAAGCCCCTCCCCTAAATAGTCCCGTCCAATCACACGCTAGCGACTGTAAGTGTGCAGGAGAGTTCCTATATTTAGCTTGGCTAGCGGACCTGTTGACAGGCGTAGCGTTAGCACTGAAACTGCCAAACAAAGTCCCTGCGTTCATTGCCGCAAGTAGAGAAACAGCGGGGGCACAGTCAGCCCCTCTGTGATGTCACAGAGGGCACACAGTGACTCCGAGGCATTCGGCCAGGTCTGGACCCTGCCTTGTTTATGTCCTCTTCTATTTGAACCATCCGACAAAGCAGGTGGGAGGCTGTAAACCGCCGGCTAAAAGGTGATTGACTGGAGGTTTTTCTTGTGATTCAGGGTGGATAATAGTGCACAAGGCCCTCAGGGTGGATAATAGTGCACAAGGCCCTCAGGGTGGAGAAATAAAGACCTGAAAAATGTTTATTAAGGCTGCGCCTCCAGAAGCCGTGAATCCCAACAACGTTCTGCCTCATTTCTCTCCTGTCCGTCCGTCTGACCGTCCGTCCGTCTGTCCGTCCCGGCGACACACAACAAACAACCAACGCCGGAGCCTCCCAGCGCGGTGAATCACGGCGCCTCCCGCTCCGGCGCCGGGCAGTAAAAAATGTGAACATAAGGCAGCATTTCCTTTATCATGTCCCATAAAAATAGCAATTTGCCCGGGCCCTTGTAGCACAATGTGAGCAGGCGGTGTGTTTGGATGATAATGTAGAGATGACAGATCGCTCCGCGCGGGGAGGTTTCTCTGCCGTCTGACTGCCCGGCGCAATAAATCGCAGGAGGAGGACCAGAAGACGGAGGTGGGGGGGGTAGGAGGGAGGAGTGGGGGGATGGCAGGAAGAGGAGTCGGAGGGGGGGGTCACAGACGCTGTAAATCCAGCCGGCCGAGCTGGAAGCAGAAATCACAAACACCTTTGGCTCCACTGTGAGGAAATCTGTCCTGCCCACGTTGTTCTCGCCTTTCATCAACGCAATCAAAAATCATCCATTGTGCTTATTTAAAAAAAAAAAAATATCCGCAGACTTTGCAGCTCTCACCTGACGCTGCCCCGCCCAGTGAATTTATTGCACAGGCCACCTAATTACTATGATTGCTTTTATTTTGGGATTTTTTTTTTGCAGCGCTGCCGAGACGCGGCCCGAGCTGACGTGCGCATTTGTGGGCGGGACAGTCGGTTGAATATGTAAATGCTGTTCCAGTCGAATCCTGAAGGTGATAAAGAAGCTTTTTTATTTTTCCCCCCTTCAGTGTGACTGAGCTACAGTGTGTGTGTGTGTGTGTGTGTGTGCAAAGCTTTGATCACACTGACTCGACTCACTGTCGAGTCTACCTCAAGGAGTGAGCATGTGTGTGTGTGTGTTTTTGTGCGCGCGCATAATGTACTGACGGTGTGATAAGGCACGATGTGTAGCGTCATTAACAGTAAGTCAGGAAGTGGAAGTGAACTTTCCTTTCATATGTGGTCTCATGGCGTCGGGTCTGTGGAAAGACTTTTCTTTAGTTGTAAAGTGAAGCACAGTGGTGCCACTAATATTAAGCAAATATTTATGTCCAGAAAAATAAAAATCATGACCACAAAAGGACAAAAATTAGAATCTCAAGGGGATGTAAAAACGCTCTGTTTTGTTTTTTTTGGCCTTCAATATTGTCAACATTCTTCAAAAGGCTCCTGATGGGAAACTTAACGGGCAGATTTGGCTCCTCCCACCGGGACCCTGATGGAAAGAATGATTTGGCCCTTTAACGACATTCAGATGAATCATTGGCAAACCCTCACGAACAAGCATTCTAACACACACACACACACACACACACACACTTACTGAGCAACTTACTACCTTTGTTTGTAGCTACACGAGATTCTTCCTCCGTCCCGCCCTCTTCCTCAGCCCTTCCCGCCATCCCCCGGCGCCGCCATTAGCCCCGACAAGCCCCGCCCCCGTCCGTCGGCCGCCGTCCCCACAGGATTTTCCGCACAGCTTTGCTTGCTTAAGGATTCAGGAGCCGCGGCCCGCCGCCCTGCTCGCCCGCACCATGGATCAAAGTGACACTTGGTCAGCATCAGCACATTATGAACTATGGCCACCTGCCACCGCAGAAACATTGTTCCCTCTGTAGTAATGTGGAGAATATAGAGGGGACCGGCGGCCGCGGCTCGCTGACAGCTTATTCTCTCTCTTATCTCCTGTGTTGGTTACCAAAAAAAAAAAAGAAAAAAGTGAAGGGCGGGGCTATATTTGGATGCAGGGGTGTGGGTCCTCCTGCCTTTCCTCTGCACTGACCTTTGGAGAAGAATCACTCAGCAATGTGATCTAGCTTCGTAAGCTGCACTAATCACATCTTTATGAGCTAAAAGCTAAATGTTTCAATTGTACCGAGTAGCGTGTATGAAAATGCAGCGCGCCTTTTCCCAAAAAATGCCCCAATAGCATGCTAGCTGCCTTTAGCACCGACTTGCACACTTGCTCTGCAGCCTAGTATTTTCACTTTCAGCATCATTAACGTGTGTGTGTGTGTGTGTGTGTGTGTGTGTGTTTTAAAATGCAGCATTTACCATCTGTTCTGCATCTGACTGCTGAACAAGACGAGGAGACGAAGAAGAAGAAGAAGAAGAAGAAGAAGAAGAAGAAGAAGAAGAAGAAGACCCTTCCAGGTCGCTTCTCCTGCACTCACAACCACCACAACAAAAATTTGCTACTCACCCTAACAATGCACAGAAAGGCTAGCATGCTAATAGGCAGCACTAAGACTCTGCATCACCCCAAAGTAAGTAGGTAAATCCAGGGAGGGTCAATCTTTCCACAGCCTTTTGATTTGTTTCCTCACTGCTACAATTTCGCCATTTGGCCCAGACATCTCCACACACACGCAGCTGATCCAGATTCAGATGCAGCTCGTATCTCGCTAACCTGAATCATTCCATCACTCCGGGGGAGAAAACAGGAAGAAAAGAGTGTAAAGCAGAACCCAGCGTAACAGATTGTGCTACACCTTCCGACGCATGTGAGCACAATTTATTTGGATTTTCATCATAATGATGCAATCTCTGTGGTGGAGGAGATAAAAAAATGACCTAATTTCCAAAGATGAATTGGACCGACGCAGACATGATCTTTTTTCTTTTATTTCCTATCTTTTGAAAAAAAGAGAAAGTGCACACAGAGGGTGAGCCAGACAAATGTGTCCGCGGCTGAAAATAAATGAATAAATAAAGAAATAAATACATAAATAAAACGAAAAAAATGAAAATAGTGGACTCTCAAACACACACACACACACACACACACACACACACACACACACACACAGTTTGACTCGTCAGACCCTCATTGTCCCATTGACACCTTTCATGTCCGACCAGGTGGCAGCCGTCTCCTGAATAATGAAACAGGTGATTAAAGTGACTGATGTCCGGCCATCCGTCCCCGCTGCGCTCCCTCTGTAATGCCGCCATTAGGGCTCTTGTGTCCAAACTTAGCTCATCAAATGGCTTCGTTTACGGCCGAAGTGGCACAGCGCAGGTTTTCACGGTCGAGGAGCCAAAAGATCGAGGGGCTCTTCATGTTGTCATCCGCCTTCTGGATTTACACGATTAATTATGACAGTCGCCTTAGCCGTGCTTTTCTGTGGCACAGGTACGGTGCGGTTATACGGCTTGAAGACAGGTCGGAAAGTGACATCTGGCAATATTTGGCCTTTTTGCTTCAATAAAGATCTCGTTTATGTAAACCTAATTGATGGTGCCAAAATAAAATAAAGAAAGTAAAGTGTCCATTCATCCATCCATCCATCCAACCATCCATCAACCATGCATCCATCCATCCATCCATCAACCATCCATCCATCCAACCATCCATCAACCATCCATCAACCATGCATCCATCAACCATCCATCCATCAACCATCCATCCATCAATCCATCCATCCAACCATCCATCCATCAACCATGCATCCATCCATCCTTCCATCCATCCATCCATCAACCATCCATCAACCATGCATCCATCCATCCATCCATCCATCCATCTATCCATCCAACCATCCAGCCATCAACCATCCATCCATCCATCCATCCAACCATCCATCCATCCATCCATCCATCCATCCATCCAACCATCCATCCATCATCCATCCATCCATCCATCCATCCAACCATCCATCCAACCATCCATCCAACCATCCATCCATCCATCCATCCATCCAACCATCCATCCATCATCCATCCATCCATCCATCCATCCATCCAACCATCCATCCAACCATCCATCCATTCATCCATCCATCTTCAATACCTGCTTCTTCCTGAACTCAGGGTAGCGGGGGTCTGGGTTTAACTCCCACGTCACAATGTTTGCGTCCTACTCATTTGGCTCTAAGACACAAGCAGAACCTTCAGTGGCGGCCTGGCTTACGTCACTTCCTGTTTACCCTGTTTGCCTTCCACCGACTCTTTTAAGGGCAAGAGCTCCCTGGGCTTGGACACAAGTGAACTCTCTCTTCCCACCTGCCTCATTAATCCATCAAGAAGAGCAAACGGTTCCGGAGTCGACGGGAAAACAAGAAAATCCGACCGATGAGGGCGAGTGAGCGTAAACTCAAGTTGAAGCTCGAGCAAAATCCAACTCAAGTTCCATTGGGGACGTTTGCCTTCACCTTTGGTCCCACTCTAATAGACGGAATCAACGTTTTAACATTCAGGAAAAAGGGAAACTTTCCGGGATCGCCGATAAACCTAAAAAAAAAATTAAAAACCTCCGCTGTCTCCAGAGCGCCGCCCTCTCTGGCTGTCACCTGGCATGTCACCCTCGTCTGTCAGATGCAGGGTCTAAGTGGATGAGGGAGCCCAGCGTGTCACTAGTCGTCGGGCACTACAGGCAGTTAATGCGCTAATGGCCTTGCGCTAATGCAGCGGGTATTCACTGGTGGCTCTGGCCGGGCGGCGTCTCCATCGCACGCGTCTGCTCCCGACGTGCCGTCACATCGCAGCTACAAGGATACCCACTCAGGCATTAGCGCACAAAACGGCGTAGAGTTGAGGACGTGCATGAGGGGTCGCGACCACTCAGCCGACCCGTCAGTCAGAGGGGAACCGGCTCCGCGCAGATTAGCCGTCTGCCTTTTGATATTTAGAAAGCGGGGAGAGTCCATTACCGCACAGTAATGGACTGCTTTAGTCTCTTCTTAAATATCGGCTAAATTCAAAGAATCGAATAAAGAATTCATGGGTTGATGAATTTAGGAAATTCGTGAAGAATTCCTGAACCCGTGAAATCGGCAGGTGATTATTTTTGCAGTCAGATGCACGAACAAACCAGTTTGTTTCCTCGATAACATGCCAATTATTTCCTTGCCAAAGTGACATTGATGGAATTGGTGGCTGCATTTCTCCTTTAAATTTGGGGTAAAGTCACACTTGTGCTTATGAAACAATCAAAACATTATTATTATTATTATTATTATTATTATTATTATTAGAAGAAAGGTGGAGTTATGAGGAAGGGAGGCAAAAAGTCACCATGAAGGTTGTGGGTTCGAGTAAAGTTTTCAGTTTCTTCCCGTGTGTCTGCATGGCTTCCATCAGGTGCTCTGGCTCCACCCACATGAGGGGAGTTGGAAACTCCAGTCAGTCTTCAGGTGTGAATTTGGACGGTGGATCTTCTCGACTGTGCGACACTCTGACCAGTTTCATCAAACCCGGCAGTGACCAGCGGAGGGCTGACAGGTTGCCAAGTCTGTGAAGTTACCAGTCTGATTGGTCCACGATATCATGATAGGCATCGTGAAAAAAAACAAAAACCTTTTTTTATTTTATTTTTATTATTATTAATTAAATTGATGAAGGGACAATTATATTGTCCAACTGGTCCAAATAGATTAGAAAAATATAAATGTAATATATTTCAGACAACAAGTCATAAAACCTTGTCTCTAATTAACTCCAATTATTTTGGATTCATCGTCTCCTCCTTACTTCCATTAAGGCAGTTTGGGCATTTGTACATTACAATAGCAAAACAAATTGCACATTCGAGCACCTAATTTGCTCAGGCGTTTATAAGGCACCTTGTCCGGGGGTCGGCTGGTCCTGACCGTCACAACAGCCGACGCCCATTGAACCCAGGGACTCTCCACAGGATGTCGCCGCTCGTCCTGCGCAGCTCGAGACGAGTGACGCAACGCTCGGAAAGCAGCAATTAGCACTCCTGGTGGTCCGCGCCTCTTGTTTTTTTTTTTTTTCCCTCCCTTCACTTATTCCCCCCCATTTCTCCGTTCCGACTTCCCCCTCTTGGGAATAACTGTTAAGGGATACAATTAATTTTTTGACACGAAAATGAAAGTGTTAATTCACCTGTGATAATTAAAGCTATTCTTGCCGCATGGCGCCGAGCGCGTGGAGGAACGCAGTGTTTATTTATTAATTAATTTCCGCCCCGCCGTCAGAACGGGAGCTCTCGTGATTGTGTGATCTCGGCTTAAGAAGGAAGTCTCAAAGGAAATAGATTATAGACCTGCCCGCCAGTAATGAAATACTGTCAAAAATGTTCGGCAAACTTACAGCATCTTCCACTTTGATGTTGCCTCTTTTTTTTTTTTAAATACGCGTCGAAGTTTTTTTTTTTTTTTTTGATTTTTACAGCTTGTACTACGGACGCATCACAGATTTTTTTGTACCCCCCCCCCCCCCCCCTCACCCCCGGCCCCCCATTCAATGCCGATGACGAGCGCCGCAATCCTTTACATTTTAGGCTCATTTAAGGAGGTATTGGAATAATTCTATATTATCTCCCTCTGTGTTTGCAGGATTGGAACCAGAGGACGGTGCAGTTTGCTGCTGTTTGGGAAGCAAAAGTAGGGGGTGGGGGTGGGGGGCGCTCCTTTACATCGCTAGATTAGGCAGGAATAATGAGGATTTGGCTGAAAGATACATTAAAGGTCCCACACATGGCTGCCAGTTCATATTTAAATATTCTGGGGGGGGGTTACTGGTCTTTAATTGGGGTGTCATTTGGAACTGAAAGCACCACCAGGGAGAAGTGGACACCCAGTCAGCTCGTCGGGTTCCCTGCTTTAAGTTGCCTTCTCACTATGAAGAATCCAAAAATCCACTATTGACTACCATGCAGTAGCCCACTGTATGCCTCTGGGCTAAGCAATCGCTCTAAAATGTAAAAAAAAAAAAAAAGAAAAGAAAAAGTGCTGCTCCTCTGTGATGTATTCATTCATTCATTATTCCTTATTTTTTATTTTATTTTATTTTATTTTATTTTATTTTATTTACAATTTTTACCTTTTCCTTTTTTCAATTAGCGTCCCCCATGTTTTATATGGAGGTGCTGGTTTGTTTGTTATTTGTGCATTCCCGCAAAGAAGCACACAAATTCCGCAGTGCTGTTTTGCAACGACAGTAAAGGACTGACTGACTCACTGACTGACTGACTGAGTGATTCACTCTCGCCTGTTCACTTACGTCCAAACAGATTGAAACTGGATCTGGAAACACCCCCAAACTAACCCGCCACTGCCCAGCCCTGGCGTCCCCACCCCGTCCCGTCCTGATCCACCTTGCCTGGAAGACAGACAAAAGGCAGCCATCTTAAATCACGGTCTCGCGGCGCACATCTAATGACTACTGAGCCTCTGCATATTTCAACATTAATTCATTAGAGGCGGGGACGGCCAGGGCGGGTGGGGGTGGGAAATCAGCGGCGGCGACGGCAGGGAGAATCCTCGGCGCGCTCTGATTAAGGCCGTTATGTTTTATAGAAGCCATTTTTCAATGCCTCCTCTGACAGCACTTGAGGTTATTAAATTGCAGGGCTTCAAGGAAGGAGAGCGAGATCGAGCGAGAGAGGGAGAAAGAGAGAGAGGCAGGGGAGGAAGTAGGAGGGGAAGAGCGAGGAGAGAGAGGAAGTGGCGGAACGAGCGGCGAAGGGCTTAAGAAGAGGAGGAGAGACGGATGGATGGCGCAGCAGGAGGAGAAAAAAAGGAGGAACGATTGAGTCAAAGTGAGGAGACGAGCTGCCGGGTCTCCTCTGGCTACCCAAAAAGTAAATTCTTCTGTCCCATCACGACGCCCCCCCTTCCCTGCACGGATGTACTACACCATCCCTGCACGGATGTACTACACCTTCCCTGCACGGATGTACTACACCATCCCTGCACGGATGTACTACACCTTCCCTGCACGGATGTACTACACCATCCCTGCACGGATGTACTACACCTTCCCTGCACGGATGAACTACACCTTCCCTGCTGTTTGCGGCGCTCTGCAGCGTCTCAACCTGGAACTTCTTCTGATTATTGAGTCAAATGTCATCAGCCTAAATTCATACTATACAAGAAAAGTAGTATTTGCAGTAAATAAAGTCAAATATTTCACCTTGTTGTTTTACACAATAAAACGCTAGACCGTCAGCTCTAATTGCGCTGCTAACGGCTACAACGTAGTGCTCCGTTTTTTTTTTTAAGATTAACATGTTGCGTTGGTTGTTGACCTGTGATGCAAAATCACAACTCCGGTCGGCTCATAATGTATCAACCATACATCAACTGAGACGCTACGAACCAACATAAAGCTCGCAAAACAAAACAAACAAACAAAAAACCCCATAAAAACAAGCTAATTTTGTTATATAATCTGTTCTGTCAAAAAAGAAAGAAGGGGTCTGTTCTTCATTTGTCTGTCAGCAAAGCTTCACAAATTAGAACCAATAGAGTCGTTGAAATTAACCCTCAGAAATTCACAACTCTGTGAAGAGTTGAATTTTGGCACGAGAATCAACCTTATTGGGGTGAGGTTTAGGGTTCTTACTGCATCTGGTCTCGACAATCATGTGAAGTGATGCAACCATTCGACAAGCGACAGCCTGGCACCAACCCTAAACTCTCAGTCGAGACGCTGCAGTCGCTGCGATACAGTCGCAACCCTCTGGCTCTTGAGTTAACCGGCGGTGGCAGTTGCTCGTCAGCCGCCGCTGCCGCCGCGCAGTCCTCCACTTTCCAAACGGCTGCTCGGTGCCAGAGCTGTCAGGAAATTGAGTCATCACATCCTGACAGCTGTTGCTTCACTCCCGCTAGTGCACACCAGCGTGAGAGGGCTTGAAGGGCGGATGTACTTACACCGTCTCCGCTGTCGGAGCCACGGAGGCGGCAGCGTGCAGGGAGAGCCTGGCCTGCTTTCAGTACAACTCAGCGCCACTACCAGCTAATACTGCTCCTAGCTAACACCGCCTCTAGCTGCTACTGCCACCACTCGAGACAACGCGTGAGGGGTTACACACTGAGGAATCACGTTAATGAGTATGGCCATCTTCAATTGAAGTATTTAAGTGTTTTGAAACAGTGTTATGGCGTATTCACACCTGCCCCGTTTGGTTCGAACTAAACCAAAAAAGTCCCTTGTGTGGACCTTTTGGGATTTTGAATACAAACCGACAAACTCTGGTCCGGAGCCAACAGCCGGTCCGAGATCTTGCTTCCAAACCAACCATGGTGCGGTTCGGTTGATGTGTGAAAGCGAACGCGACCGCACCGTGGCTCGAACCAGTTGTGAAATCACACATTTTCTTTTTACCTGTCACATGCTTCCGTAGCCACAACCATTATGGGAAATATTGTTTTGGTTAGCATAGTAGAAAGTTTAGTAGCACGTCGTCGGAACGTCAGGCGAACATGAGTCGTGGGTTCAACGTGGAGCAATGAGGAGACGGTTCTTGCCAAACGTCTTCGTTGTCGCAAAATGGTAAACATCTCCTCATAAAATCGACGTTGCATCAAAAGCCTCTGATGCTCCAAATGACCTGCAAACGCTTGTGTTTGTGTGAAAAAACCAAACATTATGAGCACAACGAGTGCAGCACGCTGGAGATCCATGATTGTTTAATTTCCGTATTTTACTGTGTTAGCCCGCCCCGAACCGTTTTGTCCAATGATTGAACGATCTTTGCACACATGTGGGTTTGTTGTCAAATCCTGGGACTCTTGCGAAAATTGCAACGTGAAAAGGAACCGCACTAAACCAAAAAGATACATTGTATTTTGGTCCGGACCAAAGAAAGCGAACTGAAGGACTTTCCTGGATAAAGAATATGCAAGGTAAAATACAACAGCAACACTACGAATCTGCACAGCCACCTCGTTCGCTATAACGGTAGTGTTGCCACCCGTCCCGCTTTTCCCAGAATAGTTCTCTTTTTTTCACCACCTGTCCCGGGAAAAATAAAATCTCTCGCGGGACACAATTTGTCCCGTTTTTTAGGGAAAATGACAAAACCTCATTTGATTTCCGTCTGTGGTCTAGATAGGGCTGCCAACCCTCCCGTAAAATACGCGATTGTCCCGTATTTGGCAACTAAAAAACCTGTGCCGTAATGAACTGATACGGAACACCGTATATTTCGTTTATTTATTTAATTGCATCATTTTTGATTGATTTTCAGAATCGGGGTGGTGAAACGATTTTCCCTCTTTCATCCTCCCGTCTGTTTGTATATCCCAAGTCCCCAAGTTTAGATAAAACAAGTTGCTACTGACTTTACATTACCAGAAAGCACTGTCCTTGTTTACATGAAAGTTATTAATGTTCATGCACTTTAATATTTAATAGTTTGCTTGTGCAGTGCACGTTTGTTTGTACATTATATGAAGTTTTGGAATAATGCAAGATCACAGGCATTTTCCTTTTTATGGGTATTTTTTTCTTTTTTTCAGTCACATATCGTCGGCAAAATTTCTTGCAATATATTGAATATCGAAGATATCATGTATCGTGACGTTATCATTATCGTGGGCCAAATAGCGTCACAGTATCGAATCGTGGGTTACCCGTATCGCCCCACCCCTACTAAAGAGACTGTTTAACGTCTTTTAAACAGTTTTTTAAAATGACATATCGTTTCATTTTTCAGCATGTTGCAGTGTCGTTGCAGTGGGCGTCAGTGTCAGAGCGAAAAAACACTCAAAACACCGCAGAGCTAAAAAAAAAAAAAAATTCTGAAAAGATGCTCTCTATATAAATACTTCATGCAAATATAAATAGATTTTTGACTCTTGACGCGTTAAGAAATTCAAAATGAGTCGCGGCCTCGTACGAGCGATGCACTGCTGTCCAAGAAGACACAAAAGATTCTACAAAAAAATGAAAAAAAAAAAAAAAACGAAACAAAAACCCTCAACTGATCATCAACACAGAGTCCTGGGGGAGGCATTCTGGAGAGAGGACGACTGGGACCATTGAAGTTAAAAAAGGGAACCCAGACTGAACAGGGGACAGATAGCAGCAAAGCGAGTAGGCGAATTAAAGCAAAGGGAAAAAAAGCACTCGCAGGCTAAATGACGCCTGATTCCCTGGATATCTTTGCTCCCTCTGGGAAACTTTGATTTATTTTTTTTTTTCCACCGGGCTCTGACAAGTTAAGAGTTCTCGGAGGAAAACAGCACTGATTGAGTTAGATGAACATTGTCGAAGTCAGTCTCCATTCCAACCACCGGGAATTTGGAATTTTCAACTTGAAAATGGTTGAAAATCCAAACCCGGAGTTAGTTGATTCTATTATCGTCTTAAAAGAAATCCTGTAAAACTTAATGTTGGAAAGCATCTTGAGCTCATCTGGAGCATCTCCAAAATAACAGCAGAGTAGGCTCGATTTGTTGGAGAGAACAAGTGTGAACACATGCAAGCCTATTTTTTTCCTCCTCCCCGCATGCAACAATGCCAAATCGCCTCATATGGTCCAAATTTATGAAAGACTCTTATTCAAATGTCCGTCTACATTGTTGTTTGCCAGCGAGGACGACTTGGAAATCTGCCGGTCACAATCCAGTTGGAATTGTCATTTAAACTGAAAAGAGAGAAAAAAACACAAACAAACAAACAAACTCAATATGTGCCATTTGTCGGGCAGATTTCTTCCAATTTTGGGGTCCCAAAAAAAAAGAAAGAAAAAAAAATTGGGAAAAAAAATTAAAAGACTATGAAACCAAAGATCCGTCTCGCAATTGCTGCACATGTTCGTCTTCGAGTTCCAAGTGATGCTTTTTCAGGACTGGCTGGTGGTGGTGATGAGGATCAAAAGACAGCCAACGCGAGTGACACACACACACACACACGCACACACACACACACACACACGCACACACGCACATGCACACAAACACACACATATATATATACTCACACACCCATGCACACAGCGTGATAAAAATTCATTGAATCTACTCCACGGGGCCAAAATGGATGGAGGCAGCCGGGTCATATTGCATCTGCGCAGACGGGTTCAGAGGTCGCGCAAAGTTGTGTGAGAAGACGGTGCGCTTTCATGCATCATGTAGCAGATAAAGATTTCTTTGTGGCCGTCCGGGCCGAGAGTGGACAGCGGGGAGGCGGGATCTGTGGAGCCGCCATCGCATCACCCTCAAAATAATCCAGTTGTGATTTACTGCAGAGTCCCGCTGGGCCGCAGAACTCGGCATTAGTGCAGGCAAGCTGGGTGCAACAACTTCAGATATATATATATGTATATATATATATATATATATATATATATATATGTATGTATATATATATATGTATATATATATATATATATATATATATATATATATATATATATATATATATATATATATATATATATATATGTATACATATGGGAATTTTTCATACACTCTCCTTTATAAACAACTGCATAAAACAACGTTAAAGTCAACATTGTTTCAGTTTCTCAGTTGTAAAGGGTACTCTAGAGCTGGAAACAAAACACTTTAGAGGTTTACACCCATGTTCACAAAACAACTTCTGGGTCGGTCGTTTGTGTGCGTGTGCTTTTAATTTGAAATCCCGCAGACAATGCTGTGATGAAGATGGAGAGAGATATACAACGACAACAACATTACGGGCTGTGTGGACAACAGCAAGGCAGCAGCCTGGTAACTAACTCACTAACTGACTAACTGACAAACCTTTTTCCATGAATAAGAGGAAAGCAGCAGAGCAGGAAAAAAAAATCATCAAAGCACTGATATCTAACTTCCAATCAAAGGCTTTTTTTTTTTTTTTTATCCTTTCCATAATCAAGACAATTAAGACACAGCAAAAATCAAAAGAGTCAGTTCTATAACTTATGTGATAGTATTACACAGACATCACAGTGACAACAGAGGGCCATTATTGTTCATAAATACATGTTTACAATCACGTGTGAACGGGTCTTTTGGTTTACGCTCCTTGTAATCCTCAATGGGCTGCATGCATTTTAACATCCAGCACTCGAAAAAAACAGAAACATCGCACAACCAGAGGGAGCAGCGATGCACGACGGCGGCATTTGAGAAGCAATGAAGCCATCCATCCCACCCACCCCACCCCCCCCGCTCCCTCCCCCGTCACGGTTTATTCAAATGGCCCCCCGACCTATTTGTTGTTTGACGCCGGCCCTTATTTCATTGGCCGTCCACCAACAAGCCCGCAGCCATTATTTCCGCCACAAATGGCAGCGACTTGACACGGGGGCCCAAAAGCGTTCATATACCTCCTCTGGCCCCCGGGGGCCGCGGTTTGTCATAACAACAGGGAATTATGTATTGTGCCCGCGCCCGGGCCGATGACATCACAACAGCGGGATGAAATATAAGCTGTGATATGGCCAGCTGATTGTGGAGGGCTGCGAGGGCTTTCATTAAAAACAGCATATCGCTCATAAAAAGATTAGAGGCGGACAGCTGTTTCCTGATAGCGCCGGCGCTTCTGCAGCGGCTTCATCACAAACAGGCACACCTGTGAAATACAAAAAGGCTCCCGAGACCGAGGAGCTGCTCTGGAGGCTCTGCACCCAGCGGCGGGGAAGACTTTCACTGGCTTGGACACACCTTGGAAATATGAGAATATAAAAAAGCTCATAAATATTTACTTTTACCACTTTAAGTCATATTCAATATTTGAACAAACCTTTGCAGTTAAAGAGTAGTTTGACGCTAAGAAAAATTAAGTAGAAAGAATTTCTATTATGCTGCGAAATCAATGATCAAACAATGTCACCATTAATGTAAATGACAATGCAATAATGTAAAAAATCAGATGATACACAATTGGACAAGTCCTGTAATTTTCAACACAATCTGTGTGCAGAACATATGGGTATAATGTTGGATTGTTTTCCAGCGCCAGAGCGCCAGGCCATTTTAGTCTCATTTTGAAAAATGTGGCTTGTAAAGTAAAACATTGTTGCACTTCACACGGCATTCTGGACCAAGCGACTCCAAACTGGTTTTTACTACCATCCACATTCTCTTTTCTGGCCGTCATATCAGCAACATGTGTGCATATTAGAGAGAAAATAAGTTCATCAACACCAAAAAAAGATACTGGTTTTATTTACCCCCCCCCCCCCCCCCTTTTTTAGCACAGTGTATAAATAGGCCTAAACTACCCACAGTTCCTAAACGCTGATGGGTTTTCATTAAGCACCAACCTACAAACAACCTCCCCCCTTTTTCCTTCAGTGTCGGCCAACATTCTTCGCCGCCCGTCGTCAACTCCTGACAAGTCCCCCCCCCCCCCTCCACTCTCCCACCCACCTCAGCGAGCCGCACATAATGGAACAAATGTGTTACAAGGTCGACAAACAGGAGGCGCACGCGATTCTGGATGATTGTTTGAGAATTTCTAATCCGGTGCCATTTCTAATTTGGCGGCGGCGGCGGCGGCGGCGGCCCAGGGAGGACAGCCTTGAAGAGCACAAAGTCTCCGCCGGAAATCAGCCCGGCGGAGCCGCCGCACATCAAAGGATCTTTAGCTTCACTTTCATCAAAAGGTGTCTTCGTCGCTCAGCTCCCGCCTGCCTGCCTGCCTGCCTGCCTGCCTGCCTGCCAGGGTGCGAGCACAACCAGCCTGCAGTGTGTCACTCCCGTTACGAGTTTCAGCAATAAAAAAAGGAAAAAACCTGGGCATGAAAGGAGAAACGCTGCTGATACTCCGCCAAACACGACAATGTTTACATAAGGAAGTGAGAAATGAAAGGAGGCAGTCAAGACGCTCGATCCGGGGCTGCCGCCGTGTTATTGTTTGCACTGGAGAAGAGGAAAACACACACACACACACACACACACACACACACACACACACACATACGCTGCCGCCTCCGTCGGGGGAAATCTTGTAGGAATACGATGTTCCAAAAGCAGTGTGAGCAGCAGTGGGTTCAGTCTGTGACAGGTGTTGAGCTAAATCAGTTTCACCTGCGTGTGTGTGTGTGTGTTTTCTCTCTCTGGTTCACAGCTCGTTGAACCGGGCTAACGAGAGACAAGCTAACAAGTTGAGCTTCCGTACGACGCCGAGAGAACAGCGGCGTTATTTTTCCCGGAAAATGACAAGACAATACATGCGAGTGCCGGGCTGCCAGGAAGTGATTTTTTTTTTGGTGCCGATAAACGAGGCTACGTGAAGCGCAGTGACGACACTGGGCAGCGCTACCTAGCCATGTAGCTACGTGATGACTTGAGGAGTTATTATCAAAAGGTCAACTTGTGATTATTCTAGATGCATTAATCAGATGCAGCTCATCGCTTACAACAACTCAGTCCTTGCTCTGCTATTTTATGAAATGAACTCAGTTTTTAAAGTTCTTTAAAAAGGAAAATAAACTTTTTTTGCTAATTGGAGGGTTTCACTTGAAATGTACAAATGCAATATTGTGGAAAATGTGCGTTACAAGATTTTATAGAAACTACAAAGTCTTGCAACGCCTACTTGACACGCAAGAAAATCAGATTTATTATATAATGTGTGACTTGACCAAGTAACTTAGCAGTGGACAGACTCAGTCAGGTGTTCTGTAAGCAACTAATACTGTAGGTTTTGTTTAGAGCAAAAAAAGTTTTCCCCTCCTTCACATCAGGGCCATTAGAAAGCAATCCAGCAGCTCCACAAACTCAGGGAAACAAGGCGCTCCATGCATTTTTGCCTGTCGCAGCTGGAATTCTGGAGAAAATGCACAAATTCATAGCATTCTAATTTGCAAGCAACAGAAAATGGGAGATTCGGGGGAAGCAAATAGTCTATTTAAACCACCGGCAGAGAAAAAAAGAAGACAGGACGGAGGGAGAAGGACAGGAAGACGCAGCCATTACAGGTGCGAGGCTCGCGCACGTCGACCGAGAGAAGAGAAAGACAATGGCTTCGGACAGCAACACAATAGCTTCATTAGAGGGCTCACATTATCAGGTCACGGGGAAATATCAGAGGGGACACATTGGAAGCGTGGTGGCCGCCACCGACCCGGGGGTGTGGGTGTGGAGGTGTGAGTGGTGGGGGAGGGGGGGGGGGGAGAGTGGCTGCCAACCTGGCGGGGCGTGAGGCTCAGGTGCGGCCGAGGCTTGTTTGTTTGTTTGCAATCAGACACTCGGAGAGTCGACGCTGATGGGAAACGGTCCTGCAGGTTAGCACTGTAGCGAGAGGGTGTGCAGCGGACAAATGGGAAAATTAATGGTTGTGTTGCATTTCTCATTCTAACAGACCTCGCGTCCATGCCCGTCAACAGCGGCCTCTCTGTCTCTCTGTCTCTCTCTCTCTCTCTCTGTCTCTCTCTGTCTCTCTCTCTCTCTCTCTGTCTCTCTCTGTCTCTCTCTGTCTCTCTCTCTCTCTCTCTCTGTCTCTCTCTGTCTCTCTCTCTCTCTCTCTGTCTCTCTCTGTCTCTCTCTGTCTCTCTGTCTCTCTCTCTCTGTCTCTCTCTCGCTCTCTCTCTGTCTCTCTCTGTCTCACTCTCTCTCTGTGATATGTTGCACGAGGCGCACAGAAGAAAAATTGTGCGGAGAAAAATCCAGTTAAAGAGTGAACCATCTTTTTACATTTGGGGTGGCCAAGCTCAGTGAGGGGCTGCTACCCAGCAGAACTGTACGACGGGTTGGGGTGGGGGAAGTGGGGGAGGGGGTTCTGTTGGACTGAACTCCTTGCTATGACGGCTGGGACACTGCAACACTGCGACGGCTACGTGCGTTAATGTATTTCAGAGCACAAACAACGCTGAATTTTAGGGGTGGCGCTTCTGGTGGCCAGAGGGATTACAGCAGTAGCCAGTGCCACCGCTGCCACCCTGCGGTTCTGCCTCTGGGTTTAAAAGGCCCCAAAGTCCAACAGTTACAGCAACTGCTGCTGATCTACTTGGATTTTGGAAGATGTGTCCAGCGAGTGGGGCAGGAGAATGCCTTGTTGACGCCAGGGGTCAGAGGTCAGAATGATGGGTAGGCAGAACGGCTACAGGAAGTCAAAGAACCACCGGGCACAACCACAAGACACCCAGAACTTGAAGCTGTGCGTGGTTACAGACTCACTATATATATACATATATATATATATTTTTTTTTTACACATAATAAAGAGCTAATTAAAACTTCATCATCATCGTCATCATCATCATCATCATCATCATCATCATCATTGTCATCATCATCATCTTCTTCTTCTTCTTCTTCTTCTTCTTCTTCTTCTTCTTATATAAAACGCAAACTCTGAAACCTGAACCTTCACAGTAAGGAAAGAAAAGGAGACGTTGAAAGGCAGCAAATGTGAGCCATTAGGTGAATTTCAGGCTAATCACTGCAATCTGAAAATCCCGGCTCTCACTCGTCGCAACGCCTCTGCCGCTGTTGACAAACTCCACTCCCACACGCGCCGACCTGCGATTCACACTTTCAAAGCGGTTTTTCACCTCCCACCGAGGTCGCACCTGTGGCCTTCCGATGACTTCCGGCGCTGCGGCGGCTCGTCAAGGAGTTTGAAATTGCGGCTCGATGTCTGGGGCGAGCGCGCCGATCGTTGACGCTATTCTAGGCCTGAACAATGAATTTTTTATTCCTGCCGCTGCCGCCGTGGCTTTGCTGCGCCGGGGTCCTTTTAACCTTCACCTCGGTGCAGCTCAGAGCCGCTGCAGCCCGAGCCGACTTGCCCGCTAATTGAGAAACACGCAGGTGTTGGCAGCCGACATTCACCAGGGCCATCGCACTGATTTCACACTTAAGCGAGAGACTCGGCTGCACTCGGGCTACACGCTAGGACTCAAAGTCCTCCAGCGAGTCCGCCGGCGGGGGGGGGGGCGGCGAGTGGAGAATCTGTGAGAAGGCCCCGCCACGCACAAAAGGCTTTTTCGCCACTTACTGTTTTGTCACGGCCGATATTCGTCCCGTTTATAAATGGAGCTGTCAAGCGTCGCGCCGCAACGGAGGAGGATCACGCTAGCTACCCATTTAGCCAAACTCCTCGCTGGGGTCCCGGAGGGCGGAGCTTTGATTACTCTCGCAATTAGCGACGTCGACCCTCCTCCATGAATTAAGCATCCGGGTTTGTGTTTTCAAACCAATTAGCCCGCTCGCTCGCTACGACTTGTTGATTAATTATAGATATTTAGGACGTGGTGGGGGTGAAGGGGGGTGGAGATTAATTATTAATCAAAATTGAATTACGCAACATAATTAAGAGCAAGACTTTGTTTTCAATTTATTTATTTTTTTTTACATGGCGGAGCGTCTGTTTGTAACACGTGACAGGGCGACAAAGAGTGCGCGACCCCTGTCCCGCGCACAAAGAGGCGCTGGAAGAATTAACAAGGCACTGATGGGGTTCGTCGCCAACGTGTCTTTGCGTTACTGTCAGTGAGTTACTGGAAGGGCTCAATGTTACACACACACACACACGCACAAACACACACACATACGCTCAACAACCCCTCACCACACCAAAAAAAAAAAAGAAATTAAAAATCAATGCGCTTCCTTGAGGACCTGTTGTTGTTTGGCAGCCACTGTAAGGACTCTATTCATCACCGCTTAATGGCTCCACGCTGTGAAGTGAGGTAATGGCATTTATGGCTATTTACAGGTGACACGTCGACTCCTTAAATAATATTTACGGCGGCTGCCACTCCGCCGGCTACCCTTAGCCGGTGTCCTTGCAAACAGCAAAGATAGGAGCCGTCGCCGGTCGCACGCTGTGACTGAATGAGTGCCAGGCGGAGATGGAATTGACTGCCGAGCGGCTGAGGTGACAGAGAAACCTCGCAAGAAGACGGCAACGTTTTCCCCAAAGGTGGAACGTAACCGACAGTGCGGACGGTGCGACTGAAACCCGGGGAGAACGGCGATGACGACTGTTGAGGTGCGTTTTTCGACTGTGTTGTTTAGAGCTGCTGCGACCAGTGGGATGCTTTATGGATCAGTGCAAATGTTTGTCGCTGCGAACGGCTGCACAGAAAATTAGGCGGCTGGTGAAAAAAAGTGTGGAACAAGAAACAGACTTTTCTTTCACTCTGCCCCCCCTGCATCAGTGTACAAAACCGCACGACTTCAACTATCTGGATGTAAGCATTGTGTAGGCGAGGAAAGGAGGGACGGAGGGAAGGAAGGGGGGGGGGGGGGGGCGGCATTAGTCGCAGTTCTGCCTCAGTCTCTGTGTTTGTTGATACATTTCACGGCGCATTTTTCAACCAGCGACGAGACGGCGATGAGATAAGGAGATTATGACACTTATCATAATCGGCCGTTGAACGGCTTTGAATTGGAATCAACATCCGGTTTGCCCTGCCTCCCCCATCCCGGGGTCCAGGAGCGCAGGTAAGGTCTGAATGACGTGGCAGCCGCTAATGGAATGTTAGCGCTCAGAACCGGAAAGGCCCCGGGAAACGATCAAATCAAACTGTCTGATAGAGAGGAGGTGCAAAAAAATAAAAAAAAATTAACGGCCATAAATATGAATAAAAGATGCTGATGAGTTTTACAGAACCTGCTCAAACACAAACACAGGCCGCAGAGCAACGACAACGACGCGCGCTCAATATTCAAATTGTAGCTAACGATCAAATTCCATTTTAGAAAGCAACAAAGAACAGCTTGAGATCCGCTGTAGTTAATTGGAAACCTTTGCCGGGCCGGATGATTGTATTCCTCCACTCGTTCCTTTTCTCCACTTAATTCAGGCATAAAAATGGGAACAAATCATCAGCACCCTCATAAAATACGCTATTTTGTGAAAGGACTAAGTTTGGTCTTTGAAACTGTCCGGGGGAGATATACTCTCGTAATGAAAATGTTCAGTCAAGCCAATTAAAGCCGGCCCATTTCGTCCCGGTGTCTTTCTTGCCCCTCCCCCACCCCCTTGCAATTAATTACAGGCGGTTATAAAAAGGCATATTCTTGCGGTCTGAGTGCCTGCTGGTCGTGCACTAACGCTGAATTACTGTGTTGTCAGTGGGGCCGTTAGGTGAGAATTAGCTGCGCCGCTGCCTCGCTTTTCTGCGCAGCCGCACGAAAGAGTGTCGTCTCCGGCAGGACGCCGCATGTTGTGAACGCTGATCGTCGCCTGCCGAAAGCCGAGCCGCATGTGTTAGCGCGTTATTAATGAATCCGCGCTCCGCTTCGCCCGGCGATGAGGAGCCGCACGCAAAAATGACGGAGTTGGCTGAGAAAAATAGCACAACTTCAAATCAAACTGTGTGATTCTAGAGTTGCAATAACACACACGGACAAAAAAAGGAACTTTTTGTCTCGACTGCCAAAGGCTACGGACCTTCGGAAAATTCAACAGCTCAACGTTAAAAAACAAGAAAAAGCAAGATGGAAAGAATCCTCTGTGACTACAAATTAACAGCACAGTCTGATTAAAATGAATACCCTGAGAGCTCCGACTTTGGCATCACTTAAAGAAGAGACAATTAGGGATAAAATTACATTATTGCAACGGTTCAACGGGCACCGCGGCGATGATGTTAATGAACGACCCTGGGTGACACTCTGACATCCGGCGCTCGCCGTCTTCCTCTTCTGCCCTTTCAGACTCATCAGCACACAACTCCCGACCAATCACCAGCAGCTAGAGAAGAGGGGGTGGGCGAGGGCTTTCATTTTCCCCCGGGCGGGGGCCTCTCCACTCTGTCTTTTGTTGTTTGCACTGAAGGGGACAAGTTCAATTCATTTTTATGTCAAAAAAAGAAGGAGGAGGGGAAAAAAAGACGTACGTTCACGCACGAGAGTGGGGAGTCAAAGTGTGAAACTGATCAGAAAGATGTTTTTTGATGACTTGGATGCTTGGGTCTTGAACCTACAACCTCTCCCACCAATGAGATTATTTTTTTTTACGGCCGCTAACAAACGGCACCGTTAAGACTGAACACCTTTATGTGATATATATGAAATGAGCAGCAGCAGCAGCAGCAGCAGCAGCAGCAGCAGCAGCAGCAGCAGCAGGACTCACTGCCTCAGTCGCACTCTCAGAGTGATGGAGTGCCGCGGGCTCACGGCGTTCGTCCCGTCTGTTCCGGTGCCGGCCCACTCTATCACGGCCAAATTTACCCTTAAGGTGAGTCACCAGAGGAAACAGCCGCACCTGTGCCTTCCCCCCTCGTGTTGGAGGGTGAGGGGCGGGAGGTCACTTTGTAGTTGGTCTACTGTCCCGCACCACACCCGTCCTCTACCAGCTTGGTCCTCAGACAGAGTTTTATTTGTTACAAGGAGAAACAGTTTGGCTCGTCTAGAAGATATATAGAATCTTTTTTTAAATATATATTATGATGCAGTGTGCACTTATGTAGGATGAATGGTGGACCATCAGTAGCAGTGCTTCCATTGATGTGATTGAATTTGCCCAAGCTGAAACAGTCAACACAAAATAGGCTCGATAGTAGCAACTCGGAATTTTACTCTCCCATGAGATTGTATCCAGGTCGAAAAAGGGAAAGCTGGTAAAACTGCAGTAAAACACTTCTGTTTTATCATTACAAACAGAACGTTTTTCAAAAGAAAAAATTCAAACGGACCACAACTGCACAACGATACAACACAACGACTCAACCCTCGTGGGTGCAGTGGAATCAATCCCAAACTTATGATAGATTTCCAGTACTTCCTGTGTGATGGGAAGCAATAACAGAGGTTGGACAGCAGGATGGATGGATGGATGGATAGACAGCTAAGTTTCTCTTTAACGCACTCATTCCCAACCCTCCTCGTTTCCATGTGCCGCCTTTCCATCCTGATTGGGGCTTGAAAGAAGGCGGTAATTGCAGATTAGAAATAAGGACGATATGGGTAATCGCGCGGATCAAAACACAATTAAAACTTCATCTCAACCTGCGTGTCACTCTCTGATGAGCCCTCTCTCCCTCATCACTCCACCACCTCCGCTCCATCCTAATACTTTAAATCATATACGGGAGGGGTCGCTCGCCGGCGGACGGGTGAAAACACCTCTCGCGCCTACAACAGTAAATTAATCACACCAATTATTCATCGCTGAGAGACATTTAATGCAAGGCCTTTGGAGAAACCAAAAGCCAGGCACTCAAAAATCCCCTCATTTGTAATTGGCTGTCTACTTCAATAATTGATTGGGACAAATGTGAAATGGATGAGAGGGTCTAAGTGTTCTCCATCACACGCTTTCCGGTTCAGCAGGTTCACCGATGACTGCTGGAAGGTGGAGGAAGGGGAGCAGGAGGAGGCGGAGTCCCGCTGCAAAGATTTGGCTGATTTTATGTCGTCTGATTGCCGGGAACGTAAATGTGGAGCAATGGACGGACGACAGCGTTTGTGTGAGAAGGGTTTCCTGAGGATAGTCTGAGGATAGACGCCGGGAAGATGTTGGACTCTGTAAGGCTCAACGTTTGCAGCTGAGAGACAATTAAAGGGTCTTTTATAGCAGTGCTACAGCCTCTGAGTGCGTTTCCATAATGTGGTTTTAATGCCAAGCAAAGCAGTGGGTCAAAAAGGCAGGTCTGTTAATCTACTGCTGAGATCAAACCAAAGTATCTTACTGGAATCCAATCTGTGCTGCAACATATTGTGGATCAAAGTGAACATGAAATATGTTGGCAAAAGGTCTATGACGGCTACTTCTGTATTTTGAGATTTGGCTGTGACTGAACTGTAGCACGATTTCTTTGTCCCTCTGAATGTTGTTTGTCGCATGACTCGTCATGTGACAAATAATTGGAAAATTACTTGATTTTCTTTAGGTGAACCTCTTTAATAAATTATAAACCCAAACAAACAATGTTTCAAATGCAGTCAAGTGTAGGTTCATGGCTGCTGACTAATGAGATCTTTTCCCTGCCTCTCATCTCCTCTCATCTCCTCTCCTCTCCTCTCCTATCCTCTCATCTCATCTCCTCTCCTCTCCTCTCCTCTCCTCTCCTCTCCTCTCCTCTCCTCTCATCTCATCTCTCATCTCCTCTCCTCTCCTCTCCTCTCCTCTCCTCTCCTCTCCTCTCCTCTCCTCTCATCTCATCTCATCTCTCATCTCATCTCATCTCATCTCATCTCATCTCTCATCTCATCTCATCTCCTCTCTCATCTCATCTCATCTCATCTCATCTCATCTCATCTCATCTCTCATCTCCTCTCATCTCCTCTCCTCTCCTCTCCTCTCCTCTCCTCTCATCTCACATCTCATCTCATCTCATCTCATCTCATCTCTCATCTCATCTCATCTCCTCTCTCATCTCATCTCATCTCATCTCCTCTCCTCTTATCTCCTCTCTCATCTCCTCTCATCTCCTCTCATCTCCTCTCATCTCATCTCCTCTCATCTCCTCTCCTCTCCTCTCCTCTCCTCTCCACTCCTCTCCTCTCCTCTCATCTCCTCTCATCTCATCTCATCTCCTCTCCTCTCCTCTCCACTCCTCTCCTCTCATCTCCTCTCCTCTCCTCTCCTCTCCTCTCCTCTCCTCTCCTCTCCTCTCCTCTCATCTCATCTCATCTCCTCTCCTCTCCTCTCCTCTCCTCTCCTCTCCTCTCCTCTCCTCTCCTCTCATCTCCTCTCCTCTCCTCTCCTCTCATCTCATCTCATCTCATCTCCTCTCCTCTCCTCTCCTCTCCTCTCCTCTCCTCTCCTCTCATCTCCTCTCCTCTCCTCTTATCTCCTCTCTCATCTCCTCTCATCTCCTCTCATCTCCTCTCATCTCATCTCCTCTCATCTCCTCTCCTCTCCTCTCCTCTCATCTCCTCTCCTCTCCTCTCCTCTCCTCTCCTCTCATCTCCTCTCCTCTCCTCTCCTCTCCTCTCCTCTCATCTCATCTCCTCTCCTCTCCTCTCCTCTCCTCTCATCTCATCTCATCTCCTCTCCTCTCCTCTCCTCTCCTCTCCTCTCCTCTCATCTCCTCTCCTCTCCTCTCATCTCATCTCATCTCCTCTCATCTCATCTCATCTCATCTCATGCAACAGGACAACATCCCCTCCATGGTGATCCACGGTGAAGGAAGAGAAAAGCAGGTGCTGAAATCATCCTTTCACCTCTTTCATGTTGAATAATTGCGCCAACAACGGACCCCCTCTGCTGTCCCACCCGCAGTCGCCCAGCAAATCCCTCCCCACGGGGGCCTCGTTCCCCCGTCCGTCCGCCCGCCCGCCCGCCTGCCTGCCTGCCTGCCAAGGGCCGAACACGAGTCCATCCATCACGGCGCCGCTTGACAAATACATTCCATAATAGAAGTTTATTTTTTATGGGCGGCTGAATCAGAGGCCTTCCCATGCATACAAAAACGTGTCAGGGTTATTTATGGCGCCTGCTGAGCGCCACAATATGTCATATCAAACTCCTATTTCGCCTTTTCCTGCCGCCGCCGCCTGTCAATATCACCGCGGCTATCAATAACGCTGAACACCGGCGGAGATAAAGCCCAGCGGAGCCGCGGCTCAGACGGAAGAACGTCCTCTCCTGCCACTGGAAGAGCGTTCACACTCAGACGGATAAGACCACACACACACACACACACACACACACACACACACACACACACACTGTCAAAATACATCTACATTCCCACGAGGGCCCTCTTTTCTATCTTAGAAAAGTACCATGCACTATGCATATTTCACTCTAAACTTGAAATATAAACATTTTTTTTTTTTTAACAGAACAGAAAACAATTGCTTCCCTATGTTACAATGTTTCAAAAATAAAGTTAATCTTGACTATAGTAACTACACTGTCGCTGGACATAATTTCATGACCGGTTTGGCAAGCAACGAAAAAGTAACTCAAAGGTCAGGTGTGTAATATTTGGAGATTTTGAGCAGAAACAGCGACATCGAGCGGTTACAGTTTAGATTGCAGTGCTCTATCACTCACCAACCCTCTACGGTGGCCTGCACACACATGCCTGGATACCTCGTTCACCTTCTCGTCATTGGTTAATTTGAGGACGTGAGCTTTCACCCAAAATATGAAACGCGCTGTCAGACGACCTGGATTGTCCACACCAGGCTTCCTTAGAAATATGGTGGTGCAAGATGACAGCTAACAGGGAGCAAGACCCTTGCTATATGTATATTCTTATTTAAAAATAAGAACAGTTCTAAGGGTAGGAAAACCAAATGACTTTCATTGTACTGTGAGGACACTGATTAATGTTTTTGCAGGCAGTATATTAAGCTTCTACCATTATAAAAATCGTAAATCAGGCCAGATTTTACACACTGGACCTTCATTGCAAAACAGTTTGCTTTGTAATAAAGGTTCAAAAGTCACACAAACAAAGTGCATCTCTGGTGGAATTCGATGCATTGACGAGCCCATCCGTCTCACGGCGGCATCTGCCTGAACCTGTGCACCTCGTGCCCAAGCTCTAAATCCAAATCCAAATCCGACCGGGCTCACGTATTAATTGAAATCGAGTGGTGTGCAGCAGCAGCAACAACAGCAGCAGCAACAGCAGCAGCAGGTTCACCTTGGACGGCCGGCGTTAACAACCAGGTCCAATAGTGTCACTTTGATAATGATCCCCGCACGATCGCTAATGAACAGCTTTGCTGAGCTCGCGACAATGTGGCGGCAGACAACACGGTCGAAGGACACATGTTCCAGCAAATAAATAAAGAAGGGCGACTTTGTGTTTGCGTGTGTTCAAAGCAATTTATCAAGATGAGACAACCGTCCGACTAAAATCCCTGTCCTATCAGGTTGAAAAAAATATTCCCAATCAATGGATGGAAGGGAAAAAACTGTTTTTGCAAACAGAAACGCTCTGATTAATGAAGGACAAAAAAAGCTTTCAAAGAGTTCCGACCGTCTCGACGTCCGTCAGCCTGCAGGTTTTCCCTCCATCATATGATGAACTTTGGACCAGCGGAACACAAGCCAATTATCAGATTTTTTTTCTTTTATCCAAAAGCAGCTCTCTTCCTGCATCTCTCTAATCCACTTTTCTTTTTTTCCCCTGCGCTCTGAGGGATAAACCGACGTCTGGAGTGACTGGAGTGCAGCAGAAAGAGAGAAATTGAAACCAAGCGGGGGGAGAAAAAAAGGGGGCCAAACTTCAGGGCCTTGCCTGCTAATCACGCACGACGGCTGCTAATGACAAAATGTGAAAAAATAAAAAGTAAAAAAATAAAAAAAAACACATCAAATGACAAAACTTTCTCAGCGCCTTGACCGAGTTCCCCAGGCGGGTGAGGATAGGGGGTGTTGAGTGTTGGGTGTTGGGGGGCGGGGGGGGTTACGTAGAAAAAAAAAGCCTGCTGGTGTTAGCGAGCAGCTTGTCTAATGATCCGCAAATCCCCCCCGACAGTGCTGATGACAGAACGCGGCCCTTTTGCTTCCTTTTATGTGCTAATCCTCACAACACGGCTTGAAAGAAAGAAAACATCTGATGCTGACGGGGCCGAGTCAACTCGCCCTCCGTTGATTGGGCCTAGCGTGTGCGTGTTTGAGAAGAAGGAGGGAGAGAGAGAGAGAGAGAGAGAGAGAGAGAGAAGTCCTGCAAAACAGCTCGTCAGCAAGCAGAGCGTCGGTGTCCCGCTCTGAAGGAGAGCGAGTCACGTTGAGAAGAAGCAGCTCCTGACGAGCTCTGACGCCCCGAGTGTTGATGCGTTGTGCCATTGGCCTCATTCATAACTTATGATATTACTTGTGCTAATGGCTCAGGGGTTGGGGAGAGGGGCTCTCTATCTCTTCCTCTTTTTTTATTTTGCCAAATATAATGAAACGTGATCAGTGAGAGAAGCCTCAGTGAGAGGCTGTCGTCTCCGTCCCGCTGAATTCACTTTAAGGAAGCAGCTACAAATCAAACCGTTTTTTAAAAATTCATAAAGGGTTAGTTACTCTTTAACTTTTGGCCTGCCCGGCTAAATGCATTCTGACTTTAAACCGTTCATCTATAGGGTTTAATTTGTATCAGCCTTTTGCTTACCAGAGGGAATTTTTTGGGGGACTTGATGGTTTTGAAAAATTGTTACGACTAAAATAAAATGAAAAAAGGAAATTCAGCAGCTCAGATTGCTAATAAAGATTGTATCTATGCTTCTGTCTGTCGTCACGGCACAGGAGCGTTACAATCAGGCATCGGTAAAAAGGCAGTCGGTCATGTGACGTCAAATGTAACAATTACAAATGAAAACAAAATATAGTGCAAAGTGAAAAAAACCTCAGCTGTTTTTTCAAGAATTTTATCGTTGTGTGATATGTCACATTGATTGGAACCCATAATTTATTACCTTTGTTTTTTTTTTTTAGAATTTTCTTTTTTGTCAATTCTATTTTGCTGCATTAATAAAAAAAAAAAAAAAAAGGAAAAAAATGAACTGAACTGAACATTTTTACAGTTTCGCAGTGCAGCAAACTGCTTTGTGCACCTTTGACTCTGTGTTGGAATTAAACGGTGAAGCCAAATTTAAGCGGTGACCATCTGTTGATCAGCGTGGTGACACATGCACAGGTTTGGAGGCCGTCACGCGTCTCCGCCCGTGGAAAACCCTGATTGGCTGAGGCCTCTGCAGATTCGCTCGGAAGCTCCGGCTCGTGTTTTATTGCCGGTGCCGTGTTAAAATTACTCTGATGTGGCCCTCATTCAGGCTGTTTATGTTTACAAGCTCTTTCACAAACACTTTATTTTTTTATTTTTTACAGCACTCTTAATTTACTGCAGCTACAGCGGATTTAATGTCGGTTGTCTCATAAAATATACCATAAAAGCAGCACAGCGTTAACCGTTAACTCTCTGGTGACTCTTCCGTCTTTTCAAACAAACAGACGTCCACAAAACAAAGAGCTGTTTGCTCTTTATACATTACATATATAAATATATATATGTATTACATATATTAAACTGTCATACATCCACTTTATATTCCGTTTCTCTAGCAGTTTGCTCGTCATTTTCCTCACTTTTACCATTTTTTTTTGGCGCTTTTCATAAAAGCAGTTACATCTTTTTCAAGATCACTGCAATTTAATAACGGTGCAGCTTCAATCCAAACCAAAGGCATTTTATCAGTTTGACTAATACTGACCAAATCCCTAAAAAGACAATTGTCATCACTATTTTATCTGCTTTGGGGAAAAAAGTGTCAACCATCAGCACTATTGGGGAGGGGATGAATGAAAAAAAAAAAATGTCATCCTTTGCTAATCAGAATTTCCATTTCCTATCATTTGGGAGTTCTCGACGCAGGAAGGCCAGCGCTTTCATCCCAGGTGGCGGTTTAATTCGAGGCGAGGCGCGGAAATGAAAAAAGCCAGCCTATGTGTACCTGTCAATCAATCGTTTGTTCGTGTGGTAGGGTTCTCTGCTTCGGCGGGAGTGAGCCTATTTGATCTGGGCTTTTCAAAGAGGAGGGAGCCTGGATGGCCATCAGAAATCATTAGCTTCCCATCAGGACACTCAAGTGCCACCCTGACAGGACACCGTCACACGTGGCTCTATCACAATAATCCTCTTTTTACAATTACACGTTTCTTCTTTAAAAAAAAGAAAAAAAAGAAAAGAAATCAGTCATAAGTTGTTCAATAACTTTTGCTGGCAAAAAGACGGATGAAAAGTCGAGTGAAAGAGTTAGTTTCTCATGGAAGTTTGATTCAGTTTGGTGTTCTGGGAGCGTGAGCAACAACCGCAGATGAGCGAGATGTTGTGCTGCGTAGAGAAGCTCCAGTCTGAGGTAGGACATCTGTCTTTGGGTGAGCCAGTGCAAAATAGTCAGTAGAAGCAGATGAAGTCCCCCCAGCGTGTCCTGGGTCTTCCTCGGGGTCTCCTCCTGGTGGGACATGCATGGAACTCCTCTCCAGGGAGGCGTCCAGGAGGCATCACACATAGATGCCCGAGCCACCTCAGCTGGCTCCTCTCGATGCGGAGGAGCAGCGGCTCTACTCCGAGCTCCTCCCAGATGACTGAGCTTCTCACCCTGTCCCTCAGGGTACGCCCAGCCACCCTGCGGAGGAAACTCATTTCGGGTGCTTGTATCCGCAATCTCCTTCTGTCTGTCACTACCCAAAGCTCATGACCACAGGTGAGGGTGGAAACGTAGATCGATCGGTAAATCGAGAGCTTTGCCTTTCGGCTTAGCTTCTTCTTCACCACGACAGATCCGTACAGCGACCGCATCACTGCAGACGCCGCACCCATCCGCCTGTTGATCTCGCGCCACATCTTTCCCTCACTCGTGAACAAGACCCCGAGTTACTTGAACTCCTCCACCTGAGGTAGGGTCTGTCCACTGACCCGGAGAGGGCAAGCAGCCTTTTTCCGGTCGAGAACCATGGCCTCGGACTTGGAGGTGCTGATTCTCATCCCAGCCGCTTCGCACTCGGCTGCAAAATGCCCCAGCGCACGTTGGAGGTCCTGGCTCAATGAAGCCAAGATGAAAACATCGTCTGCAAAAAGCAGAGACGCAATCACGTGGTTCTCTAACCGGAATCCCTCCGGCCCCAGGCTGCGCCTAAAATTCTGTCCATGAAAGTGATGAACAGAACCGCTGACAAAGGACAGTTCTGCCGGAGTCCAACACGCACTGGAACCAAGTCTGACCGACTGCCAGCAATGCGAACCAGACTCCTGCTCCGATCATACAGGCACCGCACGGCCCTTAACAGAGGGCCCCGGACCCCATACTCCTGGAGTGTTTGTTAAAACACAAGTGCTCACATGCATTTAAGATCAATCAAGAATGCTGGTAAAACAAAAGCCAGGGTTTCAGTCAAGAAAAAGTCTATTCTTTAATTTTCCATGTTCCATCAATCAATCATCACTTCAGTCACATATCAAGTCAAATTGAGGGAATCATAAGGCCCGAGTCTGCACAGTCGGCATAATCAAATCAAAGACCAGCAAAGTGATGAAATTCTTCCTTTTTTTTAATGTCTGACTCACGGTGTCGCGCTGAGGTAAAGTCTCGGCACACACACACACACGCACACAGGAGTGGCTGGGACGGTGCTGCGGCTGATATCGTCACACTCATAAAACATGCATTAAAGAGTATTTAAGAGTCAGTCTACGTCAGTGTCATAAAGAGAAAGAAATACTATCCAGGTCAAGCCAGTGCGCCTCGTTTACAGCTCAGGAAATGTTGAAAAAAAAGCTTCAAATAGCCGCATTTGATAGAGAGGATTTGATTTAATCTGTAGTTACATGATGAAGTTGGGAGTCAAAAGAAAAAAAATCCAATCCTGCACAAAGCACGTGCACGGTTCTCCGCTAGTGAAATGTTACCGGCACACGGTGGAGATGTGAGTTTATGCATTAATTAGTGTTTACTGTTTACGCCGAGTCTTAACACGTCACAGGAACAAAGAGACAGAGAGAGAGAGGGAGACAGAGAGAGAGAGACCGCAAGTCTGTGGTCGTCGCCGTCATCTCACTGCAATTTGCAAACAGGCTTAATAAGAGTGTAAAACACGTCAACATACATCTCCAAAATACATACATGAATAAATAAAACTCAACATTCTGCGAAGTGATTCCTCCAGTTGCTTCACAGAACGTTGAAGGGACTTTTTACTGCTTCCACGTGCAAATACTTCTCACAGCGTAGAGCTTTGCATTCTGGCTAGATATATTTTATGCCCAAGAAAAAAAAACAAACACGTGCAGCGTTTCTTACTGTCTGATTACAGAAGAATAAACTGTCCTTTATTCTTCGACCTGTTGACCCAATTTCTCATAAAGGGAGTCGCGCTCCAAATCCCCCGTCCAACCCTCTTCTTTTCCTCCGACCAATGACAGTCCTGAGGCGACACAGCCGACAAATCAAAGGCCGCATCGGAGATGCGAGCGAACACACACATGACCTTCCGTTTTGCAATCACAACAACATTATTCCACTTAAATCGATTTAATTGCTCGCACATTTAAATCATGAACGCAAGGCCCATTAATGGGGACACTAATCACATGACTGGGAGGTGCGGGCGAGGAAGGGGCGGGGGCGTGGTTTGTGGGGTGTGGTGGTGGTGGCAGGGGTGGGGGTTGTCCTTTCAAACCGCGTTACAGAAACCGGGCGACACAAGACGGGAGGCCGACAGCGGCGAAGCGGCGACCAGCCGCCACAGGCAACAAAAATGTTAATTGGCCATCTAATATGCAGTTTTGCTGGCCATAATCTGTAAATATCACTTAACATCAAGGGAAAAAAGCAAGCAGGGTGACATCTAAACCCCTCACGTTACTAACAGGAGGTTGATCCTTGTGGTCATAACACAGGGGGAGGGCAGGGGCGGATTGTGGGTGTTAATGAACAAACAAACAAACAAACAATCAAAAGAAAAGGACAAAGTCGCTTTTTCCCCCCAGTATAATTTTAGTGGAATTTTGGATTTGAATAAATTAAAGTGTTATTTAGAATGGGCCCATTACCAAAAATCACCCCCATTACAACGTCTGCACACATTGACAAAGGAACATTACAAACTAAGGAGTGATAATAGCGCTGACAAAAATAAATAAAATACAGCGCAAATAAATGAATATCATACAATTACAAAAATAGAAAGTTTTCATTCTGAATCCACTCAGACTGGACAAAGGCTCAGTTCTGCTCCGACTGCTTCAGCTGCGGCCAAACAAAAGCAGGTCGCGGTTGTGTAATTACCCAAAGTTGAGCTCTGCAGCCCTGGAATGTATGCACAAACACACAAGCGCGCGCGCGCACACACATGCATTATTTTGACAGTAATGCACTAAAATGGCCTATCAACAGCAACAACCGTCCGTCTTCCCGAGACGGCCGCCGCCGCCGCCATTGCTGTACATTAAGACCTTTAAAAACGCTGCCAGGATCCCATTAATACGTCTCGTTGCATAAAATTTCCATTTGATTTGTATTCAGAATTTTAGATGACCGGGCCGAGCGGCGGGCAAAAAAACCCTCATTATTTCATATTCAATCAATCACTCATCGGCGAGCGCTGGTGCCGCGCCGGTGCTGCCAGTGCCGCCGTTTCATCTTGATTATGGAGATTGGCGTTAAAATCAGGGCGACGACACGGCGCCTCCTCGCGCATGGCCGTTCTTGAGCGCGTCGCACTTTCATTACTATTGACAACCTGCATCATAATGTACTTATGTGCCTTGTTTCGTCTTTGTCGGGGCGCCTGGATTGGGATGGGGGGGGGGGGCAGGAGACGGTTGTCTATGGGGGGCGGGAGTGTGGGGGGCAGGAGAGGGGGGGAGTGGTGGGTGCCTGAAGCACAAAGGGAATAAACCCAACAACCTTGTTTTGAAGGCTGAAGGATCCCTGAAGTCTTCCATGCAATTGTTTTGCATATTTGAAATATTTAAAATGTACTAATTGAGAGAATTTATCTCCTTCAGAAGAAGTGTGTAAAGATCTACAAGTAAGGAATTGAATGAAACTGCATGTGCGTTTTTTTCAGTTAGATCCACCGATGCAAAGCAAATCACCTGTGTTTTTTCATTTCTTGATGCTTTCATTGCTTTTATGTTTACTTAAACAATGGGCCCACTTGTAGGCAAGCGGCTGGACACCTGACCTTTGACCTCAGGTTTCTCTTCTCCATCCCGCAGCTCCCCTACTGACTCTCATGCCGCTCACATCCAGGTATGCTGCCAGCAATTCTGGGCCCTGCGACGACTGAAAATTGTTTCTTTTTTTGGCCCCGCCTCCCATACAAGACCTATTAATGACAGTAACCTCTGGGGGGCCCAATTCCTGCTGGGCCCATATAGGTGTCCATGCACCCCAAGCTCACATCCATGTACAGTTCAGAGCTGACTGTGGCTGGAGAACCTGCAGCAGAACCCAGGCAGAACCGGAGAGTCCCCAGGAATCTCTTCTGCTGCCCATCGTGAGGGCAAAGGTCAACAGCCAGTCAGCTTTAAGCACTATAAGGTTGTTCACTTGCTGTAAAGTGCGATATAAATAAAATGCAATATCATTATCACCATGATTATTAGCTTTGCAACCAGAGACAGCAGAAGGGGCTTCCTGCAGTGGATGCGCTATTTTTTTCCAGCTTCATCGTCATTTTTCCGGCTAATTACAGGAGCTCAACTTACGACACCAATTTTCCCACCTTCTGGAACCTGGACGCTGTCATCACTAGTGACCCCCCGAGGGACGTCCTCTCACCCTGAAGGGTCCGAGCCAGCGGAGGGCAGCTGCAGTGGATCTGCACCACTGGGCTGACCACCATGTCGACCGGACCGTGACATCCCCCAGCGTGTGTGTGTGTGTGTGTGTGTGTGTGTGTGTGTGTGAGGGCCAAGTTTGGCATGAGAGCAGCAAGAGCTTCACGTCTGCTAAATTGGGAAGTGAGACGAGCTCTCTGCCATGCAAAAGCAAACAAACCAACACACAAATAACTGCATAGAACTACGAACAAACGTATCCGTTTCCTCCTCATCGTTCCAGATCAGCAGCTCTGACAAATCAGTCAGCGGGACGGTAGAAGGTGGTGGGGGAGTCGGGGGGCGGGGGGGGGAGCTCCGCTACGGTCGGGAGCTTATTGGGCAGAAAACAGTCTGAAGAGATCAGAACACCGAGCACATCTTCCCGCAAGATCGATGGGCCGACAAACAGATGAGGCCGCAGGCCGGCGGGTCACAGATCATTAAAAGCCATCTATCAGCCGCTTTCAAGCCCTTTAATTCCCCCCCCCACACACACACCCCACCTCACCCCCCCTCCACCCGACTCCAAATCGAATATTTCCATGTAAATATGTCAAAACAGGAATGAAATTAGCGCCGTAGTTTATTGACTGTGATAAAATCTGAAAAGCACCACTGCACATAATTACACACTTGTCAGAGCCGTAAAAATTAGCTTTATTATCAACGGGACGGTTTTGTACAACTTCATTTAGGTCCGATGTCTTCCAGATGGGGCCGCGCTCTGCACTCGAGCAGCTTTTATGCGGCAGGGGTGCAACACACACACACACACACACACACACACACACACACTTACATACACACACGCGCGCAAATGATTATCTGTTTCATCCTTTTATTCCCAGGCTGGTATATATAAAAAATGAAAGAGGAGCTGATGACTCCGGCAGAGTTCGGGGACACATCAACCGTGCGTTCAGAAGTTTTTGATCTCGTTAACGACGTCGCCCACTATTGTGAGCTTAATCGCACCCATATCAAAAAGTTGTGGATGGTGAAGATTAACTCGGCCGTCTTGGTCGCTCTCTAAAGTCGCCGCCTAACCCTTTGACGAGAGCGGGTTTTTATTTCATTTTTTACTTTGATGCATCTCCCCATTTTGTCACTGCCACACAACTGCACCAAAAAAAACCCCTCAGTGGGTCTGCTGCCTCCCGCCTCCCACTTCCTGTCTGCCCGCCTCTTTAGCGCCGCCCCAGTGACGCACAGCCGGAGCCACTCTGGCGTGTCACCCGGCTGCACTAACAGTTTTACGCCCATATTTTATTCAGCTTTTCATTATAATTTGTTGCTACTCCTCCGTCTCCATTATCATATCAATTATCGTCTCAGTCACACACGCTGATTTCCACTCGTATCACATTTGCATCAAGTCGATAATGCATCCACGTCACTGAATTATTCAGCCGACAACTTGAACCAGAGGGAGCCGATTCATATTTTAAACGCACGCCTACTTTTAGCGGCGGCCCCGGCTGGAGGAGCATCGACTCGCGGATCACTTCATCCACTTGACGCGTGTGTTTGTTTGCCACCAGTCCAGAAAATCCACCGCAGATTTTACAAAGAGGCGGGTGATGCCTTTATTAACCAAATGCCAGCTAATTACGATACCTGTCCTGATACTTTTTAGCAGAAAAAAAAAGAAAAAGAAAAACTAAAAAAAAATGACTTTTATATCAGAAAGACAAAAATATTTGAAATGCTTTGTTCAGTGCAAGATGTGAAAGGAGCGCTGTCTGCATGGACAGAGAGATGAACAAAATGTGGCTGAGTATCGCTGCCACCCCACTGGTATCGACCTGATTCCGATATCAACAGCAGGATCAGTATCCTCTAAATCCATCCTTCCTCTGCCAGTTTTTCACACGGAGGAAGGTGGGATTTACTTCATATGACACACTGAAGTTTTGGCCGCTGTGAAATAAAATCAATGTAATTGGAGTTAGCGTTTAAGTCTAATGACATACTGTCAGTAGGCTAGATAGAAAGTACAAAAAAAAAAGTAAAATCAGAAATCAAAAAGTTTAGCATAATTCAGTAAAAAATATCAAAAGTACAATTACATTCAAATCATTTCCCTTGGAATAAAGCAAATATTGAAAATTTCAATAGAAATTTTGTTGCACTTATACAGACAAATGCAGATATTTCATTCTATTCTACATATGTAACAACTAACAACAATAAATACAACAACACATTGTAACTTTGTTTAATGAACTTAATTCACTGCAACATGTCATATTTCAACAAGAACTTCAAAAAAATCTGTTTCTAATTGTCACTCCTATGAAGTCCACGGAGAGGCTGCAGAATGTGGACTCTCTCACTGTGACAATCAATCCACCTGCGTGTGATCTTTCCAGCACTGCTGTTATTTATACGCCGCCTGATCTGAAAAACCTCGACACCTTGACGACCGGCCGAGGAACCGCAGAGGCTGTCACTTGCATTTCCCGCTGGGACGATGGACTATATTAGAGCAACAAATAAATAAATAAATAAATGAATGAATAAAAAAAAAAAAGCAGACTCTTTGGACTTGATCCAGAATTGAACATCCGTCGTCGCTGCCACCTCAGACTGTCAGTGTCGCGCAGCTGACAGGCTCCCCGACGCACAACTTGTGCGTTACTCTTGGGGGAATAACGGCTCCCGACTAACTAACTAACCCTCCGTTATTCCTCCCGACAACGACAACAACAACAGGGCCGTCGCTAATTTATTCCGCAGTGATACAGTATCAATATTGTCGCCCGTCCGAGTCAACTAGGTGTTGCCGACAACTGACAGCAGCTTTAGTGGCGAACAAGCTCGGCGACGCCGACGCGCCTGACATTCGTTTGTCACGCTGCGAGCGGAGTAAACATTGTTGTGTCCAATTTATATCCTTGTTTTTTAAAGACACGTCTGCCTCTGGTTGCGCGTTACGCCGCTTGTACGCGTCGTATTCCTCCAGTCACCCTCCGCTTCAGATGACCATTTCCTGCGGATCCCTCGACTCCCACTTGTCTAATTACCATACAAGTCCTTTGTCAAACACCCCCTCCATCTTTCCCGAAGGGGACCGCATGCAACTATAATTGCCTCACTCATTAGTTATGTTTTCACAAGACGGGACGGGGAATGGGGAAGGGAGGGGAGAGGGGGGCGATTAATTTTATCACTTAATTTTGTCACCGATATTTCCGCAGGCCTGGTATCGATGTGTCCGGCACGACTGGGCGCCATTTTTCAGCAAAATTAATTGACAAAGCAGTAAAATTTATCAACGTATCACCAGATTAGGGGACAAATTGATGCGACGAGGGGAATCAATTGTGCTTCTGTCACTGGTGTGTGTGTGTGTGTGTGTGTGCGAGTGTGTGTGTGGGAGGGAGGGAGGGAGGAGGGGGGGTGCAACCCGGAGCAGAGCCGGACAAGCTAGACCGCTGCGAGAGTGACTTCTGTGGCAGGTGCTGTGATTTATGTTTTTATTTAGACGGGGAGCATAAATCAGAATGAGTTAGAAGTGCAGTGCTGCCCCCCCCCTCCCCCCACAGCCCCCAACCTTCCAACAACCCTCCTTGGAGAGTTGCTCGATCGCCATCTGCAGTGAGTGCAACACATGCAAGTTTGCACAAAGACACACAAGCGCGTGTTGTGCGAGAGCCTCAGCAGCGACTCAATATAAGTCGAGCTGTAAAGAAACTGAGTGCATTGTGGCTACATAGATGTGCTACATTAGCTGCTGCGGTTTGTGGTGCCATGCTGACATAGTGACATGTATGTAATCCAGGTTCATTTAAAAGGAAAAGTGTTCAGTGGAGGAGATGGATGTTTGTTCGTAGTTTTCTGCATTTGTTTGTTTATTTGCTCTTTGTGTATTGGATGGAATGCAGGTAAATTACCTGTTTTTAGGTCAATAAAATAACAAATGCAGGTCCTTTTTCTTATTTTACTATAAACAGTTTATGTGTATGAGTTCCATGTGAAACATGTTTTGTTTTCTTTCTGAACATTTCTTGTGCTGCACAGATTGAATTATGTATTTAACCAAGTGATGAACAGGTCAATATCTAAACCCTTTAAAATCTGAGTATTTCAAAAAATATTCTTAATATTCAATATTCAAACAGAATCAATTTCAAAACATCTTCTCCCCAAAATAAACCTTCTGAATGCATCATAATTCACTCCTGATCCCTGCGCGACGCAACACAGGCCGAGTCCTGACGCACAACATGCTAGCAGCTGCTGCTGCTACTGCGTGACCCCCGTCAATCCCCGCCTGTGACCCCGCCCCCTCCCCCAGCTGAGAGAAGTGTCCTACCCGTGGGCCCGTGACCTCGCCTGTCTGCAAAGCATCTGCTATTCGCAGGACCAGACGAGACGAGGCGAGACAGGCTTTTTTGCGTGACAGTCGGCGGCACGTTCAGTTTGCGCCCCACACAGCCCGACCCAGGGAGAGCAAATTGAGGACAAAATGGGCACGGGCGGATCGGCCGCCCGCTCCATCCTCTCCAGAGGGCGAACGGAAAGAGCAAAAAAATATATAATCACGGCACAGCGGAGCATCGAGGAAAAAGCAAGCGGGAGAATTGCTCGGGCGCCGAGACTGTCATGTCTGTATAAACAGGCATTGATTTTTCTGTCCACTCCTGGCACCTCAGCCATTTATTCTCAGCCCGGTGGTCGGGTGGCGGGGGGGCTGCAAGAAATTCTGTTACAGTCCCGTTAGGCCCTGGAGGCCTGTGTGTGAGAATAGATTTCACCTGTAAACGAGGCGAGCGGACTGCAGCCACTTAACAAGGGCACGGCCGTGTCACCAGAGGGCAGCGGTGGCTGGAGTCGCAATGGATGGATAACGACACGCACGGTGGGGGGGGGGGGGGTTGCAGAAAAGAAAAATGATTAAAATTGCAGAAGAAAAGAGAAAAACAGGAGCATCTCTGCAACAGCGGGATGAACGACGAATGCAATGACTGCACGGCAAAGGTTTTGGCTGCGTTGGAGGCTGATGTGGCTCTGCACTGTGGAGTCAGTGATGAAGTGGCAGAGGGGTGCCGGAGAGGTTGAAAACTAAAAGGTAACACAAGAGCAACCACTTGTAACATTCTGCCAAGACAAGAAGAGGCAAAACATCTGAGTGTGTAGCACTGGGCTGGTGGGCACTGCTGGTGTCGCTCAGTGTCAGGCCCTGTTTGCATGACTGTTTGTCATTTCATGCGTTTTTTGCTGATCAGATTACGAAAAACGCATGAAAGGACCAAATGCAAACAGTCCAAATCCGTTTTGACATGCGATCACCAAAACCACCTCCCGAGGTGGTTTTGGTGATCGCATCGCATAAAAACGCATTTGTCACGGACGTGTGAACAGAATGCGACTTCAGTCCACATTAAGGACCGCCTACTCCACTCACCTCTCCCGTGTACGTACTTGGTCGGCGCCCCACCTCCCTGCGTCGTCATTATAAAGTTACAAACAAGAAGCCAAAACAAATCATTTTTGTTACACTCATTTATTAGCATGCTAATAAATGTCATTCTGCATTAGCGTATTTTGTCAGTGGAGCAGCGGTCGCAGTTTCCCCACATATGAGATTAAATGTGCAACGTTGCATCTGAAAATTTGCCAGCCACTGTTGATCCGAAAATAAAGTGGTCACCACTCTGTCCCACCAGTCGTTACTCCTCTTTCGGATCCATACGAGCTGCAGTAGAATTAAAACAAATGACTTGATACAGTCCGCAAAGAGGAAGTTGATTCTTATTCGCTGTCATGTAAAAGTCGCTGTGGTTTTGCGCTTTACTGCCCCCAGTCGTTAAAAACGGAAATGACGCATGTTGCATTTGCGTAGGTTCGGCGGGGGCCGGCGGGGCGGGGGGGGGGGATCACAAATGGCACGCTCGACACGCATGTTAATGGCTGAGTGCGAACAGATGCTGCGAGATCCGTTCTCGTGATCCAATCCCCAAAAAACAGTTGCAAGTAACCAAGTGAAAACAGGGCCTCAGTTGACGCACGGAGGAACTTTGGTTAGCCATAGCAACAGTGCTGCTAGCTAAGCTAACCAACAGAGCACAGCTACGATCTCCAACACAGGACTGAACCTCGACTGTTTCAGGGAGGGGCTGAAAAGAGGTTCACTTCCCGCAGAGTTTTGAATAACGACAGACATGCCTGCAAGTGCAACTGCATTCTGCATTCAGGCCTGCCAGTGCGGTAACATTGTAACAGACGATTCCCTGAATGAATGAGTGTGCTCTCCCTCAGTTCTATTTGTTTTAGGGCAACACCGATAGAAGACAGTGTTTCTTTCCCACTTTCCCAGGTTTTTGGGCAACAGCACATATTTGCAACTATCTAAACGCTGCTGATACGTCATCATTTTATGTATATTAATGTCGAGCAAGCAACACTGAACATTAGAACTGCCGCGATGGAATCAAAAAGAATATCTGACTGCGGCAAAGTGTTTTGACGGAGAGCTTGGCTGTACATCATGAAACGTGGATGGATTGATCAGTTGGCATATTTAAGGAGCCCAGTCTGCACACACACACACACACACACACACACACACACACACACACACACACACACACACACACACAAACACACATACATAATTTTAAAGGCTGAAACGTTAAAAGGCTTCTTCCACTTTCAAAGCAGAAACGGGATGACATTGGGTGAATCTGTCAGCGAGTAGAATTAAAGCGGAGGAAGCAAAACACATGCACAGACAGCGAGACAGAAACAGAGAGAGAGAGAGAGAGAGAGAGAGAGAGAGAGAGAGACGTGCAGCGAAGTTTGGGCGCAGAGTGACAGTAATGATAGCGTGCGGAGGTTAACTCCTGAGCAACCCTGCAGGACGGGGAGGAGAGGGGGCAGCTTTGAAACGTACTTATTAGTCAAACTGGGTAACAACGGCGCCACCCGCACGCTGCAATCAAATCACTGCGCGCGCAGCGGCGATGCGGACGCAAGGGGGGGATAGGGGAGGGGGAAAAAAAAAAACAGTCCTGCGACCCTGACAGCACCGTTATTTTTACTGACGCGCTACAGCGAGCTGTTCGCTTTATTGTGTCAGAAAAAGTTTTATTTTTCTTATTCCTGATTGGGGGGTGGGGTTCAAATCTGGAGGAGGCGGGGCGTAAGCAGTTAATACCACACACACACACACACACACACACACACACACACACAAACGCGCGTGCGTCTTTGTTGTCCTGCCCTCCTCTGCCCCGGAGTCAAGCGTCGCCTCTTGTTGTGAGCGTGCACGACGTCGAGCGGCGCCATGCAATTTTAATGACCCCCGCCTCGGCGCGTGCAGGTTCCACCAGCCGCCTTCTCGTATCGTCATAACAGTGTTTTTCTTCTTCTTCTTCTTCTTCTTCTTCTTCAGCAGCAGCGAAAACATTCGTGCCCGTCTCGGCTGTGATCAGTGCGCGGGGCGAGGCGGTGGGGTGGTGGCGGAGGCTTTAATGTTGTTTTAAGGGATCACACGGCGCTGCTTTCATCCCGCTGCGCCGCGTCTGATCTGCTGCATCCCGACGTTCCTGCTGCTTATTGTCTAGGAATGGGGAAAAAAAAACAAAACACACAAAAGAACAGCGGGATTTGGAGGTGGGGGGTAGGTGAGGGTGGGTGGGAAACAGCAGCGGCCCTGTTTCAAGAAGGCGTTCGTTAAGCGGGAATTAGTTTTTTTTTTTTAAAGTGCAGTTCTTATTGTTCTTGCTGAAGGTGTTTTGTTCAGGAGGGAAAGTGCACATCAAGCAAATTACCGCGCGCATGTGGTTGTTTTTTTTTCATTTTTTCCTCGTCCTTAATTGTGCATATGAGAAAAGCAGCGGCTGAGGGGACGTTTTATGTAAATAAGGTTTTATTTTGTTTTCTTCACTGTTGGTGCTCTGTCATTAAATAATAAAAAAAAAACAACCAACGACAAAAACAAAAACAAAAGCGGGTATTTCCTCCCTCCACACCAAATTTCATAATATTAAACCCACCAGTAGCAAAACATTTATGCCGCTCCCAACAAGGAATCGATTAGCATATTTAATTTAAAAGCAACCAAACAACAGCGTTCAGTGTTCAGCTCTGCTGTTCAGTTGTATGTTCAAATGTACAAAGAATCTGCGGCCAATCCGTGGCCTTGTCTTGTGTGCAAGGCAGTGGGACAGTCCTGGAGCAAACTACTGGAGTCACGTGACCACAGGAAACTACAAAACTCATACCGGAAATATAAGAAAGCGGCCCATTCATTTCAAAGAAGTTGCTCACCCAGCGCATACGCAAAAAGGTTTTTGACTTCCGCACTAATGGGCCCGTAGAGCATGCAGAGTCGTGTCACTTCCCAGCACGTGATGGTAACTCTGTAACTCCCACGATCTATATGGCCAATCAGAACGATTCTGGAGAAGGTCACTTACAGACACGTCAGGCCGCAGCCAATCAGAACGAGCTGAGACACAGCAGCACGTGCGACGTGACGTCGCGCTGGGAATAAACTCTTTTCTGGTGATTTTCTGGCCTTGATCAGTTTTTTAAACAACTAAAAGACCATGACTGAAAAATCTACAATTCTGCTGCAGTACCTCGAGTGGCCACTGTGAAAAATCGAGGTTGCTCGTCAATATTATGCTGAGAATACATTTAATTTAACTCCACTTGCGCCCTGTTAGAGCCCCTTTAAACCATATTCGCCTCTTAAATGTTGACAGTTGACTAAGAAGCAGCAAGTTCCATCGTTAACTGTGTCCGTAAAACTTATGAGGCCATCTTTATTATTTCTGGATGTCAAAGTCTGGATGCTGTTCGACTGCGCAGTGATGGAGAAGTGACGTCGACTCGGCTGTTCCCTCCCCCCCACCCCCACCAAATCCACAGAAGTCTCCTTTTTAAGCCATGCAGCTCACTTTGACTTCTACATTTACGCTTAAAGCTCAGCACCAATAGACAAAAAAGACACATAAGCAACTCTTGAAGCATTTTTTTGAAACGAATCGGCAGCTACGACTCGACGTCGCAGCGCTCCTTCAAAACGCAACCGTTGCACAATGCGTCACCTCCTTCCACACGCTGGACGCCTGTGGAAGGAGCGCAATTTGTCCAGCGTCTGTGCGACTGCCGGGGGCGACGAGGGACTGATAGCATCACCGCACTGCTAGATCTGATGAAAGGAGCAGCAGAGTGGAGCACGGAGACGGCCGCAGCAGTAAATATCCCCGGGCCACACGCTGGAGATACTAATTGCGTTGCGAAACTCGGGCACGGTAAATAATGACATTTTAATTTCTGGCTCTTGCGATGGCTTTCATTTCTTTTCTCCCCTTCCCCTCATTTATGTTTGGATGAATGTTTCAAAGGAATTTCTTTCTGCCACGAAGAGGAGAAAAAAAAATCAAAGTGGAGGGAAGAGTGAAAGGAAATAATATCTGTTCACCAACACGATTGGCACACAAAAGGTTTGGAAATGGAGGGAATGACGCAAAAACGAAAAACGGCACTTAACATTGATCTTGAAACCCCCAGCCAAAATGTTCAAGGTGACAATATTAATTAGGTGGCGGCAGCTTAACCTCCTTCAAATTTTACATTTTGCAGGTAACCTACTTATGTTCTCGCCTTGCCTGCTTCCGAAAACAAAGAATTTCCACAGGCTCTCAAACTGAGATCATCATTAATCCCAACACACAAAAATGAATGTTTGTCCTACAACCTTGAAAGCAGCAAACTTATTTATGTATTTTCAAAGATTTGTGTGGTTCCAAGTCCAATTGCAGTTTCTAAAAAGTCAAAGGTCAAAGGTCCCACCTTGAAAATAGTGTACGGGCAAAACCAGGACGTCTGGACAAACGGCAACATGTTTCCACCTACAAAAGTGCTAAATGCTGTTTTAGTGTAACGCTAGCCGTCATGTTACGCACCGCTACAATATGACATGATGGTCGAGAGACAATGACAAAGACCGGGACGACTCTCTCTCTCACCACCTCTTCCTTTAAGTGCTGGCCAACAAAAAATAAAAAATATTACGACGTGCAGAGCCATCCATCTCGGTCGACCGGCAAACAAAATCGAATAAATCAACACTTTCGCCCAAATATAAAAACATTTGTGTTGCGGGCAGATAATTAATGAGCACAGCTGCACTAATTAAAAGCCATCTGAGTTCCATTAATCTTGGTTGCTTCGCGCCGTCGTTCCTCAAAGTGGACCGCCACGCCTTCTCCACGCCATGCCCGGTGTCCTTGCACTCATTTTTCAGGTGATTCAGAGGAGCGTCGTTGCTTTATTAGCATTGTGGGGGAACATGAAAGCGCAATTAATAATTTTGCGCACGGAAAGTGATGACTTGCCGCTGTCGGGGGAGGCCAAACTGTTTGAAACTGCGACGCCTGCAAACTTTTCGCCTTCCACACTGCCCGGAATCAACACGAATCGATATTTCAGCTCCACTTGGTAGCAGTTTTAAACATTCTGAGGACGAACACAGTCGAGTGGCAGAATTCAAAGATTTGCTAAGTAAGTTTTCTTCGAATGATGAATCAACTCATTTACCAGCAGCCCTGTTTGAGCAAAATACACGATTGTTATTTCTTGAATTAATGAATTCAAAATTTAAAAAAAGAAGAAGTAAATACAAAACTGATTTAGTGTCGACTTGTTATTAGTTTTATTGTCTCAACAAGTCAGACATAGTGTTTAAAAGTTTTGGGGGATTTTTCTGGCCCACCCAGAATACAATTTCATTGCATGAAAAGAGAAAAGCCTGACTGTAGGCTGCGTCTGCATGTGTTTGCTGTGGAAAACTGAGCAAAAGCCTCTAATTCTTTCATCTTTTTCGTTCAACAGCAATGTATAAAAACTTCTCCCAGTGGTTTGACCTCTCAGCGTGCACATCAGTTTGAAAATATGCTTTTTTCCCTCCCGCCTCTTGAATCTCTAAATGCTCTGCAGCATGTAGCGTAAACTTTAACATTATACCGTGCAGGCGAATGTTATTATTATTATCATTATCATTATTATTGTTGCTGTTTGCGTCGCACAAACACTTTCCACCCACTGCAACCAGTTCTCAAAATAACATCGCGCCATTAGATAAGGCACTTTAAACCCCTCCCCCTCTCCTTCCTTAATTATTCATTTCTTCATATGCTTTGTGTAGTACATAAAATTGTTGTTGTAATCACAGGGGCAACGGCCATTAAGTCCTAATGCGGCTAATGTTTCCCCTAATCAAAGTTTTATGGGCGGCAATAACTTTGAAATAACATTTTTTAATTATCCTTCAATTTGAGGCCCGATATTGTTGCAATCACTCTTGGAAGAAAAGAGACCTAAACAACGACTCCCCCTCGGGATCGTCGCCACCACCGCTATTAACACTAAAGTAAGAGCAGAAAACCTGTTTCTTCATGATGACACGTTGGTGCTGGGGGTGGAATCCAGAGCGGCCCATTTACCGTGAACAACCAATATTTAAAAAAAAATAAATAAAAATTGGATTTCTTACCCTAAATGACTTGCCCTTTTCTAATTTCTAACCGTTTATTTTTTATTTTTTAACATGATGCTCTCACTTCCACAACTTTGCTTAAAATAAAAACTTCAATCATGTTGATTCCTTCAAATCTAAAAAGAATTTTTAGAATTTTTACAGCTGTAAAGTTTTTTTTAAATTTTTTTTTTAATCTAAATGTCTTCTTGCCCCACCTCACAAACTACAATTTTTGTGTGTGGAAGTTCCAATGTCGACCCTTTGACGGCGCCCGGCAGCCCTGCATGGACATTTTGAGCGAGTTTATTAGTTGGAAAGGATTGTTATTCTAATGTGAAAATGGAACTAATGGTGTGCCAGATGCTTTTTTTTTGGCACAATTATCTATGAAAACAAGACTCCAGATAAGTCATGTGTTATTATTCGGTCATTTCTCAGAGACCCTTCAAAATTGCCCAATTATCTTCTATTAAGGCGAGGCCAACCCTGTCAATCAACAGGGAGCTCTCTCTCCCCTCCCTCTCCTCCCTCCCTACCTCCCTCCTCCCCCTCCACACCTTCAAACACGGCCCACTCAAGACTTAATGGCTCTCAGAAGTTTGCGCAGCAGCGAAGTGACGCCGCCGCTCGGACTAATAAAGGCAGTTTTACTCTTGATGAACTCATAAAGAGACAGGTTGGCGGCAAAACATGTTTTTTTTTTTCTCCCAGAAAAACTATTGGACCCGTTGTGTGTAAAGAATCCGTGGGGGAAACTTTCTTGATTGACAAAAGAGGAACATTTTCTTGTTTTCAGGGACCTGGCCTGAAAACACATTCATATGGTGCAACGTGGAGCCGCGTGTTTCAGAACCGAAAGAGCGTCGAGGCTTTGACCTTCACTGACTTCAGCCTCTTGTCTGCACTTTGCCACAACCGCTCCCTGCCGCTCCGCTCTGTAGCTGACCAGACAAGCCCACTGGCAACGTGTGTTTTGGTGACACAGTAATCAGGACTCTATGGTATGGACTTGAATAAAGAATGCTTTTTTTTAACCACACGAGTCGCACAAAACAACAGTTCTGCAAAAAGTCTATTTCATTTGACTGGTAAAACCAGGCCTCGGCGTAGACACTTTAGCCAACGCCGACACCAACCTGCCACTTCACCAGTTGCATCCCAGCAAGAAACAGTGGCTACCTCTTAAAGTGGCCACTGCTTCAGGTGCCTTCAGAGATGCTGTTCTGCAAACCCTTGTTGGAGCCAGTGGTTCTTTGTGCTGGTCTGCCTGTTCTGACCTTTGACCCACACCAACTACAGGGGTTTTTTGGGGACCTTCCTCTGACATGTTTGCAATTTGGTGAAAGTCACAGCAGCTAATCAGCCAATCACATGGCTGATTAGCTGTTAGCTATGTTAGTTAGCTATTTGTGGTAACACACAGTTTAATTGAAAATATTGAGCATTTTCCCTAAGTGGCCAGTTTCCTGAGCTGGAATTATATCCGTTATAAAAACAAACAAACAAAAGAACTAGGTTGGCATGCAATAAATAAGGCGTGATGTGGCCCAGCACTGGAATCCCTCCCCTCCCTCTCCCCACTATCACCCTCTCCAGGGTTCTCTGTTGTTTGTGTCACGTCGGGCCGTCGCTTGGCTCCCTCTCCCCGTCCCACGGTTCCTCCTTCCTCCTCGCCATCTGAGCCCGTCTCTCCCTGAGAGCGAGAGCATATGTCTGCCATCACTTCCTCCCCGGCCCGCCGCCTCGTCCTCCTTCCTCCCACATTCCCACCCGGTTCACTCCTTCCTTCTCCCCCAGTTTGACTCAGCCATCAATCAGGAGAGGCGGAGCCTTGTCAGGGACGGCGGCAGCCGGCGGCGCCTCTCTCTCCCTCTCTCCTTTATCTGTCTCTCACTCGCTTTTAACAAATTTGTTCCAGTTAATAAGCCCTCCAAAACTGACCCCCTCTACCTAATTAAGCGCAGGCAGCATGTAGGGAAATACGATACTTAATTAATGATGAGATAAACTCTCTCCCTCTCTCTCTCTCCCAAGGCCCCGTCAGAAAACCGTGACACCATGTTTGGCGGTTTGAAATCAAATTAACACGCCAAAAGACAGATAAGAGAAACTGATTGGTGATCAACTCTCCCCCCCTCCTCCCCGTCTGGCTCTTAGAGAATGAGACGGTAAACATGGATCTGGATTGGGAAACAAACCACTCTAGTTGGAACTAGGTTGTGTTGTCGAGTGAGAGCTGTGATATGCGGTGATGGTGATGATGATGTTGATGATGTTTTTTCGCTTTGCCTCCAAGCTGATGAGCTAAACTTCTAAAGGGTTGGGAAGTCTGATCAGGGGGGTTTGTCACAGTGTGACTTGGCTCTGAACTGATTCTAGACTGTGTTACTGTTTTGGGGTCCTATAGATCAGCAGTGCTCAACCTTTTCTGGATCCTGGACCCCCTTGCATGTTTTAGATCAACCCCTCCACCCCCACCCCCCCAAAAAAGAAAAACAGAAAAATCAAATTGATGTATGAATGAATGAAGGAAAGAATACACTTTTGAAATGGAATGGAATTAGAGACAAAATGTCCTGTTCATTTTTGTTCTTTAGGTAAATAAAGATGTTGGTGTTTTTAAGTACTAACTTTATTTCATTGACCCTGTGCAATTACACCACAAACCACTAGGCATCCCTGGTTAAGAACCACTGCTGTAGACTTACAGACTGTGACTGGGGTACAAAAAAGTCACATTAAAAGTTAAACACCTTACTGAGAGGGTTGCCATCCAATGCTACATTAACAACGCTAACTATGCAGGAGAGGTAGGTTGCTTCAGTTTTTACCGTTAGCTTAGCTAGTGGGCTAAAACACTGGTCCCTGGCTGAAAGTTGCGAGTTAAAGTGTCTCTTTACTCTGTTTGTTTATGTTTCCCTTCTAATTTGTTCCACTTTAGACCTTCAGACTTCTGGGAAAAGATGATCGATCTAATTTTGTCCTGGCCCACTCACAATATAATCTCTCCCTCGGCCTCTGGAGCCAACTGACTGGCAAGTGTTAAATGAACAAGTTATTCCGACTCTTACCTTCTGTGATGAATGAATGATTGGCCTTCCTGGAAATATTGTGGTCAAGTTACAGCGGTGGTTTTCAGCTTCACAGTTTTTAAAGCCTTTCTTTAACTTTAGAATTTCTTTCGACGCCAGTCGCGAACCCATATTATAGTGGCTGCCGTCATCAGGAGAGGCCGTCTGCGGGTGGTTCACTCACAGATGGCTCCTATCATTCAATTAAGTGCCGGGTTGGTATTTGCACCTCGGCTGCTGTTTTTAAATTGTCAGCGTGTCCTTCGGAATGAGGCTGACAACATGCAAGTTGCAGCTGTGTATTTTCACAAAATATAAATCAGACACTTTGACCAAGTGGAACAAATTTTCCTAGTTCGTCATTCCTTCACCGTGCTGAGAGCAATGCTGCACTGTTGACAGACTGGCAGGTTTAGCATTAACATCATTCCCAACCATTAGATAGAGATCGGAACTTTAACTTTAAGCACATTTTAAATCTTCTCAGGTACCTTCGTGCCAATTGGTGAGGATCACACCTGCAGCTATCGCCAACTTTCTGCACAAAGTTTCCCAAATTACTGCAGCAAAATCATATCAAATCTGCTTCCAGCGCTGATTAATCAGCTCGATATGACGGTGAAACAAACAGAAAACAGAGCCACCGCTTGTCTTGCGTTTCACCCTCTCTGACGTTGAGGTCCTGAGAGCTTTGAGTTTCCTTACAGTCTTTTAAACACACATTTAGGAGAATACTGTATTAGAAAATTCATGAAAATGGAAAATAACAACTATTTAGCATTTCCTCTAATTAGCATTTTCCCCAACAGTTTGTGGAAACAGTGTTTTTTTTTTTGAAGAAGAAGAAACAGTTTTGCAGAACAGCGAAACGTTCAGCTGATGTTGATGTTTGATGTGCCAACATTTCATGGAAACTCAAGAGCCTCCTCTCTTCTTTTGGATGTGCAGAAGGCTGTCAGTTAAAACACAAGCCAGGTCATCTCCTAGTGTGGACTGTGGATTAGACGCAGTGGACTCTTGGCGTATCTGACTGGCGATGATTGATGGGCAGGCACGAGCACCTGATAGAAATCCAGCCGATCCGGAGAGCCAGCGAGAAGTTCTTTCATGTTCAGCGAGGACTTCAACTTTGGCGATCCTGCAATAAAACGCCAAACATCTCACACTGAGATCTGTCTGCCCATCCGTTTGCTCTGTTTCACTTGAAAATAACCACAGACTGTAACATGCTCTGGAAGTTACTGGTCTTTAAGCGCTTTTGACAGTCCGAACTGCCTCCTGCCAAAGACCTGCGTCTCCAAGACGTCCGTCTTGAAATGATCCGGGAGCTGGAAGCAAAGACGGACTCCGGCCCGCTGAGTCGGCCCTGAGGGCCATCTGTAAATAAAACACCAAACGCAGTCTGACATGCAGCTCTGGTGCAGCGAGGAAGGGGCGAGTGCCACTGCAGAGACCCCCGGCATCAATCACAACCTCAGCGCAGCCTCGTCAAAGAGGAGCGGAAAAAAAGACACTCGCTGGCAACCATTTATTCCTTCTCATCTCATCAAGCCTTCGTGCGATTTCGGGTGTGTTTACAGCAAAACTTCAATTTCTCTCATCGTGTCCGACATCTCGTTCTTCTAAAGTGCCTTAACGAGCTTTAATGAACGGCTGACACGGCCAATCACGGCTAATAGCCGCGACGCTGCTGGCGCTCTTGATTAATATTCTGCATCAATCTCTCCTCTTTGACAGACTCCTTTCAAAAATAGACCGGTTTTGATGTTTGATTGAGGATTGATTTGAGGATATGGACGGGGGAAAAAAGTTGTCTTGTGAGCCGCTCGTAAGTTTGTAACGTGACCATGTTTAAAGATGAATGAAAAGGGAGTAGAGCTGCGAGCCAGAGGGTGGGGGGGCACTAAAAAAAAACCAAACCATCAGCTACATGATCATTCAGGACCAGAGACAGACAGACAGACAGACAGACAGACAGACAGACAGATAGATTTTACAACCTATAAAAAACTAAATGTATAGAATATAACAAATGTGTAAAAAAAAAAAAAAAGAGTAAAAAGACAGTGCAAGGCTCATATGTAGGGTCATCTTTGAGAAATAATTCAACATCATGACCTACATGAGAGGGAAATGCAGCTCTGGGGTTGCCCGCTCCGGAGTCTTTGGCCCTATCAATAAGACTCAACAGGTTTGCAGCGAAACAGCGTTACAGTGCAGGATTTTTTTTTTGAAACTGTTATGTTACAGTTTAAAAAAGAAAAAAGAAAACAACGAATGGTCAGGAAGCGCAGCGGTGAAAGGAACGGAAGCCGCCCAGCGCTCGTCTTGACGATAGCACAAGCCTGCAAGTCAGTGTGTCGCTCCTGCTCCCAGACAGCAGCGGGATGAAAGCATTATTATTTTTTATATATATATATTTATTTATTTATTTTTAACATCATGTCACTTGGCTGACACAACTTCCAGAGAGACAGTTTACGCTGTAAACTATTTTTACCAAGTCGGGCACTGGGATGGTCCTGTCAGCCCGGCTGCTCGTCCCGGCAACGTGTCTCAACAGTGACAAGTACATTTTGGCTCCGTGTTCCTCCTCATCTTCAAATTAAATCTACACTGACGACTTTGATTTGAGCAGAGTGAGTGTTTACATCCCAGCGGACCATGGAGGGAAGGACGGGGGAGAGGGGGAGGTGGGGCGTGGGGGGGTAAATAAATAAACCGGAAAAAAAGAAAAAGAAAACGGCCGCATCCGCAAACAGCCAAACGCCAGTCTGACATATTTACCATAACAGCCGTTCTGAACTTTGGTCTAAATGAAACACATCCATAAAATAAGTGTTTGTTCTGCATCGTCCCTTTGAAGTGGGATGTGGTGTTTTTTCCCTCTCTCTCTTTCTCTCTCTTTAATGATTTCTTTCTTCTGATGATGATGGAAGCCGTGCTGACACCTTCTTTTGCTTCATCAAGTTCTGCTGCACAATTACATGAATTTACTTTCAATAAATTACCATCCTTGCATACATCAGTCAAATCATCCAGCCGAGGCATTCGCAAACAATATGCATTATTAATTTCATTGTCAGTGTTTATTTGGTTAACTTGTAACCGACTTGGACAGCCCATTGCCTTGATGATGCATTTAAAAGCATCAGGGTCGGCTTTTTAAAAGGAAATCAGGGGGATGACATGCTTTCCGCGCACCACTTCGCTCCCTGCTGGGGCCCGCGGAGTGGAGGGAGGGGATGTAGGGGAGAGGGGGAGAGGGGGAAAAAAAAAGACTCAACTCTGCCGAAAGACCAATCAAAAAACTCAAAAGATGCGTCGGGAGCTGCCAGAGCCAAAACAACAGAATCAGGAGGATATCCACATCACAGCGCCGCGCAGCGAGCGCTTGTTAGCGCTGATTGAGTACGTTTCAATTTAGCCAGTTTCTCCTCCGCGACTTAATTAAATGAATATATTGCGCGAAAGAGGGAAAAACAAGGCGGCAAACAAAGAAGGAAAGCGTGTCGGATTTCGCTCAGAATGAGGAGTTCACCGGTTTCACTTCTTTTGTTTGTTTGTTTGTTTTTTTGTTTTTTAAATGACGACAAGGGAGGCTGAACTTTAAGAAGCCTCTTCAGAAACACTTAAATACACCCGGCCCGGAGTGCTCCCTGCGAGTGGGAATGAAAGTATCATCATGGTGAGGCTGATTGAGAGGAGCTCACCCGCTATGTTGGCGGGCGGAGACGACTCGGAGATCCTCCAACGCCGCCGCCGCCGCCGCCATGCAGCCAAGCGTTCAGCCCCAAGGGCACCTGCGGGGTGATGCAGTGGCAGCTCTCATCTGCCGTCACACCATCATCCCGGGTGACGGCTCTTAGGTTGCACAGGCAGCGAGATGGCAGACGACACGGCAGACACTAAATAGGAAAACAGGAGGAGGAGGAGGTGGAGGAGGGATACTGAAGAAGTTCCCGTATTGTATCATTACACTGTTTGAGTGTCTTATTCCTCTTCACTCCACGGCATGATTCATCATCCCAAGTCCTGTGTCAAGCTCCAGAAAAACGAACACATTTAGCCCTCTGTTTACAGCCTCTTCCTATGGGTTTTGGAAAGGGAGCACAGTCAAGTCTGGGTGTGTCGTCTTAACCCTGGAAGTGAGCTGTCAATTGTCCCTTTGTGATGTCACAAAAAGGCAAGATATTTCAAGAGCTGCGAGTTTCAGCCATTGGCAGAGCCATCGTGACACCACTCACTGGTTCAGAAGCCTCGAGGTTGCTTTCACGGTCAGCGCAATCTTGAATCTCCAGTTTATTTTGACACCACAGGAGTTCATGTGTGGATTCACGCCAACCAAAACATTTGAACTGGTTTGTAACAGTATAACTGTAGGGCTGTCTTCCATATTGACAGCCAGCAATCTTTAGTCTTTTTGCAACCATATTTGGCGGCCCCTGCTGACCAAACCATAGAGTGCAGGTTTTTGACCACTTCCTCGTAGGGCTCCTTTTTGAAAAAGGAAGCTCCACCCGTCAACACTTTGCAAGGGACTTTCCCATGGCATCAGTGATTCATACCCGAGTGTGTGGTGCCCTGAACGCCACATGCGGAGCAGTGGCATCCGCCGCCGTCTGCCGGGCCCGATGACGGCGTCCACCTGCTGTTTTATGGTCGCAGCTGGAGCGGCGCTGCACCCATTTGGCCCACAGCACACGTTCTATCACCGCTTCTCCGTCTCTTCGCACCTCATTCTGTTCGATGTCCCTCTTGGTTCTCTTTTCCTTTTCCACGTTTTTTTTCTTTACAACTTCTAATTGTTCGGTTGGAGCTTTTCCTCAACTCTCCTCAAATCGTCTCTCTCCCTCTTTCTCTATCTGCTTCTTCCGTGGATCATTGCCCTGATGTTCTTTTTATGGTCTGCAGCCACAAGCTCCTAATCTGAGGCGGTTGGCCTGCGTGTGCTCTGAGAAGGCAGAAGTGGGGAATAAGTGGATGGCGGGCGCAGGAGGCCCACGATGTGCCCAGACTGCAAGACACCGGGGCAATATGTCACCCAGCTGCCTGATGACCTCGACCATCCAACCTTGCAGGGCTCTTATTGTGCATCTCCGTCCCTGAGGGCAGCCGCGGCGCCGGAGCCATACGTCTCCTTCACGGCGAGGAGCGCTCCTGCTTTGTTATCACATTATTCCCATAAAGGTCTGCCACAAACTCGGTATAAGCCGCCCCGGGCGTGTCATCTCAAACATCTTGGGGTTTTCTTTTTCTGTTTGTTTTTGAAATATAAGCTACAGAGCCACCTCTGCGTACAAACACAAGCATGATTTCTTGGTGAGTGGTGAATACGAGGTTTGAATGTTTAGAATATAACAACTATGAAGAAATAATAATAATAATAATGATAATAATAATAATTGTTTTAGCGCTAATGCTACATCAGGTGAAAGGTCTGCTAGCTAAGTAAACCGTTGGAAACGGTTCCCAACGTACTATTGGACAGTAAGCGTTTAGGGGAGGGGCTAAGGAGAGGCCAAGTTACGTTCCGGATGCTTCCTCCAAACTCCTTTACAGCCGCTCCGTTTGAATCACAGGACAAACAAAAGCAGGTCAATAACGATTCATTTGTATATTTGCTTTGTTGCTACTGTAAAGTTTTAGCTCATTGAAACAAACGGGAGACGTGGACAGGCACTGCGACTAGCGGCAGCCAGGTGGCGCCACTAATATCAAACGACACCAAGTCCCCTTGAGGCCAGGTGTAATTTTACATGAGAGCGTTTCAAACCAAGTCTAAAAGAACCCCGTCGCTCTGTTTCGGCTCTCAGCAGCTGTAAAAACCTGTCGGCTTTATTTGCAGCGGGACCACTGAGGAAGAAAAGCCGTCACTCTTCCAGCAGGAAGACAGGAGGAGGAGGAGGGGTTATGGCTGAAACAACTCAGCAGCAGCAGCAGCAGCAGCAGCACTAAAGCATCTCTCAGCCTCCTCCTCCTCCTCCGCTGTTGTTGTTTCCCCCGGATCTCCCCGTCACGATCATCACTGCCAGCTCAATCAGGAACTCCACCGCCGGCCGCAGCTCAGACAGTCCATCTCCGAGGAAACCTCCCACAGCAGGTGTTCCGCACACAACCTCCGACTGAGCTGCCGGAGCTCAGACTAAAAATAGGAGCAGCGGATCGCGAGTTGAAATGACTCGACAAACGGTGAGAACCAGAGGAAGAAGAAGAAGGGGAAAAGAAAGACGTGATCACAGCTCAGGCCCATCGCCACAACCTGAGTCGTCCTGGGAAAGAGAGGAGGCGGCTTGACAACATGTCAATATCACTCCGAGTGCTCTGCTGTGAGCGGAGCACTCTGGGAAATGCCATTTACTTAAACAGCTTTACGCACCAGACAAAAAAAAAAAAAAAAAAGTCAGTCAACGCTTGACGCACCGCTGTCGAAAAGAAAAGCAGATGAGCAGTTGATCTTTGAGACCGGCGGAATAAAATGTTTCTTTCTTTTTCTTGAAAAGAAAAGAAATGGAAAAAGCAAGAGAAGAGACTTCTCTTTGCGGATCACTGTCAACTCCTTCACTGGACCCGACGCCGTCGTCTCACTTCCAGCAGTCACTCGGCCGCCGTCTGCGGGAGATCTGACGGCGGCAGGAAGCAGGAGTCGCCCTCGCCGAGTTTAGCCCCGCCGCCGCGCCGCCTCTTACATCCGTCACTCACGAGCCTCTCAGAAGCCGACAGGATGATTGAAGGCGAGGCCGTATCGAGACTGACAACTTCAGGCGGCGGCGCCGGCGGTGGGGGGGGGGAAAAAAAAAACAGAACCTGGGCGAGGAAGCAGCGCACGGAAACGGCAACATGAAGACTCTGCGACTTTATTTCAATGAAGAAAAGAAAATGGTCAGAGGACTTTGAGTTTCCACGGCGCTAACTGCCAACGACAGAGGTCCCTGCAGCCTGTCTGTCTGTCTTGCAAACACCTTGAACGAGGAGCCAGCTATTGTTTTCTTGATGAAGCGTACGTCGCCAGATATGCATATTGCGACGCGCCTGGCAATTTCCATATTTAGCTCCGCACCCATAGGTGGTTCTCTCCGTCTCCAGGGGCGACAGCCACTCTGGAGCGTGATTTGTCCCAGGGGCTGTTGCGCACCCCTGAATAAACATGAGCCCCGATCCTCCTTCCGCTACACTTGTTAGGGGTCAAAGTTTATATTTACAAGATGAGCAAATCCACTCGCAATCAAATAAATAAATAAATAAATAAATAAATAAATAAATACGAAAAATGCTGCACCGGTGACGTTAACTTGTAGCTGACCAAACATCTCAGTTAATGTTTCCTAAGAATTGTTACAACACGCTACAATGGCTTATATGTACAAAAACAAAAACAAAAAAACAAGACAAATAAAGATAGGCAGAATGTGCAGTCACTTGTATACTTAGTTAAATACTTCAGTTTGTCACATGCGTGATGTGCAGGGCCTGGACAAATCCTTCAAAACTCCTTTTACTGATCTGTGTGAATCTATAGACAATGCTGGCTATCGCTCGCTCGCTAAACGCATAGAACAGACAAGGGGTCACTATTGGGAGTGGGTGGAGCTTGTGTGCTAATGTGGGCTTCTGCACACTTCAAATGACCGACTGAAAATGACTCAAATGACTTACAAACGTCATACAAACACAAACGAATGAAAGCACTAGAAGGTGGACTGAGTGCATTAATCTGAGTGCAAGTCACTTTATATCGCCGCCTTTTAAGTTGGACTGTGATGGGAAATTGCGTCATTAAAATTTATTGTTAGAAATCAACATTAAAAACTTCTCATCAAAAGTTATATTTCCACAGAGGCGTTTCATCCTAAAGTGGTTTCATGTCATCTGGGTGCAACTGTGCCAAATTCGCAAATAATCAAAAATTTAATGGCCAGTGGAGGATTTGAAGAGTAATAGAGCAGCGGCCAGAGGGAGATCATCGCCCGGCCAGCAGCTCTCCGAGGAGCGGCGCAACACCTCAGCAACATCAAATGGCCCTTTTCCACCAAATGTGACTTACGCTTTCATTTTGTTTTGTTTTGTTTGTTTGTTTTTGCAAATGGGCGACTCAAATCAAGCAGAACTGATGACCTCACTGGAAAAAAAAAAAAAAAACTAAACAAAAAACAACACATCAACTTCACAACGGAGCCAAGATGCGTTCCCCACTTTTAAAGTTTATGTCCGTAGAGAAAAGATTTCAGGTGCTTATTTGGTAATTCACCCGGTGAATGGAGTGAAATGTACCTAAATAATATATAAAGGGCTTTTTACTAGTGTGCTGCTGCGCGAATGTATCAGTTAAGGCAGAGAGACAGGAGAAAGATTCGGCTTCAGTTTGAACCCTTATCAAGAATCTGACTTTTGAAAGAAAATCCTCTGAGACGTCGATATAAATATATATTTCAGCTGCAGTTCGTGATCTCCACATGCCTTTTTTGTGTGTGTTTGTGCTTCTCTGTCGTTTTCCACCCACCTCCCGGAATAAACGCGAGTCAACATCTGACATTGTTCCGGCTCAGTTTGTTTATGGGGGGCGATGGCTAGCCGCCGCGCTGCAGGACTCACTTGGGACTGGACCAGTCAGATCTCGTCAGGTGGCGCGCGACGAGATGAAACAGCTGTTCGAGGCCCTTCCACATAAGTTTGCGTTCAAAAGACAAGCGCAGCGCGAGGGCCTGGGAGACGCAGCTGCCCCTGGGTCCATTTATTTGAAAAAAAGAAAAAATTATAAAGAGATTGTAGAGTAGGGGGAAAAAAAGAGCAGCTAGGATTTTTTTTTTTTATTTCAAAAAAATGATATTATTTATTTAGCATGTTTACTGTTTACTTTTTCTTAGAGGTTGAAAAAAGACACATGAATCCCAAATGTATGAACTTTAGTCTCCCCTGGAATTTGACTTCAGCGCCGATTACAGTTTGCGAGACAGACTTTGCTTTTTTTCCTCACCTTTAAAATGACGCTTTCTGGATTTATTTAATTATTTTTGAAAATAAAAAAACAGCTTTACCATCAAACGTTCGCACCATTTGACGCCGTATTTTGTGTTAAAACATCCAAAAATGTGACTTTGGATAAAACAAATAGTCTCGTCTAATTATTAATAATAATAATTGATGTGAGAGTTACACGATTCTGTTGATTTATCGTCCGTCAGCTACCTGAAGCTTCTGTGTGCCCCGGTTACAACAGCACCGCCGGTCAGATAAGCCAGAGTTTGGTGCATCTTCAGCTGTCTGATCAGCAACGTGTGTCGCAGGTTAAAGGGAACCTCGGCGAACGCTGTGGTACTTCGGATTAGGATTTATTTATTTATCTTAATAATTAGTTCAACCTGACGCAATTTGTGTTGAAATTGAAATGTTCAGGCATTGACATATTTCTCGTGTGACCTTGAGATTAGAATTTACGTAAGAGTGTGTGTGCGCTGCATGTGTGTGTGTGTGCATGTGCAAAACCTTTTCCCTGTTAATGTCTCTCGTGATCAAAGACTTAAAGGCTTATAATTTATGCCCTGCTGGCTCTTCATTAAAAAAAGGAAAAGAAAAAAAAAAAAAAAAAAAAAAGATTACGCAATTAACAGCTATTCTGCACATTTAAGGTCTTGATCATCATTATCATGATTTCTGATTGCCTCTTTTTTTTCTTTTTTTCCTTTTTAAAATTACAGCTCTCTTTAATGTTAACTAAGGTGAAAATAATAAAAATGTGGAACAACTGCTGGAGGTTTGCTCTTTTTCTCTTTAGAGGGCCGCTGAGTTAATAAATACATAATAAAAATAGGCAAAGATGCAAATGAGGGACACAACAAGGCTACTTTGAGGCGGCAGCTATTCATCACTGCGGCTGATGACGCTCTCCTCACTGTCCTTCGCCTCGTCTAATGAAGCCCCTCATGCAAATGAGCAACGGCCCTTTTCCAGGTTTTTTTTTTCTTTCCCTTCTTCTTCATTCCACTCCAAGTGGGTGTCACAACATTACGGTGCAAACACTTGAAACATAATGTATGTATGGAGGCCACGGTGCTGGAAGAAGAGCCCCGCTTTTTTTTTTTATATCGCAGTCGTTGTTTGTTGTGTTTTGTTGTGTGCACGCAAAGCTTTTTTGTTTGTTTGTTTCTTCGAGCTTTTCAGTGAGAAGAAGAGAACTTCTAGAAAGGCCTTAGCTGATTGTTAGCTGACTGCGTGTGAAAGAAATGGAATGAAATACTAATGCCACGTTTTTCAAAGTCCAGCAACATCACAGGACGGCGTCATGTGGCTGCAGGAGGAAGCAGAAGCAAGAAAAATCAGCAGGATAAAGAGGAGAGTTTGAAATCAAGATCTGGAGCTGATTTTTTTAAAAATAAGAGCAATTTGGAAAAGTGATTCTTACACACACGGAATAATGTTGGCGGTCTCAGTGATGGATTCAAGGCAAAAAAGAAAGTTAAAGTAAAGAGTGAGTGGAGGGGAAGACAGAATACAGTGTTTCACTTCTGGCTAGATTTTAACTACAGGGGCAAATGAAAAAAACAAATCTTTGCATCATGTTCAAAAGTAGAGGATAAAGTGTTGTTCGCAAGAAAACACTTTGAAAAAAATCTGAGCAAATCTGTCTGCAAAAGGAGCTGATTTTCTTTCTTTTTTTTTTTTTAAATAACAACAATTTGGTGACGTGATTCTTGCAGATGGTTAATAACGTCTGTGGTGTGTGCGATGGACTGAAGGCGTCGGAGAGAAAGATGAAAACAACAACTCATTATTCAAACAAATATGCCCTTAGATGGTGAAAAGGTCATTCCCAGATCAGGAGCCTCCATTGGAGCTGACAGTGCCACACCAGCGTGTCACCCAGGATTTCCACTGTGGCTTTTGCACAAAGTCAACTGCAGGCAATGTGGGTGCACAGCACACACACGTGCACATCGACACACACACACACACACACGCACACACACACACACACACGCACACACACACACACACACACACACACACACACACACACACACACAAAGGAAACAAGTGCATTTCTGCATGACCGGGTGCACGACGGGGACCGGAGAGGAAACACCGGAGATGCGACCGTTGACTGACTCCATGTATTTACGTTGCACTTTTTACAGTTTTGAAGTTTGGGAGGTGGCGTGAAGCTGAAGAGGACTCAGAGGACGGGCGTTGGATGGAGGCGGACGATTGGCATTGTGCCACCCCTGACAGGAACAGAAGTGAAAAGAGGAAGATGATCTTGTGTGCGTTTCAATAAAATCTTTGTTTGCCCATCGAGAAGAAATTCGGGAATTTTATAGAAATGGCCAAATTCGGAAAGACTTCTCCCAATTTGCAATAAAGTTTGTACGTGGTTTTTCTTTTCACGAATCACGGCTATTGTGCGAATTGTTTAATGAAACAGGTTTGGCAAATTAAATTTGAGATTAACCCAGTCTAACAGTGACGCTTCCTGAAGGCTGGTTTTTGTTGACCTCTGCTTCTTCAAAAGTTTGCTCGCACGGGAAGCCATGCTTAAAAATATCTGTTTTCCAAACGCCACAGTTGTCATTAAAATTTAATACGCCAAGGTTTTTTTTTTATGGCTCGGTTCTGGCTGACTTGAACTTCGGTTGCCTCCAAGACTGACGGTAAGAAAACACGAGGAGCAAAGTCCCTGTGAGAAGGATAGGAAGCAAATGAATGAGTGGAGGAGTGGATGAAATGATGACTTCAAGGTTCAGTGTGTAAAATTTGGCTTGATTTATGATTTTTATATTGGTAAAATATTAATATACTGCCCATAAATACATGAATAAAAGTGTATCCTAACAAGACGATAAAAGTAATTTGGTTTTCCTACCATTAGAATGGTGGAACCTCATACATAAGAATATACATAGAGCGAGGGTCTTGCTCCCAGTTAGCTGCCATCTTGCATCGACATATTTCTACAGAAGCCTGGTGTGGACAATCCAGGTCGCCTGACCGCGTGTTTCGTATTTAGGCTGACTTCTCTCGTCTTCAAGTAAACCAACGAGAAGAAGGTGGACAACATATCCAGGTTTGGGTGCACAGACCACCGTAGTTCACCGGTAAGCTCAGGAGAAGGAGGGCCAGGCACGGCTCTCTAAGATGTAACCATTTGATGTTGCCGTTTCTTCTTTCAAAATCTCTAAATATTACACATTTTACCTTCAAGGAGAAAGAGAGGAAGACAACAAGTCTGAGTGGCGGCGAACTGAGCAGTCAGAGAACATATTGCAGGACGCCATTAGCCGTTAGCCGTTAGCCGGAGAGCTGCAAGAGCACGTCGAGGGGGGAGACTTGGATTGATAGAGAGGCAACAGACAGAGACAGAGGGGCAGAGAGAGAGAGACAGAGAGAGAGAGAGAGAGAGAGAGAGGTTTTGGAGGCAGATGTGTGGAAGAAGAGGCAAAGGAGACGAGAGAGAGAGAGAGAGAGAGAGAGAGAGAGAGAGAGACTGATTGCCGCTGATCTTCACAATAAGCGGGGCCGACAAGCGGCGAGCGCGCCTCCGCTCCGACACTAATTGCCCGTGAAAGGTGACCCGCGGTGAGGCGGAGGCGCTCAGCTCCCATCGTCCTCGCCGCGAGACGGCCGCCCTGATCACCGGCGACACCAGACAGCAGAGCCGTCACGCCGGCCACCAGCGCCACCAGCCCAACAGCCGGAACCCATCCCGGAGAGAGAGGGAGGGCGAGAGGGCGGGAGCGAGGGAGGGGGTGAAGCAGACCGAGAGTGAGCGAGCGGAAGAATGGAAACGGGTGGGGTGTGGGGGGGCAAAATGGAGAGTTGAAGTGAAGAGTGAGTGGAGGGGAAGAAAGAGAATCTGACACTGGAGAGAAAGAGAAAGAGAAACATCTGTATTTGGAATCATAACATGGAAATGCATTTTTAACTGAGGGCCAAAATTGAAATGAATCTCAGCATAATGTTTAAAAGCAGAGGACGAGGTGTCGGCCGTAAGAAAACATTTTGAAATACATCGGAGAAAATCTGTAACGCCGTGTAGGCCTCTGCACTCAGCAGTCGCTTTACCGGCTCAAAAATGTTCAGTGTCAATCAATCAGCCGATCAACCAATCAGCCAACTGCCCCGCAGGCAGCGACTTGGTGCATTCGGATGCGTCGACGTGGTGGGCGTGACTGTTTCCCCCCCGAAAAAAGAGAGTAACAAATATCTTCAGTAACGGGCCACGTTAATGTCAGGGGTCAGAGGTCACAGTGGGCCGACTGGTCGGAAACCACACTCAAGAAAAATCCGGGCCCTCAGAGAACCGGTGGCTACAGAACAACGTTCCTGAGCGCACAGAACCTCCCGCCAGCTCCAGCAGCTGTGCTGTCTGGCAAGGTGCAGCTAATAATGTGGCCGGCGACGGTGACCTCCGTTACAGCGCCACCAAGAGGAGACGCGGGGCAGCGACTCGAACGACACGGTGTTGTCTTGACAAGGAGGATGATGAAAAGGAGGCGGAGCAGAGCTGCACTGCAACACCAGGCCGTCTCGTCAGGTTGAATAGACGGGTTCATTCTTTTCCAAACCATCGGCTTCCCTCGTCCCTCCAGCAGAACCAGGAGGAGGCTTTGACTGGGAATCTCACCCACACTGAGAGGGAAACATCCACACGCTGTCAACCACAACATGCGACTCCACTAAACTGCCTTTTGTTTTTTGCCCTCCCCCTATTTTGCCAGCTGCGGCTCTAAGGACAATTAATACATCTGCTGCATTGCAACGATTTCCTATAACGTTTATGAATTAGCCGTAAACTCTGACTGTGCCCTTCTCTCTCTCTCTCTCTCTCTCTCTCTCTCTCTCACTCTCTCTCTCTCTCTTTTAAATCGATTTCTGCTGCCTTTTCTTGGTTTTAAGAGGTCAAGAGAGGATGAGAGAGGGGGAAAAAAAGAAAAAGAAAAGCTGGATCTTTTTACACGCCGGCTGGAGCCAGACAGCTGGAGCCCGATGACGGCCGTTTTCCCAGCACAGATACGGATATATCGGAACGCCGCCGCCATTAATAACAACTCAGCTGTCACCCGTGCAGCGGTCACTGACCCCCACCGTCCCCGCCCTAGACTGGTCAATACGCGGAGAGCGACTGCGTGTGTGTGTGTGTGTGTGTGTGTGTGTGTGTGTGTGTGTGTGTGTAATGGTATGAGGGGAAAAAAAAATTCACATAAATATGAGGCATTAGTCATAAAACGCGTCTTAATGTGTTGCTAAATGTAAGACGGAGAGAAATGTTCACAGTTTAATGTGCGTTACGCAGGAGGGAGGATGCAGTTTGCAGCTAGCGCCACCCTTTGGCAGTGCGCAGTGTTGCGTATTTCACACATTACGTGCACGTTTCATATTCCTTCCGATCCTTATTGGAGGAAAAAGGAAAAATCTTCACAGTCTGAGCTGAAGACAAACGACGGTATTTGCGTGAAGCCGTCATCACAGGGTGTTATGCAGCTAATAATCCTTCCAAATTCCCAGATGGATACAGTATGTGGAGAGTGACGCAGCTGGGATAGAGACTTGGAAAAATAATAAAGTAAACTGAAGTGACCACCAAACTGAGATAAAAAGCCGTTATCAGTGATGGTCTCATTTTCTTAATGTGGCTTTTGTGACGACGGTAATGGCCATATTTCATGCTGTCACTGTGTAATTGCTCGGCTTGGAAGAAGGATTCCCGGCCAGCTCCCAGACAGACACTGATTTAAAGGGAAAAAAAGAAAATGTGTGGTTCGAGTTTTATCAACCTCCTCTAACACCCCTCAACTGAGTGTGTCACCACAGACAGGAAGCGTCGTTTTCTCTCTTGTCTACAATCAAAAAATACCTTTGATAAATAAATGAATAAATAAATGAATAAAATGGGCCGATACATCAGAGAGAACTTTATTGTCGCAGCACACAGCTGGGCGGAATCTAAGATGCCAAAGGGTCACATAGTAGCAGCAGAAAAATATTAAATATTAAATATGATAGAGAGAATAAAAAATATAAAAAACAATTTACACTACCAGCTATATTTTCACATTCAGTTAGGAAGGTTGCCGTTTTATTACTGTACTATATAATTACTGAAACTGCATAATGGCGCACGGTGAAGTTTTGTCAATCCCACCTTGGCAGTTTCTTGGATAAATAGTTTAAAATCATCAAGTTTTGTAAAATGAAAATAAAAAAGACTTTTCTGCTCACGTTCAACATCTTGAACTTTTTTTTTTCCGAGCCCATTTTTCTTTTTTGCTTTGTTGCTTTGTTTATTTCAATGTTTACTTCCAAAGAAAAGTTCCTTGGAAAAATAAACAATATCAAGTTTCTAGTTTGGGAAATAATTTCAAGACTCCAAACTTTTTAAGTGTGTTTACTTCCATCGTCTAAGAACTTTGCCTGCCTGCAGCTTTGGTCGGGGATATTTTTTCCCCCCTTGTACCTGATAGTTTGTCGCGCTCAGCATCTATTTTAGGCAGGAGATGATAATCAATGTTCCAAAGTTAAAGAGTTTATCCTCAAGCCGTCCCAGAGACTTCCTAATTAAGGACCGTTCCGGCACTTTGGCTTATTTTTTATTTTTTTTTATTTTTTTAGGCTGTAAAAAAAAAAAAGTTCCTCGACTTGCCCGAGTCCTGAACGGCTTTGTAGTTGCCGCAGCGTCGGCTCTCAAAGTCAAGGAGCCCCCCGCTAGTTCTTCCCCCTGGGAGACCGTCCTCCAGAATTCCCTTTGCACACTTCCAGCGGGGCGAGCGCTAGAGCGGTTTAAGACGCTAACACCTCACCATTAACATGTGGCCGGTCCTCGCGCCCTCTCATCAGCACCCCCAGGGTTTCCTCCCTCTGAAATGCTCTTTTAGTGGCTCCCTGACAGGCGAGCGCTCGGCTTTCTAGTTAATTAAAGGGAAAAACACGGCCTTAACTGGTGCACGGTCGCGCCCAGCCTGCAGAATGGGACGTAATTAACTTCCCCTCATCGTTATTTCACTTCAAAGGGGAGGGTTTTGAGTCAGCCACGCAGTCACACACACACACACACACACACACACACACACACACACACACACACACACACACACACACGCCTGCCTGCGTGCTCACACACACACACGATGTGTATTTATCGTTGCTTATGTGCAGGGAGGGAGGGAGGGAGGGAGAGTGGGAGAGAGAGAGAGAGAGAGAGAGAGAGAGAGGGAGGGAGAGAGAGAGAGAGAGAGAGCCCTATAGCTGCTCCTCTGGGAATCACTTCCAAGAGCATGAACTGTCGGGTAGATCCTGAAAATGAAAAAAAAAACACACAAAAAAAAACTTGTTTTCGACCAACTAGTGAGTTTAACATGGACACACACACACACACACACACACACACACACACACACACACACACACGCACGCACACACACACACACACACACACACACACACACACACTATCTTAAAAAATAAAGGTGTTGGGTGTCTGAATATGACGCTGACTCGTCGTCCTGTGACCTCGTGGCCTCTGGTTGCAACAATTAAAGAGAGGAAACCTCGTCCTGGTCGCAACCTTCTGCGCCGTGTGTGTAATTTGCACCGTGGACAAACGCGCAGAGGGCGCGTGCACTCTGCAGCTCCTTGCAGCAGCGGCGCTGTGCACTGCCATTAAGGTCAAATTAGCGACACTTGAAAGGTTAATCGCAAATTTCAGACGCGGCGAGAGTTTGTGCAACAAACAACAACAAGACGGATGGAACACAATCGCTTTGCTTCGTTCCCTGTAAATTCATGCAAAATAAGATTTGTAAAAAAAAAAAAATGAATTTTCACGTTTTGTAAATGTGAAAGACAAAATAAAACAACAAAACTCTTCTTGCTCTTTAACTGCAACCAAAACTGTCAATAAAATTCAAACCTCCCTCTTCAGCTTCAGACTGTTTAGAATATACTGAATAAACTCTGACAATCTGCCACGAGGATGGAGCGGCGTCTCAGCGCCCAGCGCTGCGCTACCCAGACACTTCCCTCCTCTCCTTCTGATTTGTTCCAGCGGGGAGCGACAGGGCTCGACCAAATCGGACTGATGGCGCCGCCGTATTTGCCTTTTCCTGTTATTTATTCATGTGCCCCCCTTTCCTGCCATCGCCCCCCCTCTCCCTCCCCTCTCACCCCCCCCTCGCCCCCGCCCCTCCCCCCAGGTAGCAACGAGGAAACACTGTCTTATTACATCAGGTGTGATATGTCCACCCCCACAATCTCCTTCCAACACACACACACACACACACACACACACACACACACACACACTCCCCACCTGCAGTTGTGTGTCCTCAACATGAGAGGCACGCTGCTGAGTAATAATAATAATAATAATAATAATAATAATAATAATAATAATAATAATAATTATTATTATTATAATGATAATAATAATAATAATAATAATAATAATAATAATAATAATAATAACAATTGTATTCTTTTTTTTTTTTTTTTTTTTTTTTAGCAAAAAAGCTACTTAAAATGCCAGACTTGCAGATGGAACGCAGCTTTATTTTCTCTATTACCTTTATTTTTTTCCATTAAAAGACATCATAACGCCACTGAAGCACCACACAGCCTCTCGTTCTGAGTGCAGTTTGAAGCGCTGACGTGTGAAATCTGCTGACGGCACCACAAGCAACACCGTAACTGGCCTTAATTGGTCAACAGCGGACATCAGTCCTACACTTGTATGTATATCTTGTGCGACCACACGCACGCACACACACACAGACACTCGAGCCTGTTGTGAACAGTTGCCATGTCTGTGGCTGAGCCGCACGGTTCCCCAGGATCTACATGTGTGCTGCTAATTAGAGTGGAAGAAATGATTGGCTGCTCGCAACATCGCAGTAAAGAGGAGCCCAGATGCAAACGCGGGCTCGTGCGTGCATGCACACACACACACACACACACACACACACGCGCACCAACCTGACACGTGCGTGCACCCACATGCCGGGACGTGCACGAGGCCCCCGCGTGGACGCTAATGCGTCGGGGCGCGGCCCATCACACCGTGTCAGAGGGCGCACCTCGCCGCCGTTTCCGCGCCGTCACACGAGATTCGGCCGCCGTCACACAAACCCGCGCCCCCCCCGCCCGCCTCCCCCCCGTGCGGGTGTACGACCGGATCACCCTCCAGGAGCCGCAGCCGTGTTTCAGCTCCTCCTCCTCCTCCTCCTCCTCCTCCACCGCCGCTGCTGCTGCTGCTGCAAAGCTCTTGGCAACAACATGTGTCTGGCTTTGGTGTGAGTGGGTGTGCGTGTTTGTGTGTGTTTGTGTGTGTGTGTCTGTACGTGTGTGTCTGTACGTGTGCGTGTTGGCAACCCCCACACACACACACACACGCACACACACACACACCTTCTCCATTACAGTCCTTCTAATAAAAACATCTCACCCCGTGTTATTCCTGTGCGCTCAGAGGCCCCTCCCCTCCCCCTCCCTCTCTCCCCCCGTCCCTCTCTCTCCCCCTCACTCCCACCCACAAACCTGCCAAAACGCCACCTTTTGATGTCCCCTACGTTGGCAGGACGCAAGTGAGACCTCCACTCACAGCAAAGGCGGCGCAACAGGGCGAGGGAAAAGTGAGAGGGAGCGCATGGAGCGAGAGGCCGCATTCCCTTCTCCTTTTTATTTTTAAGTGCATGTGCGTGTGTGCGTGTGTGCGTGTGTGTGTGCGTGCATGTGCGTGTGTGCGTGTGTGCGTGTGTGTGAGTGCAGAGAGAAACACAGAAATCGCGTCATAGATGTTTTTAAGCAGGTTGACCACAGAGGTAAATTTGTGACCCGGCCGTGCTGATTGAACTCCTCTGAAAGACAGAATGTCACATGACTTCCACCTATCGAGGGGGGGGGTTGAGATTTCTTTCTCTTTTTTTTTTTAACTGGGGGGAATCGCTCAGGCGTGCGCGTCACTTCGGAAACACTCCCCACTCCGCTCCAAGACAATTCCAGCGCGCCGGAAAGCGAAGCAAATATCAGTGAAGTAAAAGAATTCCTGGCGTGCCAAATAAACAACTAAGCTGTTTTTTTTTCTGTCCAGGAAAAACGTGCCGATGCAACCGGAGACCAAGTGCAGTGCACATTCCAGGACAAAACAGGCAGACATCCAGCCACACGCGCTCACTTCTGCTTTACGCTGAGGAAAAGGTGAAAGAATGAAAACAAGTTGGATAAATTGAAAAATCTGACACAAAAAAAAAAGTGAAGGAACTTTTTCCAAAAAAAGCTCCAAAAGCAGAGTGTTTGGTCACAGAGCATCGTCTGTGAGGTCAGACTGAACACATTATGAGCTGAGTTTAACCAATGATGGTTGGACACTTGCACGCCGGTGGTGGTGGGGGAGCTTCAAAAACACGCAGAAAAGCAACAAATCACTCACACACGCATGCACACCAAGCATGTGCGAGAAGTGTGCGCTCGCCGCTCTGAACTGATACATTTCAAACGCCACGAAAACTGTTTCCAATTTGGCCGCACCCTCTTCAAAGCCTGCGAGGTATCCATCACTCCTGCAGACCCCCCCCCCCAAAAAAAAAAATTGTAAAAGAAAATCATCCAATTTTGCTGAAGAGGAGACAAGCAGGAGGGGAAAAAAAAACAACCCCAAAAAAAACAAAACAAAACAAAAAAATACTCGGGCCCCAATTACCTGTAATTACCACCTCTCGCTCTCAACATGGTGGAGTGATTGTGAAGCTTTTCAGACGGACGTCTGGTTTGGCTCAGCGTGGACGACCTCCTCCTTCCACCTCCTCCCACCTACTCCCACCTCCGGCCTCGAGTTGGAGCCGCTGGCGAACACAATCATTTGGTGCAGATAGAAGACGGCGGGAGGAGCTATAAATCACACATAGGTGGTGCTAGTGAGACGGAGCGAAGCTGCGAGCCTCCCGCCGCCGCACCGACTGGAAGTGATAAACTAATCCCTGCCGGCGACGGGACGCTGTTTCCAAAGCGCTGGACGGGCCGTCAGCCGTCCGCACTCTTTTGGGAACCTGCACCGGTTGAGTTCTCACAGAACAGCAGGAGAGTTTTAATCAACGTGTTGAAAGAAAGAGGGAGAAACGACAAAAGAAATGAAAAAGTTAAACGGTTATTCTAAGTGCTGATTCCTTTAAGTGACCTTGTTGTGACGAAGGCCACATCAACGTCGACACCAGTTTAGCAGCAGCCCAGAATTAATTTTATTTAATTAGTTATTTTAATATAGAGATTTTATATTCACAGGCAGTCTGTAAACCTGAATGCTGCTTTTTGGTTCATTTATTTCTTTCATGTTTGTAAGCATTGTGCTTCTTCTCTGAAACAATGACATCATCGCCCCGCCTCCCCCTCAACAACAGCAGTAACGGTGAATTACAGTGTTGTTAATGCTTCGAGGATCAAACGTCGTCACCCGCTGGATTTTTTCTCCAATCGGCAGAATAAGTTTTGTTTTTCCATCGTTGCCAGATGACCCTCGATTTCTTCTTTTAATTTTTCAATTTAACGTTTCTCAAAAGCAAAACAACTCTGAATTGAATTTTTCGGAGCTTAGGTCAACGTGTATTCTGGATGGTGTAGGGCGGAGAATCAAAGATAGGGAAAAAAACAACAAAAAAACTCCAGCACAGAACGAGCATCTTTTTTTTCCCCCCGCCGAGGTGACGTGACCCCTCTTACACCTCCAATCACAACAGAAGCCCGGCGGGACTGTGTCCGTCTGTCCCGCGAAGAAGAAACAGCAGCGCACACACACACACACACACACACACACACACACACTAGACACACAAACATGTGTTTGCCCAGTCGTGGTGTTACAGATACAGCACAGCAGCATTCCAGCATCGCTGATCCAAACCACCTGGTAGTTTGATGGCTCGCACGCGCACACACACCAACACACACACACGCATACACACGGCGACAATGCATCGATCCCCCCCCCCCCCCCGCTCGCAGCTCCTCCGGCACTGCAGACTGAGCGGCGTGCCGGAGAAATCCATTAAGCCGACGCCTCTGGTTTCCCCTGACTGACAGGCCTTGACGGGCTCCGGCTTTCGGCCCGGCCGCTTGACTGGCAGCTCGACAGTTAAACAAGCTCTCCGCTTGCTATAATAGTTTAAAACACTTTCAATTACCCCAGTCAAACACGTCCCACGCCGCCGAACGCTCGGCCGCTCCGCGCTGCGAGGAGCAATCCCACACCCCAGCGGGTCCCTGTTTTTTTTTACTCCCGCCGCCGCAGCCCCCTCGTTTGGTTTCATCGGGAGATTCTTTTCCCGCCGCCACCGCCGCCGTGCTGCGATGAAGAGGAAGAGTTCTTCCGGACAAAAGCCGGCACACGCTAAGGGAAATTGGAGGGAACAAACTGACAGCGCGGGGATGATTGCCTCCCTTAGAGAGGGTTTTCCTTTTGGGGGTGTTTCAGTGCTGAGGAAACTACCAGTGTGGACCTGAGACGAGCCCTTCATCCCAGCTGAGATCTTATATATATATATATATACATATATATAAAGATATATATTTATATAAAAAAAAAAAAAAAAAGGAAAAAAAATTCAGTGGAAGCTTTCAGTAATTACCCACAGCCATATCACTTAACCAGCAGCGATCAGCAGATTTAGTCAGATTTAAGAGCAAACCCCCCCCCCCAAATTCCTTCAGCCATATTTGAGAGGCTTTTGAAGTTTAGATGTTTCCATCACCTGTTTTTTATTGCAATATTTCGGCCTTGTGCAATTCTAGGGGTCATGGAAAGACGTCATGGAATGACGACTTGAAAAATTGTGGAAGTTCACGCATGTGCGCTTTAGCAAAATTATCCACTTACATTTGTGCAGATGTAAAAACTACAGTGGATGTTTAAAACAATATATCAACATTTCACCTTTACGTGGTTTTTCAACTAATTTTTTTTTTTTTTTTTGTATAACTATCTGGCAGCAGCAGTGGCGGCACCCAGGGCTCTTGGTGCCGTAATAATAATAATAATAATAATAATAATAATAATAATAATAATAATAATGATAATAATGATCCAGTTGTTGCCCCAGAAACACCAGACACACTACGGCACAACAGCTCAGTCTCTCCGCCTTCGTCCTTGAGAGTCGTCTGGTTGAGAGGTGGAGAAAACAGCCCTCGCTAACTGAACTGTACTCGCTTATTTCTCAGCCGTCCTTACGAGCCCAACGACCCTGAACTATCACCGGAGGTCGCAACTATTCACACTTTCATTAAAACGGGGACTGGTCCTTTAATGGCCACTGGCACTGGGGCTAACTGCTCATCATGTCACCTCCGGACAGAGGGACTTCAGGTTTTTTTTAGCACCGTTTTGGAAAATGGTTTGAATCTCCCTCAGTGCGAGTGGATTTTCCAGTTTGTGTGACGTGTTTCGTGCACAAAGGGCTTCGTTTTTTCCCCTTCTCTTCTTTGAATGTCTTTAGAAGCCAAGAAATTAGCACGTCTACAGAAGTCTGTGTAATCCCCCCTTTAAAAAGACGCCTGTGGTAACAATACTTTGTGATGGCATCAACAACACCGAAAAAAATAAATAAAAAAAGCGTCTTTTCATTTGCATCCGTCTTTGTTCTCCCTCCACTGATATTCATTTTGTTCTGCCAACCGCTGCACTGCCAGACGTTTCTAATTTATTTATCTTTTAATATGGGGTATAAAAAAAGCCCAAAAAACAAAACATGCTTTAAACATGAATATTCCCAGCAAAATCTCCCGGTGTGTAACAAACACCTTCAAAGCGGCTGCAGCCACCCAATAAAACCACTGTGTTGTTGTTTTTTACCCTGTTTATTGAGTTTTACTGCTTCCTAATTAATGCTTCTCGGCATTTCAGCTTTTCCTTTTTTTTTCTTCCTTCCTTCCTTCCATTTGTGAAGTGACACAACATTGTGACAGGCAGCAACGGGTGCAGCGACTACACACGTCCAGAACCCTGCGGCTGCCTGAGAGTTCGCTCAAACGCACGGCAGAGCGTGAACGTCAGCGACTGCAAAAAATGATTATTACTGGAATGTCTGATCTGGTGGTGAAGAATTTGGAAGAGAGATTTCGGCCAACGTCCGTCTTTCAGACTGGTCTTCGTTCCGGAGTGGAGCGGCTACATTGCCAAGGTCACGACCTGCAGTGCGGAGGTCATCAGATGAAAGGACGTCACGGACGAAGCAGCGAGCGTCGGCAGGAGTTACGTTCTCTCTCAGACGGTGTCCAGGTATTGGTGTAAATGCTCCGTTACGCTAATTGCTACCATGCACCGCTCTGCCTGCCCGTGTCAGGCAAGTTGGGGTTCAGTGTTTTGCTCAAGGACAGCAGAGCGAAAAAACAAAAAAAAAAAGAAACTGCGTTAAACATGATTCCCTCTCATACTTCCCCACTTCTGCTGCAGTGCCCCCTGTTCTCTTGCTGTTCAAACTGCAAAAGAGCAGCTCACAATTTACTGCACTAAATATTTTTGTGTTATTACAGAGACAAGTGTGTTCGTGTTTTCATGTAGAAAAAAAGAAATCATTAATTTGGTGCTGATAAATTTGCACCACCACGTTCAGGTCATTTTCTAAAATAAAGGCACAACCTTCGAGGTGATTGGCTCTCACTGCTCTGTTCGTCTCATTACATCATTTAGTTTGCTGTTTGCTGTATAACAGTTATGAGAGTTATGATCACATGTTGAAATGCTGCAATGTCAAAAAGGCTGTTTTTTGTGTGTTTTGACAGCGACTCCTAGAGTTTCTGCATTACTGGCACTGTTGGAGCCTCACTGGTCCGTCTCCAGGCAAAAACTCTGAAAAAATGGCACAAAAAAACCAACAACAAAAACTGCCACCGAGGGGATTATTGCATCAATATGATCATAAAACGGAACGGAACGGAGCAAGTACAGCGTGGATGCCTGATTTCCAGTCCTAGATTCTAGAAATCAAGAGGCTTCCTTTTCTTATCGCCACATATGTTGTTGTTGTCTTTTAAAAGACTTTTGTTTCACGAGCGTTTGGCTGCAGTTTAACGTTGTGCGACTCGTCGGTCGCAGTGAGGAGACACGACGCTGAAAAGAAATCACACGCGGCGATAAATCCTGCAGCTTCACTTCTCACCCCCGGCTTCTCATCCGGGTCAATACCGGCAGGCGCCACGGTGCTAACAGGACAGGACGCAGCGTGTAAAGTGACTCTACAGCCTCCCTCTCCCCCACCGCCTCCCCCACCTCCAGCAGCAGCAGCAGCAGCAGCAGCAGCAGCAGCAGCAGCAGCAGCAGCAGCAGCTCCTCTCCCTCAGACACTGTTTGCCCTGAACAACAACCATTGATTTTTCTCCTGATGAGGATCTGGCCAGCATTTAATCTAACGCTGTAGTCCCCTGGCTGTAGGACACGGCTGAGCATGTCACGCTAATCGATTGCTTTCCGTTGATGAGAAGCGTCTATTTACTGCATCAGCCGGGTCACCGAAAAAAGAAAAAGAAAAAACACTGTAAACGTGTAGTACAGTATACATACTGTATATTTAAAGAAAAAAAAAAAAGTGGTGTCAGCGTGAATTACAGCAAAAAGGAAAAAAGACGAGGAGTTAATGACTGCCGTCCTGTCCGACTGAAATGCTGACTTCCTCGTTTCTCACTGAAAATCCATTGGTGCAGTGGAATTCTTTCCTGCCATCATTTAGATTCACTGCAGTTACAAAGTTATGTTGGACACCGACAGGGTAAATTCACAATTTAATATTTCTAGTAGTGTAAAAACTCATAGGTAATGAAGTAAATATAAAACATTTTTTTTTTTAAAAAAAGGAAAGAATGATTTATCGTTGACTTTGATGATAAGCCCCTCCCCTACACCGTCACTGGCCAATCCGACGCTTGAGATGGTAACTATGCCAGATTTCGGCTGCAAGCTTAGCCAGCGAGTTAAAAACAAGGGCGACGTAAAGAAAGTTCTTTAATTTCACCAAAAGACACACCAGTTCCTCCAGGAAACCAGTCCAGCCAGCCCAGTTCTGCTCACTGGTTCCCGTCTTCACTCAACTCTGCTGATGGGACATGTTTTTTACTCTTGCTGTTGTTCTTATTGTTTTGTGATGCAGAATATTACAAGTAAAAGTGTTGCTTTCCCCAGTTTGTCTGTCTTTTTACTGGTGAAAAATATGATCCATCCAATTTTGTCCTGGCCCTAATTGCCACTGGCTCCACTATCCTGAATTTAAAAAGGATTAGATTTTTTTTTCTTTTTCTTTTTTTTTTTTGTCTTTTTGCAAGGAGAAGCAGCCAGAACTGTAGAGATGCTGCATCAGATGGTCGTATTATTCTTTTGGCCAGATCACACAAACGCCCCGCTCATCGAACCGCTTGCTGTGACCACAGGTGGCTAAATAATAAGGTGGCTATGCAAAACACTTCACTTTTCACGTCTTGTGTGGCATTCTGCACTGCACAAAAAAAGAGCTTTATAAAATAACGTTAAACACAAATAACTGCATTCAGTTTCCTTTTTTTTTTTTTATATTTCCAGTTTTAAATTATGCGGTATGCACGCAGTTTTGCACATTATTTATATTTTTCAGGAATAAATTAAAAATGATCTCACACACACACACACACACACACACACACACACACACACACACACACACACACACACACACACACACACACACACACACACAGACCACATTTGACTTTAAAATCGTTTTTGATTGTTTGTGATGGGAAGTTGCCGTTTAACTGCCACACTGCAGAATTATTATTTCTCAATCTGCATCACCAGAGCCGTAAAGATGATGAGGTGTAGAATTGGAGTGAAACAGGGAAGATAAACATGAAATAAATATGCGCCGCCCCGACTATTAATGCAAGACAAAGTGGCAACACGCCCTGCTTTGAGTGCCGTCGATGAATTTTCTCAGTTACGCCGCATGGCGAGAATCCAGCAATAACCATATAGAGCGTAAAGGAAAAAAAAAAAGAAAAAAGGAAGAAAGAAGCTGCACAAACAATTATCCGGCGCTCAATTTCATCACGTGCAGCATTGCCACGGCCACATAAATAAATAAGCAACTCATAGGATTGTACATCAAACACAGCCAGGATTATATGTGACACGCCTGGCAATTAACAATCTCACTCACTCGCAATCCAAGCCGTACAGAAAAAAAAAAAAAAAATGATCAAGGCCGGTTGATATCGGTGGACTATGCATAATTTATGTGGCTGGTACAAAATGCCGTTCTGTTGCAGTTTCTGTTCATTCGCTCAACTAAATTCATTGAAATAAAGCATCCCAGAGGGCTCGGCGTGTAATCGGGCCGAATCCCAGATTGATCCGCGAGCGGGTCAAAGCTGGGGAAGGAAAACAGAAGATGGGAAGTCTGAGGGAAAAGCAGCGGGAACCTGGCTAATCTGCAGAAAAGGACACTAGCAGAGAACGATGCCAGTTCAGCTACACACTGACTTATAATATCACTTATTGGCAAAGATCTTCGCAGCTGATGCTGTCATTACTGCTACTTCTTGAAATGTCCTCATCCGTGTTTGTGTCTCTTTTGTTTTCCGAATACAATTACAAAAGAATCCTCGTGTACTACTGCAGCTGTAAAAGGCCAGCAGGAAGGGTGTAGGCAGAGAAAAGAGGGAGGAGTCTCTCTGTGAACAAAACTACAGAAGAACAACAAGTAAGAAACCCCCCCCAGAAACAACACGTTTTCTATTCTACTTTCCGTGTCATACATAAAATGCACGGCCTGTGTTGAAACGAGAGCACGGAAGCCAAGCAAAGGAGGTGGGGGGGGGGGATCTCTCTCTTCAGAACTAACAGAAGCTGCGTGAGAGCATTAAGCTCCGTCCTCCCACACGGAACATCATCCACGTCCTGTAAATCCGCTGGCCTGATCTCCGAACACCTTTCCTCTCCATTAGTGTTGTGTGGGGCGGAGCAACTTCTGACCTCCGCCTCGGCCACGACGACCCGCCGGACGCAGTTCCTCTCCTACGCTGTGGCACGGCGGCCTGAAGGACTTCTGGAGGAGCTGCACCGAGTCGCTCCTCCAGTGCCTCGGAGCCTCAGCGTGTCCCAGTTTGACACACACACACACACACACACACACACACACACACACACACTATACATATATATATATTCTCTCCTCATTTTCCTACTTTCTGTCAACAGCAAAGCAGATCAAAATACAGAAGTTCGATATGAACAATGCACACCCATTGACTGTCGACTACTAGGGTGACGTGCATGTTTAAGTGCATTTTAAGAAGCATCACTATATTGAAATTAACAGTACAACAGTCATGAAAAATGGTCAGCCAGGCTATTTTTTTTCTTTCTCCATTTGGTAGGTATTTATTTAAAAACAAACAAATAACGCGACAGAGAGACTGTCCTGACAACACGACAAAACCACACAGAGTGAACAGGCTCCATCGACTTACTGCTTATGCTCCATAATAGACCAAACGCAAAGCCAGATATCGTAACACAAAATAAGTGTGTTTTTTGTTCACTGCAGGAACACAAAATGAAAACGAAACAGAACAGAAAAATAAAACATTTAGTAAAAATGATCCCATGCAATTGTGCTGCAGTTGTGAAACTGTTAAATCATGATAAGCTTTAATAAAATAAATCTATTCAGAATCTAATTTTAATTATACAATAGGAATGTTTTTAAAAACAAAACAAAACCAAAACTAATACACAGAGGTTTTTTATCTGACTGTGTGTGTTTTTCATAAAGTATGCTGTTTGTCATTTGCGTGGAACTGGTTTGTCATTCAGACTCACTTCAACATTGAGACGATCCTTTCACACAGCAACTCGTCTCTGCAACGAGCCAAACGGCTTGAAGCCGACAACGAAGTTCAGAGGCTCGCTGGCTCCATCTCCTGGTCAACTATAAACAATACACCCAATTGTAACAGCACTCGGAGGAAACGTTCAGCGCTGGCAATAAATAAATAAATACATGGAAGAGTTCTATAAAATAAAATTCACTGAATATAATTGTATGCCTGACTAACACATCAACCCCTTGTGAGCGACAGGTTTTTATCCCACGAGCAGCGAAAACATAGGTCTCTTTATTAAGTTGTGAAGTCATAGCCCAAAACAAAAACTCGACCAATTTAAAATAGAGAAAATCATGTGTCTAAATTACAGGGAACTCTTCAACTAATGTTCATTAAATGTTGTTTTCTTACTTCGAGACGGGAAGTTGATGACAAGTCATTGTTTCGCGGAGGAGGCCCCTGCTTGCAGATAGGCGCCTGTGGAGACATTTTGAGATTGCATTTTAAGATTGTGCGATGCCGCCATCTGGTGGCCGTAAGAAGAAAATGAAATACGACAGAAAGCGACATTCAGAAATATACGCCATCAGCGGCTCCAAATCACTAAATAAAATAGAAGTATTTCAAACAACTACAAACTCTTCACCTTTATCTCCCGTATTAAACTTTCTCGCATTTAGTTAGTTGGGCTTGCTAAACACGCATCTATTTAAATTCCCACTCGTAAAATGCATTACTCACTAAAATCGATTGATTGAGAGGTGCTTTTATTAGCCAGTGTAGTAGCATCTAAGCTAGTCTGTCCATTAAGTCCGGGCAAAAAGACCTTGTTCTCACATTTGGACATTATATCGAATTTTTGACAAGAAATGTAATCGGAAGCCAAAATGTTCAAAGGGGAATAAAGCGTTGCGGTGGATAAAGCGGCTAGTTAAAAAGTTTGACAAGGTCATCGCGTTTCCCTTTCTTTGTTATTACCACAGTGTTTTCTGGCATTACTCACAGATGGTCGCTGTTTTCAGTAGATCCACCAGACTTAGTGGTTTTGCTCATTGGCTCAGCTTTGCGGCCAAAAAAAGTCCAACCCCATTCAAAACACTTCCTAAAATAATAGTAATAATAATAAAAAAAATCTACAAACGCTTCCACATTTTTCAGCGAGCACACCTGCGATGTTTCCATATGAAATCACATAATGGCTCTCATAGTTAAGGGGAATTAGTTGTTGACTAATGAGAAAAAGGCATCCAATGTTACAAAGTTTAATAATATTTATGACATTAAATACATTCATTCATCTTTCTATACCTATTCAGGTATATCTATATATCTATTCAGGGTCACGGGGGTCTGCTGGAGCCTATCCCAGCTGTCTTAGTGCGAAGGCAGGGTGACACCCTGGACAAGTCTCCAGTTCATCGCAGGGCGACATTAAATATGAATTAACATTGGAATGGCTTTAACAATTTACACAAAAAAAACAACAACTAAATAAGTTAATTATTAATGTGAAGAGCACACAAAGTTACTCATGTTGAAATGTTAAGGTTACAGAAACAGAAGCTGTAGTTACTGTCATAAACCAACTTCTAGTTTCAGTACTCATGTATGCTGCACTCCTCCATCCCTTAAATGTAATGAGTTTACTCACCTCAGCGCCTTCGTCAAAAGGAGAGATTATCCAGTTGTGTGGTGGACAATAACTTCTTGATGTCAGGGTCAGAGGTCAGAATGTACAGACTGGCTAAAGTCTCCATTATCTGGAAGAACCTTGAAGCGTATGAAGTGACAAAAATGACCACCACCAAAAGTATTATTTGTTTATCTGTGTTAATTTACCACTTTGACAATTTTGCGTTCAAGTCTTGATGTGTTTATAATATTGTTTAGTCAGTGTTGGTATGTCTTCTTTGATAAATGGTGATATGTTACTTGGCAGAAAAGTTAACATAAATCAAGCCACATTAATAAATAACAAGACAGCAAGGGAAACTTGTTTTTATACAAAAGCAATTAGCCTTTTTTTTAATCTTACATTGCATTGAAAATTTACATAATAGATTCATACATTTTACAAATAATTTCATCATAAAAATAGATTTCTGTACAAAACACTTTTTTATTCTATATTTCATCTTGGGTTTGTTTTTTGTTTGTTTGTTGTTGTTGTTGTTTTTTTTTCCTGTATCTTCAAATGGTGAATATTCCCAACGTCCCCTGGGGCAGGAACAACTTTTGATCCTTCCTTCAAATCACAAGCAGTCTTATTGCGCTCAGTCAGTAGGAAAAGCTTGTGGCAAAATAGACTGAAAGCTTAGAAAAGAATGACCTCTGATGGAGACGGGCTGGAGGGATCGGGGGAGCAGGAGCGTGTATAAAATATGTGTGTGTGTGTGTGTGTGTGTGTGTGTGTGTGTGTGTGTGTGTGTGTGCATGTGTGTGTGCGCGCGCGTGCGTGTGCGTGTCCCATGGTCCTCGGTAGGCACTGTGTCAGATCCATACTGGGGGGGCAGAAGAAAAAAAAAAAAAAAAAGGAACAACAACAACAACAACAGCAAGGACGACGATAACAGCTAACAGCAGCGACAATCGATACGAACTGTAATAGGAAACAATTTTCACCAAAGCGACACGGTGCAGGAGAGTCGCAGCATTGACAAACTGTTGCTCTCAAATCAATAATAATGTAAAAAAAGGAGTTTTTTCTCCCCCTTTCCGTTTCTTTCCGTCAGCTGGTCTCAGTCTGAGGCTCCCAGACTCCTCCAAAACAACTCTTTACATCCCAACCCACTCTTTCTTTTAAACCCCAAGACTTGTTTCAAAATGGCCAGCGAAGGTGCGAAACAGTGACTCGTGCTTGCCTTGTGTGCTGCATCTGACATTTTTTTTTGTTTCTAAACCCCCCCCCCCCACATACAAGATTCCACACCTCTGCGTTAAATGTATACCTCAGGTTATCCCTAAAAAAAGAAAAAGAAAATAAACATCTTGTCCTCGTTAGAGGTTCTTTGATGGTGCGCGACCATCAGTCGTTCCGTTGGCGACACTTGACGTGTGCAACAAAACGCCTTCAGACTCGCGGCACCAGCGAGGGGGCGCCAGCTGCACCGAGCGCGGCCGAACAGGTGGCAAATGAGATGAGAAACAATAGCTACGGGCCAAAGAACATCGCCTGGTGATTAGAGCACCGTGCTGCAACTGCAAGGTACAAATATGAAGCAGGCGTCTGGGGACTTGGCGAACCTCAGCTGCCTTTGGGTTTTGTATTTTGCTTTTTGCTTTTTTTTTTTTTTTTACGTGAAAGTTCAAGGATCTTTTCTCCAAGGATTTCAGCGGGAACCACAGTCAGGGCCAGCCAGTGTTTTGAATGTGGCACAAATTATGTGTTTCATTAAAATCCCAGTGAATGAGTGACCACTGACAAATATATATATAAAAAAAATAAATAGAAGAAACTCCTCAAAAATCTTAAAATCAGAGCTCCATTGGCAATGTCCACCATCTGTCTCACATTTCAAACAGATCTACTGGAATGAAATGTAATAGATAATGATTATCATCCCTCAACAGGAAACGTTTATATGCACACTCATAGGTAGGCGGTCATACTGTCCCACCACGAGTCTCTGGCGGTTCAGAACGTGGATCAGGTCAGGGTCTTTGAGATTTGTACCCTGACATCACGGCTGGTATCAGAAACGAGAGTGAATCTACAGGACATTGGAAAAGAGACGTTTACATTGGTTGCAGTACGCTTCCTTCCCACTAGATGCTGCTAAATCTCCCGCACTGGGTTAGTGAAATCTCAAAGCTGAAATTGAAATGTTGGCCGTGGGTTTGAACATATTAAGGAGGAGCATCAGACGGTTCATCAAACAATATCATTTCCTGGCAAGAAATGCTGATGAATGTCTGCGGATTAAAAAATATGTTTTTCTCTTGTGGAAATGAAAACAGCAGGAATCACTTGTCCTGCTCTGGATGATCTATTGAAACCCCCGGCGTGAGCACCAACTCCATCTTATCTCGTCATTGTTTGTCTTCATTCTGAACAATTTGAGCAGCGACAAAAAAACAACCCACAAACAAATGATTGGCCCAGTGGGGGGGCGGGGGGGATGTTGATGGCAAGAGGAACTTTACACCGCACAAGGAAGATAAACCATATAAATCAAGCAACCAAAAACACTGTGCGACTTCTGCTGTGGTCATCTTTCCTTTTGTTTCCACCGATTGTTTTTATTTTTCCTTTTTCCGTTTCTTCTTTTCCTATTTTTTTTATTTGTTTAAACATTTTCTAAAAAAAACAAAACAAAACAAAACAACAAAAAAACAGCGCTACAATCCATCGCATTCTCTCTCCCCTTTCCTGGCCCCCCTTTGTTTTCTCTCCCCCCTTCCTTTGTGGTAAATATATAGCACAAAAATATAGGTGGCGACCGCTCCTGAATATATATATATATGCAATAGATTTACAGATCAGAAGATTCTGCAGCAGTAACAAAGAAACCGGTGAAGCACTCACAGAGTGCAGGATTACAGTGGAGCCGCAGTCCACCGACGCCGCAGCTGCAGCCTCCTCTCCTGTCTGTTGTCTCTGTCACAACCCGTCTGTCGGTTTGTTAGTCTCTGCCAGAGCCGAGCAGAGATGGTTGTTGGTGGGTCTGCGACACGCTTCAGACTTCAGACCCTGTCAGCCATCCGTCCGTCCGTCTGTAGTCTAGTCACTCAGTCCTCATCCCTGTCAGCCTCTGCTGGACGGTGTATTTCTGCTAGTCCTTGTCCTCCATCCATCGGTCTGTCTGTCTCTGTCCGGCTGGACGGGTAGTAGTAGTAGTACTGGTAGTAAGATGTGCTTTAGTGCCAGAGCTTCCTCTGTTCCCGTAAAAGTCTTTGTAAGTCCACCAGAGACCTCTGCATCCATCCATCCAATAGGCCAGGGTTTTTTTCCCCTCGTAAATATCACTTCAGCATCAGAGGCACCCACCCGTCCCCCCCGACCCTTCAATATTTCCACAAGGCCATTTCAAGCTCCACTCCTGCAGTCTCTGATTGGCTGCCGCTGAGGATTTAAAGCGCGTGGCCACGATCATTAAAATCTGCTTCCAGATCTGCCTCAGTCCACTGCTTCGTTCCAGCGAGTGGGCAGTCCGTCAGCCTGCAGGCCACGCCCCCTCCTGCCTCCCCTCCGGAGACCACTTCCTGTTTAGCGCTGCTGTAATCCCGGTTCAGTTTGGGGATTACAGCCACTTCTCTGGGCTTTGCTTTTGTTTGCGAGTTTTCAGAGCAGAGGTCGCTGCTGTCTGCGAGTGAAAAAAACAAAAAAACAAAAAAAAGTGGCTACTAATCCATGTTAATTCCCCCCCCACAAAAAAAGCACCTCCATTTCATATCCTGCTTCACAGACGGCTGTCTTGCTGCTGACACTGCGTGCCACAGTGGAGTGTTTTTTTTTCTTCTTCTTCTTTTTGCCTCGTAGAGACAACAACCTTTTTTTTCCCTCCCCGGCTCACATTTGAATCATTTTCCCGACACGCAAAGTGGACGATCAGCATCTGCGCAGCCGCGGCGTCTGAATGAAGCCGATAAAAATTCCTGAAGCTCCTGCAGTTTTTCTCCATGGCGCACTCTCGCCCCCTGCTGGCCTGCTGTTCGTAACACAGACTCCAAAGGCCTGCAGGACGCAAAACAAGGAGTAATAATTATAATTTAAAAAAATTGGCACTGGAACACAGTGGCATGTCAGCGTACCGGACACGAAGGTCATGCCGTGCCAATGACTTGGCACAATTTTTTTTTTTTTTCCATTTTTTTAAGTTTAGAGATTTCAACCCATCCAGTCTAAGGCTTGAGGTCGCAGGGGGATTAAAAGCCAGTCTGAGGCTGCACCAGTCAGGTCCTTTCAGTCTGACTTGAGGCTGAATCGTTGTTTTCCGCCCAGGCGCTGCAGTTTGGTCATTGGGAGGACGCTTTCTCTCCTGCAGCGGCTTGGGAAGATCTGTGTTGTTGTTTTTTCTCAACTGTGGTAGGAGGCGGTGGGAGGTGAAGATCTCCAGCTAATCGACGTCGGAGACCTCAGACCTCGCTGCAGACTGCGTCCGGAAGCCGGAAGCGTCCGCAGCGCTCCCTCCTTCAAAGTGTGGTCCCGCCAGGCGTCCGAGTCATGAGTTCTTTTCCAGCGAGGACGACGGGTCATCAGACCATGGTGCAGACCGTGTTCAGGTTGGGGTCGAAGCGCACGGCCTTGCCCTCCACGGCCTTGGTGTTGGTGTTGTACATGGGGTTCTCGAAGGCAGCCTGGCCGTTGTTGTTCTCGTGCACCGAGCAGCCCGTGTACTGGGTTTTTGGTGTGGTTCTGTGCAAAAGGACAAACAGAACGAGGACAATCTTGAGACATCAGACAATAAAAGAACTTGCGCCAGGAGGCGCAGCAAACAAGTTCAAGGAGGTGATTAGGGAGCTTTTGCAAGTGACGTCTTAATCTGCCCATCCAAAACTGATCCCTTCTTCAGGACTCTTTTATTTTACCTTGTAATATCTTAACAGCCGAGTTATTTGCATCCTATTTGCATCTATTTAGCAACACAAACAGCAGCTGATTGCTGTTAAAATCTAGCAGCCATCGCCACCTCTCAAAACACAATCAGGTGTCTGCTGTGACTCAGACGGCTTCCTCTAGCATTAACAATGCTTCTGAAGTGAAAAGTGAAAAGATGGGAAAAAAACCTGAAGACACTAATCCCTACAAAATAAAAGGTCAGACACGCACCTTTGCTTGTAGAGATAGAAGCCAAAGCCGGTGAAGATGAGAGCGAAGAAAGGCACCAGAATGGCGATGGCCACAGAGCTGCTGTTGGTACCGAGCTGAGGAGGCGGCGAGTTCTGACTCTCTGACATGTTCAGACCTGTTGCAGAAAGGACAAAAACATAATTATTGTCTGGCGGATTCGACCGGCTGGCACGGTTTTACGTGTTTTCTGGGTTTCCTGTTGTGTTCATCATTCCTGAAGCTGCGCAGAGCAGAGCGAGCCAAAAAGGAACGTCAATTCAACTGACTCATGCATCTGGTGACGAAACAGTGTTGCCTGTTGGATGAAAGATGCTCACTGCCACTGTCCCGAGTTGAACCACGATGCAACCACTGATGACTCAACCTTAGACATAGAAAAGTCTGAAACTGTTCTTCCATAATTATAGATTGCCTCAACTGCATCCTCGATGCTAATCTCTTAGCACTAGCAAGGCCCAGAATGACTTCCTGTTCCCTTTCCTCCGGTGCTTTTCCAGAGCGTCCAGCAGCTGCTGCTGCTCTGGTTTGGCCACAGCGAGTCGGCGGCTGAGTTTGGCGAGATGGATGAGTCACATTTTCAGAAATTGAAATATGACTCATCCAGCTGCTGCTGCGCAAGGTTACTTTCTCACCGTTAGTGGGAGTGCTGCGCTTTGTGCTGTGCGTGCGTGTGTGTGTGTGTGTGTGTGTGTGTGTGTGTGTGTGTGTGTGTGTGTGTGTGCGATATTTGTTGCAGGGACGGCCGGCAGCGATTCACTGCCGCCGTGCTGACTCAGCACCAGCGACGAGCTCGCTGTTCGCCGGCAAGAGGAGGCGCTTCCTGATGGCCGACGCTTCATCAGGCTCCCCCTAAACAATAATCCGTCACGCGCACTGACTTCCCGAGACGCACGTCTATTTATCTCGCACGTCGCTTGGCTCAGACGAGAGTTACCAAGTCTTTGCAGGCCGAACTGGCCGTAGTCTTTTCCCTGAATGAAACCCTGGAACACATAGCTGGAACCGTCCGGCTCCGCAGAAACCTGGAGTGGAGGAGGGGAGAGAAAAGGAAAAGTGAGATTTCTGTTGCTTTTTCGAGCCTTATAATTATCTGTGCTAATACAGCAGAGGAATGTGACAGAGGAAACAAACTGCAATTGTAGCTGTGTTTCCGTTACAGTTTTTTGGAAAATAAAAGCAAAACAATTTTTTTAAATTTCAACAAAGCACAATTGCAATTTGCAGGTGTTTGCATTGCATGGTGTGAAGCACATCAGTCGTAATTCTCGTCAAATCCCGCGGAAGGAGATTTGACGAGAATTACGTTTGCTTTATTTGTTTACGTCTGCTTGCTGTCAAGAATGCTTGTTATGTTTTTCCCTTTGATTACTTGTCTTCCCCTCCGTCTAAACAAAACACGCCATTTTCACAGGTCAGTGAACTGGTCACGTGACCTCTTACGTCACGCCCGGTGGCGTGTAAATGCTAAAAAAAGTGTTTCCATGACACTTTTGCGATATATCAATACATGTGAAAAACCACCTCATGAGAGTGTAATATTATACGCAATATTCAGGCTGGAAATGCAGCTTCTGACTGACAGCACTGCCCCCCTACATCTTTTCTTCTGGTGCAACTTACAAATCCGTCCATGGTCCAGGAGTCCTCGATGATTTTGGCCGGAGTGACGGCTGCGTCTTTGGGCTGGCTTCCCTGGCTCACATAGTTCACCTTGTACATGAGCAGCAGCAGCCGGGCCTCGGCGGCCTTGTACACTCCTGCAGCGGCCGTGAAGAAGAAGAAAAACTGTTTGATTAAGAAAAATTAAAAATACAGCCTTTACACGAGCAGTCCTAATTGACCTTTAATTTGCTGGCGGTAAAAAGAAAACGGTCAGTTACAAGTCATGGCTCCATCAATGGCTGGATAATTAGTCAAGAAAGTCGAATAGAGGCTGACACAAACAAAGATCCATGATGGGAAATAAAGTTAGTCTTTAACAGAAACATTTGTCCTGTTTTCTTTACAGTCAGATGTGAAGGTGCCCGTTGAAAATATTGAAATACATCTACTGATACATGAGGGAAAAGAACATAATAAGCTATTTTAGCTCCCTTAAAGAAGTGTAATTAGAGATAGAGGCCTGCCTCTGGTAGGCGCTTCCTCTATATGAAGGCTCTTGCACGGCTGATCATCCCATTAAGTCGCAGCCTTTCATGTTTTTCCAGCTCTTCAGTGATCATCATAATGACACGCATATAAAAACACAACCCGCAGCGCCACTGTGACCTTCCACGTTGTGACACACACACACGCAAGGGATGACAGTGAGGTCGTCATCATCATCTTGGGGGGGTGAACACAAAGGGGAAGAACGTGCCTGACAGCAGCAGCTCCATGTTGCCGTTGCTAAGGGAGACGTTGACTCTCCCCGTGGTGGAGTTGAAGCTGGTGATGCTCAGTGTCATGGGCTGCTTCCTGCCACGGTAATTATAGGAGCCTTTCCACACGTAGTTGGGGGCAAAGACGTCGTCGGGGACTGCGGAGAGGAGGAGAGAGAGAGAGAGAGAGAGAAGAGAAACATGAAGAAGACGGAGCAGCGCGGCAGCAGATTAGAGGAGAACAGGGCATAACAGCAGCAGTGGGAAAAGGTTAGAGAGAGAGAGAGAGAGAGAGAGAGAGAGAGAGAGAGAGAGAGGTGCAATTTGAACACAGCAAAAGGAGTGTGTGTGTGTGTGAGTGGGGGGGTGGTGGTGGTGGTGGTGGTGGGGTGATCGAGAAGAAAACCGGTGAAATAAAAAAGTTAGTTCATCCAAAATCCAAAAATTGGCTTGTTTCTTTCACAACAAAGTTGTATTTAAAAACAAAACTCCTCGCTCATGTTACAACCAACAGGAAATAAGCTGCAAGGGGAGAAGGGGAGCCTCTGCCGTCTTGGTTTTCAGCTCAGTGACGGTGGATGCAGTCCAACGGAAATCCTTCTGCTTCCTTCGATGGCCCTAGCGTTGAGGCCACTCGCAGCGGCCGGAAGCTATAGCCACTCTTGGATATGTGGGCTGAACGGAGTAACTAATAATAATCACATGAGACTGAGCGACAAAACAAATTAAAACAAACAAACAAACAAACAAACAAAATGGCTGCTGGAGGCCAACATAAAGAGCATCACATCAGTTAATTTACCCTTAAAAAGAAATGATTCACAACAAAATTGAAGTGATTGCAGCGAGACAGGAGAGCTGGACTCATTAGAGGCAAAAACACCCTGAGTGGGGAATTGGGCAGAGGAGACGACGGAGCTGCGGCAGAAACTGACCATTGACTTTGGGACTGGGGGTCCCTGTCACCGGCTTCACTGGCTTCTTCTTCTCCCCGGCTAGCAGCAGGCAGGAGACACAGAGGGGGCACAGACAGCGTTGTAACATTCAAGTAAGAACAATCAAATTAAAAAACTTCCACGTGATGGTGCTGCACTTCCTCTCCCAACCTAAATTAGCAGGCGGTACAAACCGCTATTAGCCAAACAAAGAAAAAGCGCACACAGTCACAATCATTACTATTAGCAGAGGCGTCCAAGTGGAGCGAGTGAGGGATAAATGTTGCCTTTAGGAGTGAAAAGTGGCTTTAAAACACTTTGGCTCTGGCAGAGGTCTGTGGAAGGATTCCGAGCAGCTTCCAGAAGCATTCCGGGATGCACAAATAGAGGCCAGCGCAGGAAATGGTTTTTGTCCCCGGAATCTCAAATTGGATCAGAGTGCTCCAATTTTAAAGTCCCACTTGAGGGCAAAAAAGAGCAGGTGTCAGCCACACAGAGTGATTTCCAGCAAGCCCCCCCCCCCCTTCCATTGCTGTGACCCGCATCTTAAAATGTTGAAAACTGACATTTCTGGTGTGTGACAAGCAGTGGAGTGATGCAAACATGGTGAAAAGCTGAGAAAATGTTCCATGTGTGTATGTGTGTTGGAAGAAACTGTGGTGGGCGGTTGGAATCTCTCTCAAAAATAAAAATAAAAATAATTAGAGAAATAGAATAAAACGATGAAATGATTAAACATACTTCACGTTTGTATGCCAAGAATTTATGACCACTCCCATTATTGAAGTAGCAAAAATTATCTAAAACTGTAAGACTTTGAATTCTACAAATTGCTTTTTTTTTATAAATTGCTACAAGACCAGAAACTGGGAAAGGAGGAAATGCAGTGGGGTCTGACACATAGCAACAACAAGTAAGAAGTTGCAGTATTTGCATCATGAATGAACTGACAAACTGTCCGCTGTTCAAACAGGACACACGCAGCATTTCTCTCTTGTGTTTTATTTTGTTACCCCGACATATCGGCATCTTCCCCGTCCAGGTGCCGTCGCTCTTGCAGACTCGGTGCTCGGACCCTCCTGCCAGGAAGTAGCCGTGCTGACAGCCGTACACCAGGGTGTAGCCAAAGCCCGGCAGGTCCATCCCCACCACGTCCACATGCAGCGGGCTCTCCGGCTGTTTGCAGGCGTGGGCTGCAGGGGGAGCAAGGAGGAGAAGGGACTGATTGGGCCGACGGAACAAAGAGGCGGAGCCTAACGTGGCGGCGGTGAGGTGCGGCTCTGCGTACGAATGCACTCGGGCTGCGTTCCGCTCCAGGTCAGGTCGGGCTGGCAGGTCCTGGAGGAGGAGCCCTGGATCAAGTGTCCCGGCTGGCACTGAAAGGACACAACGCTGCCCACCTGCACCGAGAGGACAGGCAGCAACACTTGTGAAAGGTAAAAGCAAGACAAAAAAAAAAAAAAAAAAACAGCCAACAAGTGGACAAAATGTCAGAGCAAATTGTATTGAAAGGTCGCCAAGAAAAAGAGCGAGTGCAACACTGGTGCAGTTGCATCACAGGAAGTTACTAGGTGGCGACAGGAAGCAGCGGAAAAGTGGGGAGAGGATTCCAGGAATTACTGTCAATTGCAGCTGTTCATGTAGCCTCGCGATGGAGAGACGGGAACGGCGGAAACATCCGATTCGTCCAGTGAGACGCCTGCTTTCATCCAACATACATATTGTACATTGAAACATCTTTCCATAAATGTTCTCATCCAATTCTTTCAAAACGCCCAGGGCTTTATGTGGCCTTGGCCAGAGGCTCAGTATTAAGAGTCACTACTGTAGAGCGACATATTTACTTCATTTAAAGTTCAAGGTACGTAGCAAACACCAACGCATAATTTAAAAATACACTCGCTTGTATATTCAAGTTAAGGCAAAGGTGAGGGTGACATTTCACCAGGCAAAAGGTGACGCAAGACCTCTGCGGGATCTTTTCACATCAAGGTCATTTAATTCTCACTTTGACGCTGGAGTTGTCCTACGAAACCGAAGCAGCGGGGGGGTGACTTCCTGGTAGCCGCACGCAGGTTGTGTTGCCTGGACACAGCGGGCAGGGATACAAAAAAAAAAAAAAAAAAAGTCCCTCTCGCTGGGCAGAGACGCCTGATTGAGTTTAAAAGAGCCGAAACAGCATTGCGGCTGTGCGGCCCAACTGTCGGAAAGCAGCTGCGAGCTCTGAGTTTGGTGACTTGGGGAAAGGCAACGTATCATAGAACATGAATCACATTAGGATGGAACTGAAGAACCATTGCACACGATTACAGATGAGATTATTGTACCGATTTGAATAATGCAATTTATGAAATTCAAGAGCTCAAGCTACTTGGTTTGTCTTGCATAGTTTTTTGTACTCATTTCTTATTTTTAACCTATTTGACTCATAGTTCCCACTTGTGTTTTTTCTTTATTAGCATCAACAATAAACACTTTTTTGGTTTTAGCCCTTAAAAAATTCCACTTGTTTTGTTGAGTTTGGCAAGTTACCTTGAAACCGAAGGTCCGATTTAATGAGCCGTAACGAGGCGTCCCCGGGTTGTCACAGCTGGTCTTGGTTGGTTCTGGACAACAACAACAAAAAAAGCAGCACAAGTCACACACATATACATACACACACGGACACAAAATAAAAGAAGCAGAAACAGAGGAAAGAATTAGAAGCAGCGCTGGCTCCTGCTCTTCTGTTGTCATGGTAACGTCACAATACTGCAGCGTGGGCAACAGGGGGCAGTAGCGCTTCGTGAGAAAACGAAGCAGATGCCAGCTTTGGGCTGATGTGTGTGTGTGTGTGTGTGTGTGTGTGTGTGTGTGTGTGTGTGTGTGTGTGTGCGTGCGTTTGCGAGGAACATCAGCATGTAGAGCACATCCTGACGCAGAGCTCCATTCAATACAGCTTCCAAAATGACAGATTCACTCCTCACCTCCCCCCCCCTCTCTTCCTGTACCCCTCTAACTGCCCCTCCCCTCCCCTCCCCCAACCCGGCTCCCCCCCCCCGGCCTCCCCCTTGCTAACAGCTAGCGCTCCCTTACCGACACCAGAACCCCGTCTGGGCTTATGTAAAAGAACAAGCTGTTCGGGGCTCTGTTTCAGTCACGAGAAGAAAAAAAAGAAAAAAAAGAAGATGAAAGACTCCTCACATGCAATGTGGCTCGCTCATAAATCGACCCAATTCACAGAACATGCTCGGAGGTCTTATTTCACTCCCATCACAGAGGGGGAAAAAAGGCAGCCGTGCTAATGGCCGCCACGCATTTGTGTTGCTATCTCGCAGTCCCATTAAAAAGTCTTCTATCAAAATCCGGAGCAGCGACTCGTCTTAAATGGCGCCCAGACGTTCGTGATTCCCCAGATTTCCAGAACACAACAACACGTTTAGCCCTCTGTTTACAGCTTGCTGCTGAAAACCCATGACTTTGTCGGGATCTTCCACACATTTGTCAGAGGGAGGAGCCAACGCCTGGCTGGGGGTGTGTGTGGTCACAACCTGGGTGAGGTATCAGTGCCATCACAAAAGGCTTTTTTAAAAAAAATAAAAAAATAAAAAAAGAGGTTCATCCTGAAAAAGAAGAAGCTACGGCAGGCAAAGCAGGCCAGTGACTGGCAGGACAGAGAGGCAGCTGTGTAACTGTGGAGCTTCAACATCAATATTGTATTCTAAGGTATCAGCAGCTGGCAGAAAACACAGCCAAAACACAGCGAAACCAATTTTCATATTTTCACATTTCTATATCTGAGTCTTTACGCAGCAACACTTCTATCATTAGACAGACAGAGCAGACAGATTATTTCTAAAATGTTTGTTTATAAGAAGCAGTTCGGACGGTTCGCCGAGTTTACTGGCAGTGATTTTAGCTGTTGCGCTAAACTAGGCGACATGTTGGTGGAGACGGACCCCCCCGCTGTCAGTGCGAGCAGGTGGCAACACTTTGGGTTCAGCTTCTGAGGACAAACAGGAGGGAAACCACACTGGAAATCCCTTCCTGGAAAACCACAGCAATCGCTCACAACTCGTCGCAACGACAACCCACAAAATTTAGCGTAGACGTTTAGTCGCAGGCTTCCAGAAGACGAGCGTCCGGGTTCCCACTTCAAACGAGCCGCCACTGCCGCCGCCGCCGCCACCTGGGGGATTTAGGCGGGAACGAGCCGGGATATCCGGCAACGCTTTACAAAAGGTCCCGGCGGGTCGGAGCTCCGTCTCGCCTGGCGCTCTGTGAGCGCCGACTGTACGCGGCTGATCTCCCAGCAGGTGCACACTCACACTCTCACACACACACACACACACACACACACACACACACACACACACACACACACACGCGGGCCGCCAATGAATTGTAATGAAAGCTTTTCCAGATGGAAGGCTCCCGCCTTGACTCTTCTCCTTGACTCACAGAGCTCCTCAGCTGCCGTGGAGGGTTTTCCAGATAAGCAAACGCCTTGAAAGTCCAAGGCACACTGGTATGGATGAAAAGACATCAACATTAAGTGGGAATTTGACCAGACTGTCTGGAATTGACCTCGCAAAGCAATGATGTTTCTCCTCCTCCACCCTGTCAGTGATCCGCAGGCTCCACTCTTCAGAAAAAAATCAGCTCTTTATGATGTCACAAAGTGCTCTGACGACTCTCCCAAGTTTCGTGACCACGCCCCTAACCAGGTGTTGGCTCCACCCTCTTTACCCACCTCGTTCTTGTCTCCTTCCAGACCTGTTGGGGTCCAACAAAGCATTCATTTACCAGTAAAGCTGAAAACCTTTACTTTTTTATTGCAGCAGGCTGCAAACAGAGGGCTAAATACGCTGTTACTGTGGGGTTTATTCACGTGAAGCTTCACTATTGGAGTCGAGGATAAAAAAAAACAAACTTTCAAGCCTTTAAGCTTTAAATGAGCAAAATGTGGGAACTTTGGAAATGACGTACAATTTATGCCAATTTACATAACAGTTGTAAAATTACACCGGAGCTGAAAAACAGAATGCGAGTGTGTAGTTCTTAATGCATGCGATGCAGAGAAAAATCCAATCATTTAATCCTAACTGATCAAAAAAAGAGAAGCAGAGTCTTTATGAGTTCTTACGCTGCTTTTCATTTACAGCATCTATAAACTCCTATTTAAACGTTCATTTAAGTGTTATAAGGCCGTCTGAGAAGAACCTCCATTAAAGGACACATTATGTCGGAATTAAGCCTTTTGGAGCCGCAGTTTGAACCGACTCGCTCTCTCGCTCTCTCACCGGCTCGCTATCTCACTCGCTCTCTCGCTGCACGGCCGCCCAATGAGCAGAGCCGAAACGCAGCTGTCAACTGGCTAACACTGGCTCATTAATTGCAGCGGCCATTAGGCGCAGATATATCAGCCGGGCCGGGCCGGGCTCCCCGCCGAGGCACAAAGCCGTGGTGATGAAGCTGCAGGCGGCATCGGCTCAATAACATCTTTCATAAGTCACACACCTCAAAGAGACACTCGGAGAGCGCTTCTCCCGACACAAGGACCAGGCAAATCCCATTCACCAGGGAAGCAATGACGGCAGGGAGACTCCAGACATCCAGCCGGGAACTTTCCACATAGTCCATACTTATTACAAAGTGTGCGGGAGGAAAGATCTCCATCGGAACGCCGGCAACCTTTTCATTTTGACTTTGGCTTCTGAAGTGGGATGCAGCACATCCGCCGGGGGGGGGGGGGGGCAGGCCGGGATGAATGATAGAGGATAAAGTCGGGAGTTTTAAAGAGTAATCAGCTTGCTCGCCGATCGATGCCAGGTGTTGATGGTGGTGGTGGTGATGGAGGTATTAGGGGGATGAGACGGCAGGATTTTGGGGGGAAAAAAAGCAAGAAAAACTGGCAACCGCCCGTGAGATTTGATGAGCGAATCCAATCAATCCCAAATTAAATTGAGTCATCATCCTCCGCACGGATGGAGATGTTTTAACCCCCGAGAGAAGAGTGCGCCTCATTAGGATGCAGCTAAATGAATACATAAATAAATATATATATATAAATGAATAAATAATGCATGGCTTTGGCATCCTAACCTCATTTTTTACTATGGAATGAACGCGTTGACATCACATAACATAAAAAAACCAACAAACTGGAACGTGGAAAAAAATGTAACTGCTCTTGAAGAGAGTCTGACTGCTTTTATGAGCCCTGAGATGACGGCGATTGCGGCCGCTGCCGGCTGACCAATGAGATTGAAGGAGGGGCGCTGCGGTAACGGACATCCTGTCAACACAAAAGACACGGCGGCGCTCACCGATGCAGCGCGGCTGCGTGCCGCTCCACGAGCCGTCGCTCTCGCACCGCCTGGTGACCGTGCCCACCAGGATGAGGGGCGGGGCGCAGCCGAAGGACACTTCTGATTGGTAGATGAAACTTCGACCCTCTCTGAAACCGCCGACCGGAGTTCCAGGGTCGCCGCAGAACTTTGCTGCAAACACACACACACACACAGAGCGAGACACACACACACACACACAATCCCATTTCAGTTGTGGGCTATTACCACTGCTGAAAAAGCACACTCTCAAGGACAAATGTAGATTTGGCTTTCAGTTGTAACAAATGGCTGCTATATAGAATAATAGGACGCCTCTGTGTGTGTGTTTGTGTGTGTGTGTGGGTGTGTGTGGGTGTGTGTGGGTGTTGCTCGGCACAAAAGATTGTAGATTTGCAGTTTGTACAGGTCTCAGGTCTACGTGACCTATAGAAAATCCGGTATACAAACTAGCCTGTTGGTCCTTCAGACAGGCATATTTACGTACTTACTGTGTGTGTGTGTGTGTGTGTATGTACATGTGCCTGCGTGCATGCACGTCCTTACGTAAGCACTGCGGCAGCATGCCGCTCCAGCTGCCGTTGGCCACGCAGGTCAGGATGGCGGGAAACGAGAGCTCGTATCCGGGTGAGCAGGTGTAGCTCACGCTGCTGCCCCACTCAAAGTCACTGCCCTGCAGTACCCCGTTACTGATGGCAGAGGGCGCCTGGCAGGACACCGCTGCAACGGAAGAAACAGGTGTGAGAGTTTGCGTGTCTCTTCGGTATTTAGTATCAAGCTGAAAACCTGAAGCGAAAAGTTTTCCGTACATTGTGACAGAATTTGTGAATCAGTACCAACAGCGATATCGCAGCACCGCAGTAGGCAACTCAAAATAAATACATCAAAAAATCTCCATTGTGGAAATGTCTCGTTTTGAAACAGAGGGCCTTCCAGCCACAGAGTGAAGTTTGAACAGCTGCAGTGCAGCCAGAGCAAAGCGATATGGGAATTACCATCAGCCCACGAGTGCCCATCATCCTTTGCGCTAGCGGAGCGAAAGTGGCAGACGCCATCAGTGGCAGACGCCATCAGTGGTGGCGGCGGCGCGGGATTGAGTGACAAATTCTGTGAAGAGACTGGAGTGGAGCACCCCCCCCACCCAATAAAGACGGAGGAAAGGTGTTTTTTTTGGCCCAGATTGTAACGTAGCCGTAGAGTTTTACTTTCCAGCAATCCAGCAATGGGCGACACGGTGGCGCAGTGGTTCGCGCTGCCGCCTCACAGCAGGAAGGTCGCTGGTTTGATTCCAGGCCTGCGGCCTCTCGGTGTGGAGTTTGCATGTTCTCCCCGTGTCTGCGTGGGTTCTGTCCGGGTTCCCTGGCTTCCTCCCACACTCCAAAAACAGAAACTAAATTGTCGGTGTCTGTGAGTGCGATGAACTGGCGACTCGTGCGGGGTGTCACCCTGCCTTCGCCCTGTGACAGCTGGGAGAGGCTCCAGCAGAGCCCTGTGACCCTGAGCTCAGGAAGAAGCGGCTATTGAAAATGGATGGATGTCTCGGCAATTATATAATGCAGTGCTTCTCAACTGATGAAGCACTGCAGCAGTTTTTGCCTTATCATGAAGTCGCGACCCAAATCTATTCCATCACTTTATTTTTTACAAAAATAAAAACACGAGCCCACTTTCTATCATTTCTAGTAAATTAATTATTGAAATTATTGAACTGAATTGTGTGTCTTGCAAAATAAATGCCCAACAATTTCTCTATCAACATATATATTTTATAATAAAAGGAAACTGCCAATGAAGCTGCAACCCAATCAAAACAGATTTACGACCCAGTTTTGGGTTGCGAGCCACCAGTTGAGAAACGCTGATATAGCAGACTTATACCTTTGTCATACCACTGCGTCCCTTGCCACTCATTTTCTTTTAGTTTATTTTCGAACCTCACCTGTGCATACGGGCATGTTGCCGTTCCAGGTCCCGTTCTGGGTGCACGTCCTGACGGGGGAGCCGTCCTCCTCCATCCTGTAGCCCGGCTGGCACTGGAAGCTGATGTTCTGGCCGATGGTGAAGTCTTCCCCGTAGCGGAGGCCGTTGGCGGGCACGGCCGGGTCCCCGCAGTTTATCACTGCAAGTGGGGGGGGGGGGGGGGAGGGGTCGAAGAGGTCAGCGCGCCGCCCGAGACGTGCGGGAGATTTGTGTTTCTGTGTCGTTTCTCGGTCTCAAGTCCCCAGAAAATGATTTACGAGCGGTGGCGCGCGGATGAACTTGCCTCTGTCAGGCTGCCTAATGGCAGGAATGCATCTCGGAGCTTCCCTCCTTATTACCTGCCACGCTAACAATTTTCCTGCTTTGTCACCCGCTTAATAATATTGTTGTTCTCGCCTCGCCACAGCCGCCGCATCCGCATCCTCCTCCATCTCCGGGCCCGCTCGCGCTGCTGCGCTTCACCTTTGACACCGTTTGAATCGCGATTACGAGCGAGGAAGACGGAAGTTCAGCCTCCGAGGAGCTCATTTGCATTCAAGTTAGTGCTTTTCTAAACAAGGGATGGAGAAGAAAAACCATTCGCCCCCAGACTTGTTGACTCGTTAAGTCTTTGCGATAAGTTTAACCTCGTGCAGCAGTTGCACTGCTCTGAGAAATCCTGTTGATTTATCTTGCCACCGTTTGCCAGAAAACGTTTTAAATCAAAATAGGTTCGACAGTCAGTCAGCCAGTTTCTTTATTAGATAAAGAGGATTTTGGTCTGAGTTTAAGGTTTGCGTGAAGCAAAATTTGTTAGAAAAAAAATAAACACAGTGGAAGACCATGAAAAGAAACGAAAGGGAGTGGTAAACAACGGTCTTCGCTAAAGAGATTAGCGTTGTCGTGCCGAAGAAGTAGCAGCTAGTACGACAGAGCGACAGGGTATTTTTAGATTAAAGGCACAACAGAAAACACAAAATGTGATCTTATCTTATCTTGACAGCATACTTGTTTCCATCCTCCGGCTTTGGCAGGAGTTCCAACAATGCTGGCTAACTATAGCTAACACCAGCCGTTAGCCACCGCCCTGGAACTGCAAAGATCGGTCCACTAGAACGCGACGGACAGACGGTTCGCCTACTCCCCTTCCTCATTTCCCCGACAGTTTATCCAGGGAGACGTGACATTAAATCCAAAATGATTTAGAAAACGTTTCAAAGGATGACTGAGGAGTACTTCCGAGAAGTGAAACTTGATTTTCAAAACTCTCCGAGGATTTATGCTCCGACATGAACTCTGGAAATGTAACGGCATGAAGATATGATCGTTACATATATTTTTGATGTCTCCGGGTGTGAAAAATGACTGTAGGTAGAGGATGTGAGATAAGATTGCAACTCTCTCTCGATGTAAGTTGAGGCAAAACTGTGATATTAAAGTTGGCGGAGGTTGCCCAGAGACTCTTTCAGGGAACATTATGATTCCCCAGAGTGTACTGTATAATGCCCTGTCCTTCGTAGTCTAATAGGCAGTTTTAATGCTTTTAAAGCAGCCCCAGATACTGTCATGCCCGATAATAGATGTGGTGTAATCTACTGTAAAAGCTATTTTCCTGTAAGTCGAGGGGGATTCTAACAGTCTTTTTTTTTCTTCCCTTCTCATTTCGGGAGTTCATTTTAAAGAAATATGGTTCCTCAGCACTTCGATCTCTTTGTTACACCCCGCCAGAAATTAAATTATTTCTTTACATAAGCGTATTGAAGAGAGGAATGTCTCAGAAAATTGGAACATATTAAAATGCTCCTTGCGCTCCCGGCAGGCGGCTTTCCAGAGCATCAGCTCCCAAAAGGCTGCTGCCGTTGCCGTTGTTGTCGCTTATAAAGTCGAAGCTAATTGTCGGAGATAGATGCTTTTCTACCTTACGTGGAGAGGAGCATCTGTTCCACCGTGCAGCTGGTCACGTTTTACGTGAAACGAAATAATGCGAAACCTGGCGATGATAAATCGTTATGGGCTGTTCCTCCCACCCCGTCTCCCCCGACGGACCTCAAAAAGTAAATTAGCCAAAGTAAAATAAATGAATAAATAAATAAATCATCAAGGTTATTCGCAACGTCAAGTAAAGTTTAGGACCTTGGGGCGGGGCGGATTTTATGACTTAACCCTAAACTGTCTGGGAATCATTTAAAAGTGGACATAAAGCAGGACGGCAGAGCGCTGGCAGGAAAACACAGCGGCGGCAGGGAGATGGTTATGGGATGCAGACTCAATGTCACTGCAAATCAGCCATTTAGTGGCTCTGACTATACAGACTGAATGCAATCCATAAAGCTGAGAGTTGGCTCTTCAGCTTCAATTGGGCTCGAGTTCAGAGTGAGAAAAAAAGGGAAGGACGAGACGTATTTTGTTGCCTCTTTCGATGCAGTAAACCTACGGCACGCTGATCAGAGTGCTGGCTGAGGAGAAATACTGCCAAATGTAAAAGGCTGTGAAACGGTGCGAGGCCCTCTTCAGCAGGCAGCGCCCCGCTCGAGGGTGCAGCTGTGGATGCTGATGCTTACAGAGGCAGGGTTAGTCTCTCCCTTTCCCCCATTTAAGAACCACTGTCTGCCCGAGCCTGTTGGCACTGAAGCAGCTGGGGGCCCTGCAGAGTGGCCAGTGGAGCACTGGCTCCCCGAGCAGGGATGCACCGATCCGATACAGGGATCGGTATCGGATCCGATATTGAATAAAATTCTAGATCGGGTATCGGTGACAATGAGCCGATCCAATGGCCCGATCTATAGGAGCAGTTCCGTTCTGTCTATTTCTATGCTGTGCGATGCGAGTGACGTCTGCGACAGAGCAGCGGCCATGCGGTTGACGCGGTTTTCAAAGTGGAGCGAGCGAAAGGATCCGCTGTCTGGAACTACTTTACATTACCTCAGCCTTCAAACTCCACGGCTACGTGCAATATCTGCACCGTTAATGTTCCGATACGCATACTAGACGGTAGCTTTACAACCGATATCTGGAGCTCCGACGTTTCCCCCGTGTCGCTTTTGAGTTTAACAGCACGCTGGCTGGATGAGCTTCGTTCCACGCAGTGCAATGTTTAATGCAGCAAACTTTCGTGGGTCACACACGAGCGACGCAACTGCTGCGAGCCTGAAGGATATGTTTGACGAGTGGCAAATTCCGTTGAGCAAAGTCCATGTGATTCTGAGGGACAATGCCAGCAACATGAGAAAGGCGATGGACAACATGGCAGTGCGTAGTGTGGGCTGCGTCGCACATACTGCTGGTAGTCAACGAGAGACTTCTCTCACAGCGCGCTGTGAGTGATGCCGTTGCATGTGGGGAAAAAAACACGTTACCGCTGATTTTATTTTTTATTTTATTTTTTACCAAGCTATTGAAGCTATTCTGTTATTCAGCTGGTTTTGTAATGGGTGTTAAAGTTCTGTTTGCACAATTGCACTACACTATAGCTGATTGCTGCTTACTTTGAACATCTGCCATTCAAGCTAGTGAAGCTATTGTTGTTTCTCAATTTCAGCTCCTTCACTATTTATTTTACATTGCACTTTGAATTCCTAATTGCACTGACTGAACAGGGAGATATTTATTATATATTTTTTTCATGTTTGACTTTGACAAAGCTAGTGAAGCTATTTGTTTATTTTGAATTACTGTACTGGTACACAGTATTAAATACGTTTTTCAGTAAATCTGGATCATTTTATTTGTTTTTAGAAAATGAGGAAAGTCTGACATTGCCTTGCACAAAAAGACAGTTTTTTTTCTAAACAACAAGACATAATTTGTTAGGTGATTCAATGTTGTTTTTCTGTATCGGTATCGGATCGGTATCGGCCGATACTAAACTTCAGATATCGGTATCGGTATTGGAAGTGAAAAAACTGGATCGGTGCATCTCTATCCCCTAGTGGTTCAAACACGTCACCACACTGTTGACTGATTGCCGATGGCTAAACCTGGAAATTGTAAGACTGTTTATGTAAGCTCTTGACAGAATGTAACGTTCCACAACAGCTGCTACTTGCTCGCTAGCATGCCGTCACTGCACAGAAAACAGAATTCCAACTGTCCAATCTCCAACTGGTCAGGTGCCGGGATCGAACAATACTTTTCTAATCATTGATAATAAGCAGGCAAACCAGATGCAGACATGGTGACAACTTGAGCATTTCAGCTAATGCTAAAATTAAAGAGGAGCAACTCAGAATAACGTTAAAGTTTTTGTTTTATTTGGGTTTCTGACTAATTCAAATGCACCTACTATGAAGCTGCACTGCCAGACATGTATTTGTAACAGCCATTAAAAAGTAAAGCTAATCTTGCTAATCCCACCTCCTAGCGTGACTTCCACACATGCAAACACTGTCTCGCGAACAAAGAATTCCTCCAGTTTCGTTACCTTGGACACAACACTCTGCTACTCCTCATCACTTAATGTAGGAAATGTCACAGGTGACTTACTGGTGCAGTTGGGCTGTGCTCCTGACCAAGTCCCATTGGCCTGACACTGTCTGGTGGTGGCGCCGGTGAGCAGGTAGCCGTCCATGCAGGAGTAAATGACCGAGTGGGAGAACGTGGTCCCGTCCAGGCGAAACACTCGGCCGTTACTGGGAGTGCCGGGGTTGCCACACTGCACAGCTGAGGGGTCGGAAGGAGATCGAGACAGTGAGGGACAAACCCGGTATTTAGGAAGCCCGCCTGAGAGCACGTTGTGTATTTAGTGCACTGTCACATCTTAATTACCGTGTCTCCTTAAAAAGAAAAGGTTGGCGCAAGATAGCAGCTAATACGAAGCAAGACTCTTTTTCTATGGATATTCTTATTTAGTTATGAACACCATTCTAAGGGTAGGAAAACCAAATTACTTTTAATGTACTGCGAGTGTACACTTTTGTTAATATATTTATGGGCAGGATGTTAAGCTTTTACCAATTGAAAAATCAGAAATTGTGCCAAATTTTCCACACTGGACCTTTCAGGCTTTTCACAAGCCAGGATCAAGCAAAAACAAACAAACAAAAAACAAAGTCTTCATACGTTTACAGAAAGGCTGCGTGCCAGACCAGGTCCCATTGGGGAAGCACATCCTCTCCGAGGAGCCGATCAGCTCGTAGCCCTCCGAGCAGCTGAAGTGAACCTTGGAACGGATCCGGAAATCCGTCTGCTCCCTGGAGCCGTGGGAGGGGATGCCGGGGTCGCCGCAGGAGCCAGTCGTGTCGCCTGCAGGGAGGAGACACCGGCGGGACTCAGACTCTGGAGACGGCCGCGACCGCAACACAACACACACAGGAACGCTAACGGAATTCCCCGGCAGCGCCTTTTGAAAATGAGTCGAGGAGGATAAAGAAATAAGGCCAGCAGTGTGAGGAGAGCATCTGCCTCCACTTGCTGGGCTCTCCAGACATAGAAAAAAAAAAAAGTCTGATACAAATAGTAGCGGACTCGACACATCTGTCCGATGTCAAGGGGCATTGATTTGCCTTGAAAGTGAGTCTGCGCGCGTGTGACAGTAAGGTGGGTGGCGCTGTGTGCGATCCCCGCCGTGCCCTTGAAGAAGCGTCCGGTCAGCAAATCCTCCCTGACAGACAGTGCTGCACACTCCAGCAGAAACACACACACACACACACACACACACACACACACACACACACACACACACACACACACGCACGCACGCACAGAGCTTCTCAGCCACATGTTCGGCCTGGTTTAGGAACATTTCTGCTGTCTAGCGCCGCTCATTCTGCTCGCTACTCTGCAGTCCCAGCGCTCTCTTTTAGAATTTGTTCAGTTTCATTATGACAAAACGAAATGAAGGGGACAAACAGTATCATCCATTTTTAAAAAGGTGTAAAACTAAAGAAAGCTTGAGAAGTTCCCAAAACATCTTTGCAGCGTTTTTGAGATACTTTTGAAAAATTACCTAATTTCACACGGGCTCTGTTTTTGCAGCGCGCCTTGCAAACACCCGGAGGGCTGCGGCTGAAAGTCAGATGATAAACAAGCGGGGAGCTCAAACATAAACGATCACACGTCGTTTATAACAGCGCGGACGGCGTCTCGCAGACGTTAATTAATAGGACGGCGGAGAAATTCCTGACTCGTCTCCACTCGTTATTTGTCTTCAGCAGTCCAACGTTTATGTGTCGAGCGAGGAACTGAGATGAATGATTCTGCAGGACGTGTCTGAATGCTGAGAGTGGATTAAAAAAACACACACACACACACACACACACACACACACACACAAATGAAAAACAAAAAACAGGCTTACACACACATACACACACAGTCAGTGGTATACTAGAGAGCTGCAGGCTGTTTTTCTGGGCTTGAAAACTTCATGGTTTCTCAGCTGGAGCCTTAATTTGTGCTGGCAAAAGTTCACCAAAAGGTGAAGAGGAAAAGTAATTTGGATTTTTTTGATCGATTTAATGGCGTTCAACACAAGTGACAGAAAAAGAAGAAAAAGATGGAGAAAAAAAACAAAACGTGAGGTCATGTTTTCGTAAACCAAATTCCAGCAAATAACCAAACTAAAGCCAGCCAAGTCTGAGTTTGAGCCCAAATCCAACTGTGCAACCACTAGCAGCGGGGAAGAAAATACAGTAAAATAAGCCGCGCGGGGAGAAAGAAAATAAAACGGTTTATCAGCGGCACAACTTTCATAAAGTCTTATCTCTGCAGGGGCCTGGTAAACACCTGCTCGGGAGCATGAATCATTTCTTTTCAAAAACATTACCTTCCAAAAAAACCTTGCCAGAAAAACACATCGGAGTCACAGCTTCCCATAAAGCTGCAAAGTCGTGTCTTCAGTCAGGCTGTTGTGTGAGAAAAGGATGCACAGCCTGGAGAGCCGCCATCATCACCCTCATCATCCTCATCATCATCAGCAGCAGCAGTTTTACCCTCCCTGATAACACTGTGTTGAGCCTTGGAATTTCTTTCATTATTATTACTTGAATTGGTGTGAAGAGCATTATTTCTATCCAAGACATCTGAGTCGAGGTACAAGACTACAAGGAACTCAGTGGAGGGAAAATTAGCTCGCATACAGTCTGAAAATACACTCAGCATTAAAGTGTAATGCAGCCGAGGACAGTGTACATAAATTAACAGTGTTTAACTATGGTAATCGTTTTAATATTTGAAGGGGCTGCCATCGGCCGCTTTGCACATATCTATATATATAAATACATATCTATTTAGATACATAATGCATATAGGTTTTGGATTCATATCACCAGTTCCCAGAATCCCTTTAGGTTTAACGTGGAGACGACGCGAGAGGCAAAGCAGGACAGAAGCTGCAAAACTTTCAGGAGTTAAACAGGGCAACGTATCAAATATAAATGAGAGACAAGAACGCAATGAACAAAGTCAAGGGTTCAGGGACCCGAGATGTGTGTGTGTGTGTGGACTTGTACAGCTATTTTTGTCAAGACCAATTAGAAGCAATTTGAGCTTTCCAACATGCGAATGAGGACTGTTAAAGACGTGTTTTTAGCAGTCAGATTGAAGCAAAGGTTCCACACTGAGTCAGTATAACTAAATTAAGAGATTAAGAGAATTAAGAAGACTATATTGCCATTATTAGGCTAAAAAGTGTCCTTCTATAATTTTACAATCTTTGGTTGGTGGTGTGCCATTGGGATTGTTTTAGATGTAAAAAATGTGTCATGGCTCAAAAAGGTTGAAATACATTGGTGTACAAATATGTGTGTGTAAATGTGTGTTTGCCACAGCAGGAAATGCTTCCACACGGCCCCTGCAGCAGACCGACACAATGCCACGTATTCCTTTCACGCGCCGGGTGAAGGGTTAAGACGCTACGCCTGTAAGACATAAGAGGCAGCGAGCGGCCGCTCGGCTGATCTCCACCACCCCACCGCCCCACTGTCTGGCCCGGCCGAACCCTCCCCCCTCCCCCCTCCCAGCCACCGCGGCCCGCCGGCAGGCGTGACCGGGCGTTCTGGCAGAGGTGGGTCGCGCGGCGCTTTACCGGAGCAGAAGGGCATGGGGGTGCTCCACATGCCGTTGAGCTGACACGTCCTGGACGACTCTCCCTTCAGCTGCCGGCCGCCCAGACAGGAGTATCGAACCGTCGAGCCGAAGGTAAACTTATCTCCGCTCAGCACGCCGTTCGGGGGCGAGCCGGGATGGCCGCAGTCCACCACTGGAGAGAGGCAAAGAGAGAGAGAGAGAGAGAGAGGGGGGGGGGAGTGACTCTACACATCAAAGATAACACGAGGAAGTCAGAGGAAGAAACTTGAGAAGAAGAAACAAACCAGTCCAGCGGTGCAACGGTGCGTGTTGTCGAGATATTAGAAGCTGTTACAATATTATTACGCTGTCATAAAGTGGCGGCCCTGGTAATTGTCTATCTTCTCCTGGACAACTCGCAGTTCATCCTGTCAGTTTCACGGTTTCCTCTCTTTACTTGGCTGCGTGCTCACCTGCCTGCTCAGTCGCAGTCTGGTCTTTTTTTCCCTTTCCGAGAGTCCTGCTTTGTTTTTCAAGATTTTGTCTGGCCAGAAACCAAAGGATGTGTGTGTGTGTGTGTGTGTGTGTGTGTGTGTGTGTGTGTGTGTGTGTGTGTGTGTGTGTGTTGTACCGATTTTAGCAAGGGATGTCCGATAATATCATCCAGTCCATAACATCGGCGCGATATTAGCATTTTTTCTAAGATCTGTACGTATCGCTATCGGTTTTCCCTCCGATCATGAAACCCGATAACGCCGGGTTTCGCCAAACGTGCATGAATAAATCATGGCTGCTTGTGGGGGTGCAGGTTTTGTTTTTGCTCATGTTTAGCAATGGCCGAAGGACTGAGTCTGTCTATATCTGTGCACTTTTGTTTCCTTTGTGTGCACTTTACCTCATTCCCATTCCATGAGACAAAATGTTAAAAATAAATATTGCATTTTTCCACAACTCAAGCTGAAGCAGTGTTCTTATTTTCTACAGACAATGTTCATTTGTGGAATGTATCTAGTTAGGCATCACAATAAAAGTAGGCAATGTGTAAATTCCATGACAAGAGATATGTGATGTGACCTAAAATTAGTTTTGGGGGGAAACGCCTGCATATATTGGTATCGGTTGTTATCGGAATCGGAAATTAAGTGTTGGACAATATCGGTTTATCGGATATCGGCAAAAAGTCAATATTGGACCTTTTTAGTAAAAGTTTTAAATCTTGAGTCACACCTCTGCTGCAGCTTTGAAACAGTTTAATTCTCAGACTTGGTGTGAGTCGTCGCTACCAAGACAGGTCCAGTGACAGAAGTTTGACCTTTTTCTAATGACTTTAATTGGCCTAAAAAGTCAGTGATATATTTTTTTGCTTGAACACGTTTGTTAAAGCTTAGTTTGTCAAGAGAACTGCCACTTCAGTTGTTTATGAAGTTGCTTTAGTTCTGCCTGAGTGACGAGTGAGCTGCAGCGTATGGCGTCACGCTCGCTGCTCCACGTCTTCACTCGCTCCGTCAGGACGCTGCTGCTCCTCCCTTTGTCTTGTCTTACTTCTTTTCTTTTCTTTGGTTCTCCGCCGGCACTTCTGGGAGCATTTGGAGGCGTTCACTGCGGCTGTCTGCGCACGCACATGGCGTAAAAAGCCGGAACGTGTCGGTGTGTGTGTGCATGCGTGTGTGCGGAGGAAAAGAAGGTGGCAGCAGCAGAACCTGCTTGATTTCTTTTTGTTTTACGACCATCATCTTGACGTTTCATCTGATCGACGGCGTGTCCGGGCCGTCCTGGACGACCAGACAGGCGAATAGAGGCAGAACTGACCGATGCACTCCGGCAGAGGCTTGTCCCACTGTCCCGTCGGCTGGCAGGTGAGCACCGGCGAGCCGAACAGGTAGTAGCCGGGGTTGCAGTCGTAAAACACCACCGTGCCGAAGGTGAAGTTGCCGTGCTCGATTTTGCTCTGGCGGATGGAGTTGGCCGGGATCCCCGGGTCGGAGCAGTTGACCACTGTGTGCACACGCACGCACACACACACACACACACACACACACACAGGACGAGAGGAAGAGAAGAAGAGATGTGTTATTTGGCATGAACCAGCGTGAGTGACTTCTGTCGCCCTCTTGTTTTTTTGCGAGGGTACTGGCGCTGTGAAAAACACCGGCCAATGATTGGACGTGTGTGGAGGAGAGTCATTGTTGGCCATCACTGATCATCGTCTTGGCGTTTGGACTTTTGCTTCCCCGACGTCATTGAGCGCAACCTTTCAATTGATTTAACGTTCAGACTGCGAAAAAAGGGAAAATTAAGCAGTTGTTTTCAGTGCCACAGTCAAACGGAGTTGGGCACTCAACATCTTCTGACTGCTGGGAGACAAAGAAGGGCTTTGGATTGACGTTTTGACGGAAGAAGAAAGGTTTATTTCTCGAAAGGCTGCGACGACAACGAGAGTTAAAGGGATGTGAGTTAATTCATTTACATCTGAACGAGAAAAATTGGCAGAATAAGAAGCTTTTTCATGAAGAAATCCTGTGCATTGGTTTCATTCTTCATTCTTCTTCTCCTCCTCCAGCTGGCGTCAAAATAAATAAAATTACCTTAAAATGAGTTTTGCAGCGGCACCTTAAATCAAATGCAAAAAAAAAAAAAAAAAAGTGTGGCCGGGGTGAAAACGGAGCAGAGTGGAGAGGAGGTCGGGGAAAAATAAGGTTAGGGGTGATACACTTAACTTTTTACCCCACCTTTACACGTTGGAGGCGGGTGGCTCCACTGCCGGTTGGCCTGACACTGGGCGCGAGGCGGCCCCTCCATCTCGTAGCCGCGGTTGCACACGAAGCTGACCACATCGTTGAGGTTGAAGCCGTTGCCCACGGTGCGGCCATAGATGGGACTCCCTGGGTGTCCGCAGCTGATGGCTGGAGGGGAGGGGGGAAACAGAAAGCTGTGTTTCAGAGCTCGGTGATGGCTCGGGCGGGCCACCGCTCTCTGTCGCCATCAGCGTCAGCGTTTGAATGGAAGGCGGGAGGAAGAGAAGCGAGGAAGGGCCGGGGTTCTACCCTGGAAGATTCTGGAAGTGCGTTTCAGAAAATAGACCGACCCCGGCGGTGTTTCGGCAGTGGCAGTGGAGAGTGACAACAGCAGCCAAGTGTGAAAATCTTAAACACACCCCCGAGCTGCAGGCCAACGGGAGGGTGTGAGAGTGCTTTCACACAGAGTCCTGGACACAGCCATGCTTGACCACCACCACCTCCAAACACACACACACACACACACACACACACACACACACACACACACACACACCATAAAGTGCAGTTCATTTGCCGAGTGTGAACATGGGTCGGTGCTTGGGTGGAGAACTGCGTCGACATCTATGAACAGGAAGTTCTTGAAAAGGTGGCGCAAACCCAGAGTGCTCGGCTACAGGTCCGGGTGAGCTGAGCTGAGCTGAGCTGAGGTGAAGTCAGGCTGCAACTGCAACCAAGTAACAGCTCATAAAATAATCAGATCTGAAACCCTAGTGTTGAAAAAAGAACAGGGAGTTATTTTCATAGTTTTAAATCAGGTAAGGATTTTTCAGAAAAAATCTTCTCAACACAAAAGCCGAGCACACTCACGACTGTTTGCTGACAGTTTCCACTTGAACATTAAATAAAAGTCCTGAAGACAGAAAAGAAAAACACTACAATTATCTTCACGTATCCTCTGAAATGTATTTGTTGGATCATCCCTATCAAATCCAGCAACATCCTCAGCCGTATTACTGAGGCTGTTTTTGTGGCCCCGTTTTTGGCAAAACAACCAAAGACATCTTGTAAGATGTGTTCCGCATGTGAGAAATGTGTTGATCTAGAAATCCCATTATCATAAAACACCCTCACAAGTCTGCAAAAAAACCCAGCGCAGATCCAAACTAAACACAGCAGCCTTTTCCTGCAGTCAACAATAAATATGCATGATTATGTAATCGTGCATTTTTATCAGTGCCTGCAAGGGGGAGAAAAAAATAAAAACAAGAATTGATGGCTTGTCAATTTTCAGAAAAGTCTCCGGTCGAGGCCGTTCACAGAATTAGCACGCAGAGTCCTCTGTTTGTCATTGTCCATCATCATTATTCATCCTGTCAACTCCGCACACTGAGGCTACTTACAAGAGTGTGCACGTGTGGGTGAGCGTGACGCACACACACACACACACACACACACACACACACACACACACATTCTGCGATGTGGTTGATGTTCTTGTAAACAGACAGGTTACAGTGACTGACAGCTCCTGGCGACGTTCCCACTCAAGCCCCGCCCCCTTAGCAGGGCCACTAGTACGGAAAATAAGTGAGATGCAGAGGGCAGGGCTGCACTGCAGCCCACATCGAAAACACATCATCATTGTGGTATTTACCCCACAAATCACCAGAGAGCCGATTGAAGTGAGACGTCATCGCACCATCTGTTGACGCTGACCAATCAGACGGAGCCTGACTGCCGCAGTTGGCTGCCATAGGCACAGCCGCTCTTGTCTGACGTCGGTTGCTGCCGACTTTAACAATAAAATAGGATGTAAAGAAAATGTCTTACTGAGTAAATAATTGGGTTCATCGTGTGTTTGTCTGGATAAAACCTTCCTTCAATGGAAATCAAGATTTCCACCGTTCCCCTATGCCTTTACACATCCAACTCACTTCCCTGACTCTATATCAGTTGCTCACGATAAGAAAAAAAAGTACATTGGCACCGCGCTATCATCATTACTATTATTATTTGTAATTTAGTATTGAACGCCGCCACAGCATTCGGTGCTGTTATCACGTCTGTACAAAAAGAGACCGTGGAAACAGGAAAAGAAAGCGATCCCGTGAGGAGAGGACATTAGAGAAGATGAGACGACGGAGAGGAAAAGGAAGCGAACGCGGAGAGAAATGATGATGGCCGGCGACGTCGTTTTTGAGGCAAACGTCTTGTTTTTCAATTGACTTTTGGGAATCAAAAATTCATAGTTTATTAGTACGTCAAATCAAATTTATCACGCGCCCTTAAGCAACGCACGCACGCACGCACGCACACGCACACACACACACACACACACACACACACACACACACACACACACACACACACACACAGTGGGCTCATTGTCATGCCACGTTCGTGCCTCTGAACAAGAGTCCCTCATCTCCATAATTACAGTATAATTTGGCTGTAAAATGATTTCCCTCAATAAAGCGTGCATGAATAACCCCAAATAAAAACAGCGCCCGCACAAACGTAAATGGATCCATGCATTTTTTCCCCCCGCAGCGCGCGACACATGTGAGTCAGTCCTAAATCCAGAAACGCAGCCGACAAATTGCCAGTCGCCGCCACCTGTCTTTGAAACATGGCATGTACTGTATGTAACTGTAACTGAGTGCTCTTTTCTGCATTGACAGTAATGTCATTTGTCATCTTTCTGCAACCATGTCTGGCAGCCCCTGCTGGCCAAACGATAGAATGCAGGTGTTTGCTACTTCCTTGATGGGCTGCTTTTTAAAACCAGCAGTGCTGCCTCATCATTTCCCATCAGCTGATCTTCACCGTCTCTGATGGCCATCGTGGACCAATTAGCGCCATCTAGTGGATTACAGGTCTGTTGATTTTTGTAATTCTAGCATAAATATCAATACTTGCAGTCTTTGAACCAATAACAAATGCCTCAATGAACCTCTGTGTGGTCATTTTTACGACTAACATGGGATTAATTAGCTCGGTTTCCTTCACAACATGAAGCATCTGAAGGAGCAGAAATATCTGAAAACTAAAAAGTGAAAACGATTGGACAGAGCTCGGTGGCCCACCCGGCATCTCCAGGCACTGCTCTCTGCCTCAGGCTCGCAGCTCCAGGCTACATTTATCGCCGGCAGCACAACACAATCCAGCCTGCAGAAACAGGGCGGCCGTGGCAACGTGCAGACAACAGAGCGGCAACGGGGATTAAAAAACAATAAATAAATTGGGTTGTAGAAGGTTGGAATAAATCTTTTTCGCCCACCAGGAGGAACTGTGTTTTTTGTCTTTTTTGCTTACGTATGCAGACAGGAAGTTGTCCGGACCACTGGTTGTCTTGGAGGCAGATCCGCACGGACGACCCAATCAGCCGGAAGCCCGGCAGACACTGGTAGACGATGGTGTCGCGGTAGCCGAAGTTCTCCCCGATCACCTGGCCGTTCACGATGCCCTCTGGGATCCCACAGTGGCCGGCTGAGAGACAGACAGGCACAGGGGATTATGGGTAACGGGACCCACAACCGCCAAAACTCTTTTCTTCTTTCGCAAGTAGCGTAAACACAAACTTTTTCCATTTTCAACGTTTTTGCAGGTGTTCTTACGATTTTCTTGCTGAAAATCTGTCAAAATATGCTCCAAATATAGTACTACATGACTAAATACAATACTGTATCATAGAAAAAAGTAAACTCGTAATCCAACGGGTCAGAAACTGGTGGCAGGCTGTCAGAAAATTAGATTTTTGGTTCTCAATGGAAAAACAAACGTCTGCACTCAATTCTTTTGATAAAGAGGAACCATCTGTGCGTTAGGGCAGAAAAAGAACTACCAGATATATTGGGTGGTTTAAGAATAATGAGGTTGTCAACAGAAACAGGAGGAGCTGGAGATTAAAACCAAACCCAATACATTTTCACAGGGATGAATATTTAACTTTTTAACTCTCCCCACCTTCAGTCCCGCTACTCGACAACATATTTTACCGACTCCTCCCACCATAGCCACGAGAATCGTGCCCAAGTTACTGTCAAGGACGATTAGACACAACATCAGCAAACGGGTGAGGTTTTAATCAGACCGGGGAGTTTAATCGCAGCCCTGAGGGTCGACCGCGGCCTTGGCTCCGGCTCCGGCGCTGGTTTGTTGTCTGGACGGAGCCGTGAATTAACATTTTAAAACTTCTGCCCACATCATTTTTGCGAATATGTAAAAAAATCAATTAAAAAAGCGCAAACACACACGCCCGTAAAGGTGACCCCCCACCCCCACCACTTCACCACCACCACCACCACCTCAACAACAAACCTCTCGGTTTTGGGCTGACCAGGATTAATTCTCTTCACCTTTTCAAAGGCGTGTTGTTCCTCTATCCCACAAGTTAGCTGATTCCCACAAGACTCATTAACTAAAATTTATTTTTTTTAATTTTTTTTTTTTTGCTTTTGTTTTCTTGGCAAAAGTGTGGGCGGTGCAAGAAAAAAAAAAAAAAAAAAAAAAAAAGCCACTTCAAAGTAGCCACAGTCATCCTACATGCTCTTTGAGGTGTTGATTGGTTGTGTTTGTAAAAGGGCATAATACATATGAATTGCGTTGTGCAACTCTCGACACATGTAATCGTGGGTTGAATGAAACATACAGTATTATCAAGCTCAAAATGAAAAAGCAAAAACAAAAAAACCCCAAAAACTTAGTTATCCCTTTAAATTGGTATTGCAGTAAAAATCAATAACCCATCATTTCTTGATGCTGTTGTTGTTGCTGTTGTAAATCTGGACGCACAAAGCAACAAAAACCCGTCAAAGTCAGCTGGGGTGAAACGACAAACAAGCCGACAACATGTCTGGCTCACATTGGAAAAAAACCCCGCCGACTACTTTTCCATTTTCCTCCGTGTTTCCGACGAAGCCGCCAGGATCCCAGTGCAATTTAGCCCTGTGTTTACAGCCTCTGGCTAAAAGAGAAGCTCTGGTTGGACTTTCCAAGTGCTTGGAAGACGGCGGTATCAGAGGGCAGAACCAAAACTGGGCTGTGGTGGGAGAGGTTATTGACACCTACCTATCTATCTATCTATCTATCTATCTATCTATCTATCTATGTCTAGATATATCCTCATATCCTCATATCCTCATCACACACATTGGGCTGCGGTTCTCACCGAGACACCGTGTTTCCGTTCCGCTCCAGAGGCCGGACGACAGGCACTCCCGGACCACCGAGCCCACCAGCATGAAGCCGGGGTCGCAGGTAAAGATGGCCGTGGCGCCGAACGTCGTCTGAGTGCCAATCTTCTTCCCGCTGGGCGGGGACGGCAGCTCGCCGCAGGATATGACTGGGAAAGCGCAAGACATCAAGACACAGCAAGGTTTTAGCAAAAAGCTGCTTTTTTAGTTTATTCTATGGCTTTTTTCAAGGTCTTAGGGCTGAGGGTGAGAAGCCATTAAATCTTTGATACAAGACTATGATACAATGTTGTTGTTTTTTTTCAAAGCTCACTTTGGCAGTGCGGCCTCTCGTTTTTCCAGCTCCACATGCCATTGGGCAGGCACTGGATGTGGGCGGGGCCCAGTCGGAAGTATCCGGGGTCGCAGGTGAAGACGATTCGAGTGCGGTACTCGTAGTGCGAGCCGTTGACGATCCTCCAGCGCCCGTGCTCCAGGGAAAAGGAGCCGATGCTGGGACACACCACCACTGCAGGGGCAGACGGAGGGGAAACAACACTGTGAACTGTGTGTTACGGTCTGAATTGCTGAAAAAAAGATTCACATTAAAAAAATATAACCAGCCAGAAGAGCATCATGCAAAAATACCCACACATTTATTTTACATCTATTTAAAATGTTTGCTATTATTCTAGACATAGACATAGGTAGGTATACAAGCACATACAAACTGCAGATAAATGGTATATGACAGAAGACATTAATGTCAATATTACAAAGAATACTTTATACAAAAAAAAACAAAGGAAGAGAAGTAAAATGTATAAGGCTCAATAAAGTCTTTTTTTTCACCGTACTGTCATTGTTCTATAGTTTTTAAAAGGCAATCTGACGGGATGGGTTTGGATGTGGCTGATGCTCATTGGCCGAGAACCTACCGGAGCACCGTGGGATCTTGTTGTGGTTGCTCCACGTGCCGTCGGGCTGACAGATGGCCGACGTCAGCTCCTTACTGGACAGCCGGTAGCCGTCGTTGCAAAAGTAGGAGACCCTGGTTCCGACAGAGTAGTCGGCCGTGAGGACGCCGCCGTACAGCGGGGCCTTGGGAGCGCCGCAGGAGACGGCTGAGGGGGGACAGAGACGTGGCGGTGAAGACAGGAAGTAGGCGAGCGGCGGGGGCTCTCTAATGCACACTTCCACACTTCAGCCCGTCAGGCAGGCGGGCGGGGATCTACTCGTACGTTTCGCTAAAACAAGCCGGCGCACCTTCTCATTAACTAGACTGAAAATATAGAATCAAGGGGCCGCTTGATCTCCGCCGAACAGAGCGTCCGACTCGTCCCAGAGCCCCGATGGAGCGGTGGCGGGTTTGAAATAGATCGGGTTTTCTGGAGCTCCGTGCCGTGTAATTAGACACTGTGGACAAGCTGCTTTCACATCCTTCACTTGACTTTCCATCAATACCATCTCGCCGTCTCGCCTTCCTTCCTGTGGCAGCACGGCAAGCGGAATTATAGACGACGGCGGCGGGTGAAACTAATTAGGGCCTCTGTGAAACACGTCGTGGCGCAACTACCCGGTGATGAAATGCGTTCCTGAAACGCAGCCTGTGTTTTCTTTCTGTCCCTCCCACAGCTGAATCCTAAAGTATCGTCACTTGAGATTAACCAAGAGTGCGTGTGAAGCCATCTGTGAGCACTGAATGGAATGAATAATAAATACAACTTAGCTGTACCTGAAGTGAAATCAAAAGTTAAGTTGGCACATCAGGAAGCCTGGTATTTAAGGTAGCCCAGTAGAGGCACTGGCACTGTCAGCTGGGCTCCCTTAAAGAAATGGTTGCAGCTAACTAGAAGCAAGATCCTTGCTCTAGAAAAATTAATACATAGGAGAACCATTCTTAGGGTAGGAAAACCACTACTTATTGTACTGCAAGTACTTTTATTAGTGTGTTTATGGGCAGTATATTAAGCTTTTGCTAATGTAGAAATCATAAATAATAAGCCAGATTACACACTGGACCGTAAAGCAAATCATTTGAATATCAAGGGCAAAAAACAATAAAAACCCAAAACATTTAAACTTTAGACATTGAATACATGTTTGGAACAGAGTGAGGGGAAGTGTAAGAAATCAATAAATTCAAGTATGACATCAGTAAACCTTTGCTCGTGAAACTATGTGAAAAATCCGGACTAGGAAATTCTTCTTCCAAATTCCGAGGTGAGATTTGCAGCGGAACAAACCTTGACACGCGGGGACGTCGGAGTTCCAGGCGTGATAGCCCAGCGGCGTGCGCCGGCACGTGGCCGTGCCGTTGCCGATGAGGCGGTAGCCGCGGTCGCAGGCCCAGCGCACCACGCTGTTGACGTGGCCGCCCGTCTGCGAGGAGATGGAGCCATGCAGCGGCGAGTCCGGCGTGGAGCAGTAGAGCGCTGGCGGGTCGAAGGAAAAGAGGAAGTGAACTGACGGCCGAAAAGTGCCAAAATGCATTTTTAAAGTTTCCTCGACATCGACAAGCTGATGCCATGATGCTGCAATTTTTTTTCCTCTTCCCCATCGTGTCACCTGCGTCTGAAAACAGCTGAAAGCTGAGATGAAGTCTGAGTGTTTCAGCCAATTAGAGCGGCTTTTGAACGCCTTGTTAAAACAAATTATAAGCACAGCGTTGACGGCGCTTTTAGATCGAACTGCTCGACGGGCAGAGTTACACTAGATATGAGACACTAGTGGACGCGCTGCCCACCGACTCGTCGATGGCTAATGGGATTTCAGGTAAAAAAAAAAAAAAAAAAAAAAAAAAAAAAACAGCTATTAATTCCCTGTCTGCAGACAACTGTGGCAGCTGGGTGCAAAAGCAACAGCAGATCGGGAAATGTGTTGCAACCTTTGGCAATCTGGCAGCCAGAGGAGCGTCATCCCCGTCTCTCTGAGTCGGTTATTTATGGATTATTGGCATCGCTGCAGCTCCGCAGGCAGGCAATGATTAAACAAAAAGTCTAATTGCTGATCTCCGTTCTCTACGGTTGTAAATGCTGTGTGGTGTAAAATCAAAATTTGGACGACGGGGCTGGAAATATAAATATGATTCATCATTCATCATTCATTTTCCATACCAGCTTAGTCCCGAGTTCAGGGTCACGGGGGTCTGCTGGAGCCTATCCCAGCTGTCTTAGGGCAAAGGCAGGGTGACACCCTGGACAAGTCGCCAGTTCATCGCAGGGCCACATAGAGACAAACAACCATTCACACTCACATGCACACCTACGGACAATTTAGAGTCTTCAATTGACCTCACATGCATGTTTTTGGACTGTGGGAGGAAGCCGGAGAACCCGGAGAGAACCCACGCAGACACAGGGAGAACATGCAAACTCCGTATAAATATAAATAAAATATAAATATAAATATAAATATGAGAATAAAATAAATCAACTCATCAATTAGAAATGACATCATGATTTTTACATTAATAGTGAATGCTGCTGTCTACAGAATGGATAAACCAGGACACGACCGGAATGCATTAATTCCTGGCATTGTGGTCATTTTTCTGCTTCTTTTAAAAACCTCATTAGTGTTAAGATGTTCAACTCATTTTCTTATTACCTAACGGGTCCATTCAACAGCACAGACGATATTTGTTTGCTTAGATTAGAATATAAGATAAATAGCAATTTCCACCACTAGATGCTACTAAATCTTGAACACTGGGCTCTTTAAACCCACTGACATCAAATAATAATCCAATCAAGAAACCACCAAAAAAAAAACAATAAACCAGAAATATAGTACATTAAAAATCACAAGTCACTACTACAGCCTGGCAATTATCTTGATTTTTTTCCTGCCATTTAATGTCTGTAAATGCTGTGAAAAAAATATCAAATCATTTCTGTCAATGTCGATAACTGTTTGAGTTCCTTCAATCCCATGAATCACACGTCTAAAAGTTACGGTAATTAGCCCAGTTTGGTTTTCTGGAAATGAGATCCATCATTTTTATTTCAGATAAAATTAAAAGTCCCGAGCTCTGCTGTTCACTCGACGACACAAAAGGCAGAAACTTTTCAAATTATTATATTTTCCGGTGCGGAAACCTAGAGAAAGTGTGAGAGCCCTTTAGCTTCTTAGTCACTTGATCGGAAAAAAAACAAAAACATGGCAAGCCTTTTCAAATTGCCTCTTTCTCTCTGCCGACCTCAAAAAAAGCTCTGAGTCTCGCCTCTAAAGTTTTAAGGGGCGACAATCAAAGACGCTGCTGGTGCAGGATTGTCGTAATGTTCTGACTGATGGGGAAGGCGCATCTGTGCTCATCAGGCTTCCCCTGAACGACTGGAGCTACCCTCGAATGCGGCGCAGTAAAGGGATTTGGAGAGACAGACAGAAGGGAGCTGAGGGTGAGACTGTTCAAGGGAACGCCCACTCTGCATTTTATCAGATTTGTTCTTCAGAAAAAAAACACAAAATTGAAAGAAAATAAAAAAATATACATTTTTGCTCTCAATTAACACCAATTTAGATTGATCAAGTTATCCACTCACACAACCCCACCTGCCTTCTGTCTGTCTCCGCCGCCCCACCCTCTTTTTGTACCAACTTTATTGCCATGCAGTATGATCATATATAAATATAGTTAATAGTAGTAAAAATAAAGTTGGGATACATACTTTGGTACTCACCAACATAACGAATTTTGAAGCCTTTCTTGTTGGTGCCGTGGTCCGATGACCAGCGGACCAGGAACTGGTGGCTGGAGGTGGTGAGGTTGAAGGGCGTGGGCAGGTCGCCGCTGAGCGTGGCCAGAGAGGGGCTGTTGGCCGTCAGACCTGGAGAGACGGAGACGAGCGAGGAAAAACAAAAACATAATGAATGAAGAGACCATTTCTGGCAAATTGTGTGTGTGTGTGTGTGTGTGTGTGTGTGTGTGTGTGTGTGTGTGTCGTTTTTTTTCCCCTTTGGTTACCATCAAAAATCTCCAACACGTCGAATTCCCTCTCGGTGTGGAAGCTCTCCACGCTGATGGTGACGTTGTAGCCCTTCTCCACCGTGACACTCCAGGAGCACATCTGCAGGTTGGGGTAGCTCTCCGGCCAGCCAGGACTGAGGATCACCCCCGACGAGTCGTAGCGCACGTCGTGAGCGGGACACTGGACTGTGAACACATAGAGAGAACATTTTGTTTCTTTATTTTTTAAATGGATATTTTTTTTCTATTTGTTTGTGTGTGTTTTTTTGTTTATTGAGGTTTTCTATTCCCAAAAATCACAGATTACCACCAATACAACCAGGAAACCTTTGATGAAAAAAACAAATGTGATTAAAAAATGAACCTTTTAATATTTCTCTTTTGGTTGTCGCTTAAGCCTAGAGAACGTCGCGAGCGCGCTGACTCACAAACACCCACCTTGGCAGGTCGGCGGCGCCGCGTCCATCTGCAGCCGCTCGCCGAGGCGACACGTCAGAATCTCGCTGCCCACCAGCGAGAAGCCCGGCTGGCATCTGTACCTGATGATGTCGCCTGCGGGGAGGAAGGTGGAGGACGTTGTTAAGTCGGTCGGTGACATATTTACATGTGCGCGCGTGTGGGTTTTTTGTTTTCTTCTATAAATTCCCCTCCCGTAACTAAGCAAGGCTGTGGCGCAGCGGTTAGCGCGGTCGCCTCTCGTCAAGGAGGTCGTGACCTTTATTCCCACCTGGAGACTCTGAGTGGTCTCACTCTCACTGTCAACAGACTGCTCAGCACTTCAGAGTTACTGTAGATATATATAAGTATATGTATATATGTGTATATATATATACATATATATACATACAGTATATATATGTATGTTTATGTATGTATGTATATACTGTAAGAATAGTGCTGATAATGGAGTTACAATGGAGTTGCACGCCCATTGACCAAGAGGTGGCGCTGTGATCTCTGAGCGTGAGGACAGTCAGACACATGGTATGATGATGAGAAAAAGAAAACCCTCAACAACTTTAATTACAATGTCGCAGCACAAGGGAAAGACGTACGCTTCTGAATTCGAAGAAGGAAAGAAAAGCTCATCTGACGGCTCTTGTCCTCAGTGTGGATGCACATTTATCTGGACAAGTGTTCCAAAAAAAATAAAGTGCTGCCAGAGAGGTTCAAACTAACGCTACTTCTGTTCTGCCTGACATTTACCTGGTGCTGCTGCTGCTACTGCTGCTATCGTTTAGCGAGAAGAAGCTGCACAATCATGACGCGGGGAAGATAAAAAAAAAACAACAACCCAGTTTTGTTTTTTTTTGAACGCAGAGTTGGCGGATAATCTTTACCCTGGAAGGAGCCTCGAGACTTGCCTGTCGTGTTTGCAAGAGGGTGGGGGAGAAGAAATCCAAAGAAATATCCACGAAAAAACCCCACGCTCATCTGAAAAACTCACCTATCTCCAACTCTCCGTCCTCCATCAGCATGTCGGCGTTGGCCACTTCTGGGGGAGGCTGGCAAACCCTTAATTGGTACGCTGCAGGGCAGGGAGGACACAGAGAGCAGGTGTTATGTGCGTGCGTGCGTGTTTGTGTGTGCGTGCGTGTGTGTTTGTGTGTGCGTGCGCATGAGCACTTCTGACTTCAGGATCTGAACCCGAAATCCTTTAAAACTGCGAGCGGCAGTGAATTCAGGCCAGTTTGACTGCAGTTCAGCCGGTCAAGTCAGCAAAAGTGTGGGATTAGATTAAAAAAAAAAAGCTGAAGGGTGTGATCAATATGGCTGCATGACCATAGATCACTCACTAACCAGCGGGCGAGCCAGGCACTCACAGACAGAGAGAGAGAGAGAGAGAGAGAGAGAGAGAGAGAGAGAGAGAGAGAGAGAGAGAGAGAGAGAGAGAGAGGGCTGCCGGCTATAAGTCAGGATGAAATTGACTATGAAAATGAGAAGCTGTCAATAGTATCTGCTGCTCTCGTGCATATCAAAGGGCCTCCGCGAATGTGTGTGTGTGTATGCTGACGTGCCTTTTGTGCGCCACAAAGAGGAGGTGAACAGGCATTGATCTCACTCAGCTTTTTTCTTGATAGATGCACGCAACTCTTTCATGTATATAAATGCACGCAGACACAGCCGGTTCCACATTGGCATCACATCAGCTCTCGCTGCAATCTGTCTGTCTGGTCTCTGCCGCTCTGTGGGAACAGGCTGGTTTCACTTGGTTTTTTTTAGCAGTTTATTTGACGTTTCTCGAACATCACGCAAACCCTTGTGTGCTATTTCTTTTGTGGCGAGGAGGGCGTGGCCTCTCTCAGGGTGACAGGTGACCAGCAACAAAAACAAAAGACGGTGGCGTGACACCATCATCAAGGAGCCTAGATTAAAAGATCCCACATCAGGCACTTTTTCAGGTCCATCCATTCTTCGGGGACAAGAAATCCTTTCCACTGCACTACAACACAACAACACGCTATGCCTTGAAACATTTCCCAGCTTTACATGACAGCTATTAATATTTGTACTACACGATGCGTATTTACTACTACGACTTTTTCAAGAGTGCTTTTTTATATTGAATTTTTTTTTATGTAAAGGTTGTTAGTTATCTATCCATCTATCTATCTGTCTATCCATCTATCTGTCTATCTATGTATGTATCTATGTATGTATCTATCTATCTATGTATACCCCTTAATATAACCTAATAACAGCAGGTCAAAGGTTGCTGAAAGAGTGGGGCCAGGCTCAGTGGTATGAGAGGTACACACACACACACACACACACACACACACACACATATATATATACATATATATATACATATATATATATATATACATATAAATATATATACACACACATATAAATAATGTATATGCACATATATACACATATAAAATGTGTATATATATATATGTATACATAAAAATACATGTGTGTGTGTGTGTGTGTGTGTGTGTGTGTGTGTTTGTGTGCCCTTTGTGACATCACAATGGGCTGACTTGAAGAACAGAGCATTGCAGCGCAGACTGTGTGTAGGTAAACAGGAGGATGCAAAAGTAAAGTCACAAACTTTTTCTCTCCTGCTCAGAGGTTCACTGGCTACACTGCGTCTCAGTTCTCATCTTCCTGCCTTAATCGTTTCTTCTCTAACATAATTATGGCAAAACTAAGACAAAAAGGAACAAATCAGTGTTGACACCACGTTGTTTTCTCTGGTATTTCTCGCCCTGTGCTTGCACGTCTAGGTTGAAGAGCCAACGCCGGAAAGATAAACTTGGACTGATTCAATCTAAACCACGTTCCCCCGGTGTAACAGCTGAGATTCGTCTGCCAACGCAAATTCCAACCAACGTGACACTTGTCTGGCTGAGGAGAGCCTGTTTTATGACATGGTTTAATTAGAGAGCCCTTTAGTGGAGAGAACAGGCGGAAGAAGTTAAGAGTCACGCGGGAGCATACGCGGCGAGCGAGTGTGTGGGTGAGAGCGCCAGCACGGGGGTGAGACGTTAACGAGACGGTCGCATGCACACACACACACACCTGCGCAGACACACACACACGTTAAGACTCATTAGGAACCGTCTTGTCAAATTAGAAGTCAATCTAAAAAAGCGAACTTTCTCTGAAAACTCGTGAAGAGGAAAGTGAATTACCGCGGGCTGTAAACAGAGGCGCCAGATGGAAGCGACAGCAACAACAACAACAACAACAACAAAAGGTGTTTCGATGGGAAAAAGTGACAACGGTTGTCAAGAGTTGTTCAGAACAGACTCAAACGCAGCTGAACTGATGGTTTCTGATTTGCTGGTTTGTGGTTTTTCAGAACAATCCAGAAAATACAATAAATATAAACACTCTTTTAGAATCAGACAAGAAAAAAAGAGTGAAAAGCTAATTTGACTAAGAAGGCAACAATGGATGGGGGGTAATTTGGTTAATTTGCCCAAATGACTCATTCTTTTGAACGAATCTCGAGCGAAACATCACTATACCTGCTACTGCAGTGTTTGGTTCAGGCATTTCACCATTTTTATATGAACTATAATCAATTATCTCAATTTGGCGTGTTGTTGGGCGGCAACAAAAAAGCCTAAAGTGTCTGATTGCTGTGCTAGCAGGCATGGAGGCAGCACGGGAGAAAAAATATTTTTCATTACAAAACTGAGATAGACGACAAAATTACCGGCCAGGCGGGGACGGTGGGAGACACAGGCGCATCAAAATGAAAAACACAAAGGGACGTCTCCAAATACACACACTCTGCAGAAGGGCAATTACGAGAAAACTGGCCGCCGCACGAACCCTCCCGAAGATATTAGATCCTGAAAAAAAGAAATAAAAACCTTACAGACTTTGCCTACCGCCGATATAATTTAACAGCCACGAACGATTGAAAATGCTCCGTTCTCCATTTTGACATGAAATCGTATCCATAAAAAAGCTCCAGAAAAAGTCAAGAGCACTCAATGGCAAAACACACAGAAGTCATCTGCAAACAACACTTGAGTCAATTCATAAAGTGGGAGCCAACAGAGGCCTTGTGTGACTGATGGGAGACTGGTGTGAGAGATGGAGCCTCCGTCTTCAGTGGAGGGAGTTACTAAAGAAATATGCAGCGGAAGGCAAAACTTTATGAGCAATGACAACATCTGGGAAACGTTCCAAAGCTAGGGGCTAACGGCTAATGCTCTTGCAGTTCAGATCAGGCCCTCAGAATCCAATATGGAGGCCCATTCATTTCAAAGGAGTTGCTCACCTGTCCACCATTTTGAAAAGGCTTCCAGGTTACCTAGCCTGAATAATATTTTTTAAGAAAGATTAAAAGTCCATTATTTGAAAATACACAACGGAAAGATTTATTCCGAACCATGTGAAACAGGTATTTCTTTTTGTATTCCTCTCCATGGGGAAAATGCTTTATGGGCCACATGGGATTTTTGGCTGCAGTAATGCGAGTGCCCACAGGGGAAATTGCTCCGTAGCCAGTACCCAGTTCTCAATATACGTCCATGGTTCAGGTTCTGAAGCGTGATCGTATGACCACGGATGAGCCGAGCTAACCTCTCTTACCGTGGTAGCTGAGGACGAAGAAGCCTGCTCCAGAGAAGTCAGAGTGGAACTTGATCAGGATGACGTTGGAGGTGGAGTAGACCGACTCCAGAGCCGTGTTCCCGCTGAACTGGCCGATCTGAGGGGACGACTGGTCAGGGCCATCCCTGGTTGGTAGCAGAAAGAAAGAAAAAAAAAATAGCGAGTGATGCTAGCGGGCACAAATCCTGCTTGCAGCTATATGGTTGTTAATCTTAGACTTTATTGTTTTTTCCATTCACATGGATGAAAAGAAACACAAGATGAGACAACAGGATAATAAATATCACGTCTCTGAAGAGGCTGAGAGTTGTGGACAGGAGGCGCATCACTGCTACTTGAATCAGTGTGAAGACGGTTTTATTGAGCAATAACCAATTACGAGGCAGCGCGTGCTAGAAAAGCCAATAATGTCTCTGGAAATATTGATAACGGCAGAGAGTGGCTGTGTTTCCTCCCATTCAAACCTGAAGGCCGTTTGTCTGTTCCAACACATCAGCGGTCGGACAGCCAAATGACCAATCAGAATGAAGCACCAACTTCCCATCATGGGAAATCAGACTATTGTGATTGCTTTTTTCCCCCAAAATGGTTAAAAGTAAAATAAATAAAAAAATAAAATCAATCCTATTTCCCTTTCCAGCCTCGTTGAGCTTTAAGTGCTGCTCTCGTTCAGAAGCTCGACTTCAACCTTGCAGATTGTTCTAGTCATTGTCTGTCAATACGGAACAGTGGACGACCTAAACAAAGAAATCAAAAACAGAACATGAAATACAACAGGAGCCTGATTCAATCAAAGGTCCTGAGTTCATTGTGCGATGGTGAGTCAAACGGCTGTTTGTGCACAGGAAACCCTTTCTCCAGCCGGCTGAGAAACAAAGGATATTTATGACAAAAAAATAAATAAGGATTTGTATGTCTGTGACGCGACGGTGAGGCTGCTACTCTCCTCTTTCACTCCATCCAAAACAAGCCGGAGCTCAATTCTGACATGAAAACCGCCACCGCCAAAGAGGAAACTCTCCTCACGACGCTGGCAGAGACTTTTTGAAAGCAGCGTTTTTTGTTTTTTTTTTAAACTCTTCGCTGTGGGAGGTTCATAAATATTGACCGAGTCGTCCGATGATGAGAATAACAGATGTGAACGCCGTCGAGACGCGGCTTTAGCGCTGCTTAGTTCGGGTCTCCGCGCTCGCGCGAAAAAAAAGTTGTGCGTCACGGCGTCGCAGTGAAACTTTAATCTTTAATGGCGCCACCAGCTGTCAGGCTGGACAGCCGGCCAACAGCGCCGGCCAACAGCGCCGCCATTATCAGTGATTAAAAAGCATCCTAATGAAGTTAAATGGAATCATTATTTCCCGCCACTGAAGGTTTTCTTTCTTTTTTTTTAATTGGGGCCAATTTGACCCGGCAGGATGCGGAAAGGAATGATTCCAATTAGGCTGCATGAAGTCACATGACCCGCCCGCTCCTCCACTACATCCAAACAGGCGTGAGCGCATCAAGGGCCACAGTCACGCGAAACCTCACTGTGCGAGTGTGTGTCGTGCTCGTTGTAATGTGTACATATACGCTGATGCTGTGCATTGAAAGTGGGTCAGAGAGCCTCGCAGTCAGAGACCAATTAGCCGACGAGGCGGCTGTCAGCTGGCCAGCTCCGAGCTGCCAGACCCACTGTGAAAATCTCACATCGGCCTCCGACTCCCTGCAGGAAGTCACCGATAGTGACTTGCTGGCCGAGAGTGTGAGGGTATTTTATTGTTGTGTGTGTGAGTGTGAGTGAGTGTGTGTTTGTTCTCCCTTCCTTTCCCCCCCCACTCTGTGTTGAGTTCAGCCAGGTTATTTCGGCTCTATTTTTTTTTTTTTATTCCCCCCCCCCCCGCTGTTCAACCCAACAACCGACAGCTGGGTCACTGCTGCTCAGCTGTACAGCCGGTCACCGAGCCGCAGGTGGACGACACTTGGCCAGAAACGTCGATAGTGTGCGGTTTTAAATTGGGAGCCACCTGTTGCTGGTCGCCTCTACAGGCAGTCCAGTTTTAAGCCAGTGCAGCAGCCGCACTGATGTGTGAAGTCTCAATCAATCCTCTGTTTATGGAGATTTTTATGTCCTCTTGTGACTAAGTTAAAATTACTAATCGATTCCTCGGCTCAAATGGATGGAAAAATGATTTGATTACAATTTTCCTGAATTAAAACCTTGTCTCCTTAATTACGCTGGAGCTGTTGCTGTGTTTCACACAGACGGTTATTGGGGTGCATTTGACACCATGGTAGATTTCACTTTTATGCTTTTTGCGGTTGTTGTTTCAACTGGCGCTGAAATAAAAGGGCAAGTTTTCTTTTTCACATGTCCCCCCCCCCCCACACACTTTTTTCTTCTATTTTACAAGTTAGATTCTCCCAACATCTTGAACTGAGGCCTAACAGCCTGTAACATGGCAACCTCACACACTGCTACTGAAATAGCACCAGTCTCCATGATCCTCCCACCTTTCGACATCCAATGACGGCATCGCATGGCGTCATTTAATTTTTAATTTAATTCATCAACACGTTTCCTTGTCATGAAAACAAATGACTTCCAAGTGACAGAGGTTATCGGCCGAAGCACGAAAAAACAAGTCGGAGGCAGCGGCACCTACCAGACGGTGATGTAGTCGTAGATGGGCTCGGTGCTCAGCACGGTGAAGTTGATGTAGATGCCGTGGCCGGGTGGAACTCGGACGCTCCAAACACAGTCCTGGAAGTTGGGGTACTCCTCCGGGTGGCCGGGGGAGTAAACGGTTCCGTTCAGGGAGGTGATGTTGCCGCCACACAGGGCTGCCAGACAAGAAAGCACGGCGAGGGAAATTAGCAGCATTGACGAGGCGACACTTTAATCGTCCAAGAGGCAGCAACTCTTTCTGATGGCACCCAGACAACATGGTCATATATTAGTCATACTGGTTATTATTTCATTAGGAGGCAGAGCGAGAGACTATTTTCAGTGGTGTGATGGTTTATGGATGAGTATTAAAATGCTGGAACGCCTGGCAAATAACGACGACTGCGGAAGGATTGGCTGGTTGCGCGGCTAATTAAAGTTTGAACGACCTAATTGGAAAGGAATGATAAAGGCCCAGCGTGTAACAGTTAAACGGAGCAATTGACATGAAATGGAAGTAACAAATAGACTTTTTTTTGGCAGATAAACACAAAAAAAAGCATATTTATTTTTTGTAATTCATCAATGACAGAATACGTCTACATACATCCACCCTGTATCAACACCAGCTGGAAACATGGATCTGCTCAGGGTTTGGTGATTTAACCCTGGCATCACAGCTGGTATAGGAAAGATGCAAGATTAACATTAGCATTTGCAAAAGCCTTTCTTACCACTAGGTGGTGCTAAATCTTTCACACTGGGCCTTAAATATGAACTAAAGGTTCAGTTGTACAAAGACAAAATAACACATATAATACATATACATATTTCTTTGTATTCCTTTGTATGTAAATGCAGCGATGGAAAACTGGTATGCATCTTTTTTGATTCTTTGATTATCAAATTATCTTCAAATAAGATCAAAGAAATCATCTTAAAGGCAACTAGAAAACCTCCACACTTGTTTTTTTCTCCAGCACAGTTCCCAGTTAGACTTTCTATGCTACCTTCACATCGCGGCAGCTGGTGGTTCCAGTTCCTGCTAATTCCATGTAAACAGGTGAGCGAAGCCTCTCCGATCAGAGAGTAGCCTGGCAGGCACTCGAATGACACTGTCATCCCCACACTGAAGTCTGTGCCGATCACGATGCCATTTCGAAAAGGTCGAGGGTCCGGGCAACTCTGCAGCTGGTAGGCTAAGAAAAAAAAAAAAAAAAAACAACAACAAGAAAAAACAACGAAAAACACTCAAATCAATGGGGAATAACATGGCACATAGCTCCAGCGTAGATTACAGCCTGGCAAAGTCACAAGGGCGACAGCTGTGCCATCTTTTTTTTTTTTTTACAAAACAACAAATAATTTGATTGGACTCTCAATCATGTAACAGTAAAACACTGCAATATATTGCTATACGTGCTATAGAAGGCATCTTTTCACCACCAGGTGTCGTAGTTTTGCACTGCACAAGCAGCAAAACAAACCGGCTCCCTGCAGCCTCCTTCTGAACCTTTAAGGGTCCAAGAAATGCAATGAAAAGATCACAATAATGTGATTTTTTTTTCTTTTCTCCATCACAATTAAGACACAAGACACAATTTTTTCTCAACCCACTCAAATGACCATTTTCACCCTTAGTTTTACACAAAAAAAGTGCACACAGTCAACTCGTGAAAAGCTTCATCTACTTTCATTCGCAGGTGGTATTAATAACGGCTGAAAAATTCAATAAAAACGCAGCACACATCCAGGGGTAAATTAAGGCTCTTCAATTGTTTGACTAAGGTTTTGTGCGTCGCCAAAGCTCACAATAGCCCCAAATGAAATCTGACACGCCGGTGTTTAAAACACTTCCTATCGGGGCGAGGAGCGACGTGTGACAGCGAGGGGCGCACGTCAGCGTCAATGACACTCCTGTTTTGGAACGCCGTCCTGTCAGCAGCGGCGGCGACAGCGGCGACGGCTGGCCTTGTCAACGGCCGATGAAAGAAGTTGTGCGTCGGGACAAAATTTGCATATTAGCAGTAGGAGACGAGGCTATCGATAATCAACGGCAGACAGCTCGGAAGCCTTTTATTGTCACATTAATGAGATTCGTGGGTGAGAAAAAAAAAAGCTATTTTCATCATTTGACTGTGGGAGTGAATGAGAGGAGGGCAAACACGGCTTTTCAATTTTTTCACCGGCCGAGAAACATTTTTTTTTTTAAAGTCAATTAGTCTTCTTGTCAGTTTTTCTGGATAAAGCCATTTTATGCGCGCTTGCTTTCGTTTTCGTTCCCATTAAACGGGGCGACGCGCGAGACTCGAGAGGACGCGGCGAGCACCTTGGTACGTGATGTGGAAGCCCGGCTTGTTCTGCGAGTAGTCGCTGTGGAAGAAGAAACTGGTCTGGTGGGTAGTGCTGAAGAGCGGCTTGGGGACGAGAGGCCCGCTGAAGCGGTCGATGACCGAGCCGGCCTCCATCGTGCCGCTGCGGATCTCCAGGTAGTCGTGGATGGCCTCGGTGGAGAAGTTGAGGAACTGCAGGTGGATACCTGAGAGGGGAAAACGCTCGTTTTACCACTTGGGTGTTACAATATCAAAACCTCGAAGATTTGGTGCCAAATAAATGGCTTTAGGGGGAGGGAGGGATGCAGATGGGATTTTCTTTTTGAAACAGCATGCTTCTCATTTACAAACAATAGGAATCTAATTTCCATATGTAAAAAAAACACAACTTTCTGGAGCGATCACGACTCAACAAACTTATTCCAACTGGGCTATGCTACTTCTGTTCAACTGCAAAGACGTGGCCACTTTTACCGGGTAAAATTTTCAGCCGCTTGTTGACGCAAATAGCTCATCAGCCAATCACAAGACAGCAACTCTTTGCCATTGAACAGACAGACGTGGTGAGGACTCCTTGCTGAAGCGAGTGTAACAATAAGAAAAAAAAAAGGGTGTACCTAATAAACTTACCAGCTACTTTTTTTATGCCAGCCTTAATGCCGTCATGTGTCCACAATAACATTAAAACAGTATTTTGACATCAAAATACCAAAACGGAATGTCCTGGAATATCCCGAGCTGAAATCCTGAAACATTTAGATTGACTGAAGCCTCGACCGACGGCGGGCGCAGCCATAAAAGCTGCTGCTGACGTTTCATTTGTAGCCAGTTTCTAAATGAGAACCAATTCCGGCACACCGTGAGGGCACGAGCAAACAAAGGCTACGCACCGTGGCGTGAGGCAAGAAAAGCACGGGAGGGGGCGACCGAGTTTCTCACCGAAGCCGACAGGTAGGGTGACTGTCCACGTGCAGTCTAATCCACTCGGGTAGTTGCCAGGGTAACCGGGACTGAGAATCACTCCGCTCACATCTGTGGTGGAGCTGCCGCACTGAGCTGCACACATGAATCACACAGAGGGGGAGAGAGAGAAAGAGGGACAGAGAGAGGGACAGAGAGAGAGAGAGAGAGACACCAGACGGAAAACAGTGATATAAACAGTGACTCAGTGCTGGTGGAAGGCGGGCGGCCGTTTCTCACACCCCATCGTCATATTCAGACTTTCTATAGATACTTTCCCATCTGAATTAATTACTGTTGAGCTGGAAAATGCATTTGTGTGTTTGTCCACGGGTGCAGTGTCTGACTGAGTAGTCCATCAGTTTAAGAAGCAAATTATATTCTGCGCAGAATGCTAAACATTTGGCTCATCGCACTGATCAAAAGCCTTCATTCTTTTTCTTTTTTTTTCCACCAGGGTGAGGGTGAGTTGAGGCTTGCATCAGTTTTCAGCAGAGATGGTGTTGTGTTGTGTGTGTGTGTGTGTGTGTGCCGACTCCTACCCAGGCACAGTGGGACGGGGTAGTTCCACCTCCTCACAGGTCCAGGCATGCAGGTGATGTGACCGTTGCCCTGAAAGTTAAAGAGTCGGAGGGGAAAAACGCCAAGGATGAAACTTTTTAAACAGATGCATCTGTTTGACAGTCAGTGTGTGCGTGCGTGTGTGAATACGTGCGCTTGTGTGTGTGCACATGTGTTAAAACCACCACGTGGGCGGGCCACACTGGGGATCCATGCATTATTCACCAAATACCGCCAGAGTTGTATGTAGAGGCAGGAAAACCACCCAACAGAAGTGTTTCCTTCTGATTTACAGTTTGAATAATTCTCGGTTTTGTGCGCACGGGGGTGGTGGTAGTGGTGGTGGTGGTGGTGGTGGTGGTGGTGGGGGAGGTGGGTTGTTTGCGGTTAAGAAATCAGCTCTCATGAGTTGAGATGTACGGCATGTGGTTGGTGTAACGCGCTCGGCAAACGGGAGAGCGAAGCTCCGGTACGATGTGTTTTCCTCTCGAGCTTCAGCTGGAGTTTTTTTCTCCCCTTTAATATTTATGGTTGTCTGAGTTTATATCATTTCACTTATTTTTGCACCACCATTTCTTCTTGCCTGTGTGAATGCGCTAATCCTGACGCACTTCGCAACGTTAAGGCCTGGACGCGTGTAGATAGCTAGCATGCTAAAGAATAGTTCCACATTTGTCATGTCACAAGTATGGTGTTTGTTGACGGTGTGACTTGTCAATCGGTTAATTTGACTAATCGATCGATCGATCTATTTTATTTATTTATTTTTGGATTGCTGTATCATGAACGCAACTTGCAAACCTTTATAAAGGCCAAAATGTCAAGAGTTATGCGGCTATCGGAAGGCTCCTCAGGACTTGACCTTCACCTGCAGAGAGTATCCTTGTTCACACGAGAACTGCACCACGTCTCCCACCATGTATCTGTCTCCTTGACGTATCCCGTAGCTCGGAGTCTGCGGCTCCGGACACGACTCCAGGCCGATGGCTGAGCGAGACAAGAAAGAAAAAGTCCAGGATAACATTCAGCTATTCAGCCTTCCTGTCTGTCTGTCTGTCTGTCTGTTTGCCTGCCAGCAAGTTTGTGAAAGCCACAGTGCTTTTTTTCTTTTCAGCCGTGCACTTTTACCTGTATATTCCAGGTGAAAGCCGGCCGCTGAGACGCTGATGTCGGAGCTGAAGCTCAGGTAGAGGTTGTTGGATGTGCTGTTGAGAAGAGGAGGGATGGTGGTGCCTGAACGCAGGTGAAGAAGAAGGAGAAGAAGAAGACAAAGGAGAAGAAGGAAGTGAGCGACACACAATCTAAACATCATCTTTTCAACAAGAAAAACAAGAGGCTCTTCCTTTTATTTTGTTCTTTTGTTTTTCCAGTGAGTGAAGCATTCTCCAAGGACAGGTTGCGGAATTACTTTGATATGAGACATACGTTTTATTTGAAAGCGCTTCAACAACAGTAGGCTTGACCTACTTCGGTCAAGCAGGCAAAGGAGACGGACAAAGTGGGAGGGGAAAGCCCTGAACTCGGAGGCTGCAGCTGAAGCAGCCGGTTGCCTGTTGCTGGCTGAATTAATTAACAAGAGTGTTCTTTTATACTCTCTCTTCTGCAGCAGTCTGCATCTACACCTCCATGCTGGGGGCATTGCATTGGAAAATATTGCTCATTATCACAATAAGAAGGAGACTTACATCATGTGCAATAAGCAATGAATGTTAATAAATAATGGACTGCAGCAGCGAAACTGGGACACTTGCTTCTGGCTGGATGACTGAACTGTGTAAATTAAGTGTCGGCAGTGGCGATCAACCAGCGACAGTAACGCTACAGTAGAGCCCAGTTATAATATCCCTGAATAGAAATAAATGTCACTGCCTCGATATATTGGTTCCGCTGTTGTGTTACACATGCACGCTTACTGTGACCTACATGAAGCCAGGATGGATATTTTTTGATACACAGTTGTCATTGTCAGAAATGTCTTTTTCACATTTTCATGATATATTTTCGCATGCTGAATCAAATGTTTCATCAAAACAAATAAAAATAATTCAATTGATTAATCAGCAACAGAAACAATCAAAAGCTGCCGCCTGAAGCAAAGTTTTTCATTGCTGCTCTGCCTACATTCCCTTCTTTACTCTTTAAAAGACAACTGCTGTGTTTTGTCACCCCCCCCACTTCCCTCCTTCATTTATTTCGTATTCATTTATATGTAATATATATTTTTAGTTGTTTTTTATGAGTTCAACCACAAAAATGGAAAGCCCATCCTGAGCTTACCAGAGTAGCTGCCCAGTCTCGGCGCATGGCTGTCAGCGCCGTCGTAGAAATCCAGAGAGTCCCAGTTGTGCTCCGTGGCAAAACTCACCACTTGGATCTGAAAAACAAAACAAAAAACGAAACACTTTTTTTAAATGTCGCACCTCGATGTTGCCTTTTGGTTTTCCTGGATCGAAATTAGGATGGCGAAGAACAGAGGCTGCAGTCTGTTGACGCTGCTGTTTTACGAGCCAATGGGATTAAATAGACAGAAAACTAACACCCAACCCCTTGTGTCTGTCAATGAATTTGTAGTTAACACCTGTTGGTGGACTATTTGCCTTTCGCACACTGCCTGTTGAGACACTATCTAGTTATCTCTGCCACCATCCATCCATCCATCCATCCATCCATCCATCCATCCATCCATCCACTCTTCAGCCTCCCAGCAGTACTCTGCAGTGACGTCCCAGGTACCTGTATCCCTGCTCCCTCTGGGACGGAGACCTTCCACACGCAGTTCTGGTTGTTGTCGTAGGGCTCCGGGTAGCCGGGAGAGAGGATGGTTCCTCGGCGTGAGGTCAGCACGCCTCCACAGGGGACTGCAGAGGAGGAACACGAGACAGGAGGGAAAGAAGGAGGTTAAAACAACTTCATCCACCAAGGAAATAAGATAACACAAAAACTGCAGCCACATCGTCTCTGGACTTCAAGCTGGCGAGTCCATTAGTCTAATGCCAATCTCAGTGTGCCGTTGCCATAAGCACCCGATTGGGTCACACCGCCCACTTATTTACCCATGCATGTTGGCAGGGTGTCGTTCCACTGCGCCAGGCTGTCTGGGACGCTCTCGCAGCGGATGGCCGTGGAGCCGTGCAGCACGTAGCCGGGGTTGCACTCGAACTGCACCAGGGAACCCACGGCAAAGTCGTTACCTAGCCGCTTGCCGAAGCGCGGCTCCGGGACGGAGCTGCACTGGGTGGAGCTGGTCCTGGGCACGGCTGTGTGGGGGGCACAGGTGAACAGTCAGGAAACAACAGATACAGATTTTTTTTCATTTTTCTGCCAAATTTGGTTGTTGTTGGTTTTGCCTGTTAGCTCGTTTGCTATCTACTTTTTAAAGTGACTCCCATTTGAAAGCTGCATTTTCATCTGCTTTGCCTCAGTTAAAAACACCATTTGGCTTCCAAAGCAGAGGTGGAAACAAAGTCAACCGACACGAGCCCATCCACATGCTGCAACTTGCAACTTCATGAAAAGAAAAGCAAGTGTTTCAAACGACACGTGATTGGCTGACCTTGGTAGACAAAGTGAAAGCCCTTGGCGGTTTCCGGTCCGACCGTGGTGAACTTTATTGTGATCTGGTTGCCAGTACTCAGGGGAAGGGACTCCCCTAGAAGCAGAGATAACAGCAGAGGCAGCCTCAGTTAGCGGGCCAGGCTTCATTTCCATCCCTCTGTATCAATCCAAAGCCGCCCTCACCAGAGTGGGATCCCGAGAGAGAGGACAGCAGCGTGCTCTGCTGAGTGGCTCCGTCGTAGATCTCCACCACGTCATTCAGAGATGTCTGGAACAGGACAAACTGGCCGAAGAGGACTGGCGGTTTAAAATGACACAGAGGTGGGGGGGTTGGGGGTGGAGGGGAGTGGGGGGGGGGGGGGGTGACAGACCAGAAGATGAGTTAATCGCACTTGATTCACTGCGAGTTATTGTTATTCCACGCCGCTGTTTCCGCCTCGACCTTCCAGTGATGGAATTAACCTGTGACACCTCATTTGAATTTCATCTGGCCACAGCGTCGACCTCCACTCGGAAGAAGAAAAAAAAAAAAAAAATCATCACACAGCCGAAGTTAAAACCGCCCTGATCAGGTCTCCTGGTGTTGCTGCATGAAATGCCTCTTTGGGGCTAAAACAGGATGTACGATTGCAAAAATCGTTTTCCCCCCACCTGTTTAGTTGTCAGAAGCTAGCACATGTAGCAGGTTAGCAGTCCTTCGTCCCAGAAAAACATGTCTTACTCTATTTCATCATTGTCATTTATTATCCCCGCAGGGGAATCGGCTGAACATATAACGTCAACCGTTGCAGCGCAGACTTCAAAACCTTGCAAACCTGTGTCACATGGGGGACGAAAAAATAAAATAAAACATGTTCTACCCTATTTCAGTGTGATAGAAGGTGTACATGTCTGCCGCCACAGAGCCCGGGAATTAATCCCAAGGCTCCCGTACCGTCGCCACTGAGATTCCACGGCTAAGAAATGAATTGTGATGGTGCAGCTAGCAGCAGTGGCCTGCCGTGGAGGGCCCCCTGGAGGCCAGAGACATTGTGTCCAAGTTTGCGCAAATTCTCTCCGTCCTGGTTGCTCATCATGTTTTCAAATCGAGCCTAAGCGGACCAAAGAAGGTAGAGGTTGTGTCGTAAATGAAGACAAAAAAAAAAAAAAGATGTCCGTCTGCAGCTGTTTGGCTCCTGGACATTAATTCATTGCTGAGGAGGGCTTATGATTCACACGCACACACACACACACACACACACACACACACACACACACATACATCATCTTTTCATCACTGCCTCCCTCCTCCTCGGGAACCCCAGGGGCTGAGGTGTGAAGGATTAAAGTGGAACGTTGCCAAGGATATTCAGCTAAAAAAGAAGGTCACCGGTCACTTTGCGCGAGACGATTTCTCTCAGCGGAGTTCTTTGAAGGCACAGTCCACATTCCGCTAAAGGATTTCTCACCACCGGGGACACCTTCTTGGCTTTCAGGCACGTACTTGATACTTGGGACAGTGGGCAAAAATCACAACCCCCCAAAAAGCAACAATAAATTATTGGTAATTACAGAAGGGTTAACTGAGCTTGAATTCCTGTTCACTTATGCAGATGACACACAGCCATCCGCTTCACTTACATCCTTCCATTTCCAATCACACTTTATTTGGCACTCAGGGACGTGCTGCAGTCAATCCCAGCTGTCCACCCTTGGACAGCTGGGCAAGTGGCCAGTTTAGCGCAACCTCCAATTAGCCCGAGTTAGCGTAATTAGCCAATTAGCCGACCACTGCAACGCCATGCTGGCCAATAAACGCTAAAGGTATTGAATTAATCTCTGGGCAAATGTGGCACCTGAACTTGAAACTTCAAATTAGCGGAAATAATTATTGACAGCCGTCCGAATAAAAAAAAAAAAAAATGCTCATTGACTCTCTTGAAACTTGACAGATCCAGCCAGAACTGATTCCTGTCTTAATTTAACAGGGCCAAAAAAAGTGTTCATAAATGACTCTTAGCTCGTTGCTACTTTAGGGCTGCGTTTGTACGCAGAGTACCCGCTCAGACTGCTTTCAGAGCCCAATGGAAGGACTAAAAACAAGATAATTGTTCGATGAAATCAAAACATCGACTTCAGAAAAGGGCTCTGAATTGGAGGCGAAGAAGAAGTACTCCCACTCGCTCGCTCGCTCGCTCGCTCGCTCACTCAGCTTGTAAAGAAAAATCAGGGTGATTGAGGTGTCCATTACGTCTTGCTGCAGTCAGACGCTGAGGCGCCGGTGGAGGAGTTCACGGCCTTGACACCGTCGAACAAACATCAGCGGATTCCGCAGCGCGCCCGTTAAACACGGGGCCAATCGGCAAGGCGGGTAGTCGGCGAGGAGAGATCATATACCAGCTGGTGCTGGAGCCCCGTTCGCCGTGTAGGCCTGTCTGATCCCTCCGGCGGATCTGTTTGTCTAACAATTAACATATTCTGCTGATCGCTCGAGAGGCCCCCCTTCAGCTTTTGACATCAGTTGGAGATGAAAAAAAAAACTAAAAAATCCCCGCGGAGCTGCCAGGACCCTGTCCCGAGTTACCGCCATCGCTCGGCAGGAAGTACATGGCATTCCCACAAGGTTTGAGGTCCAAGACTCCCCTCCTCCTCCTCCTCCTCCTCCTCCTCCTCTTCCCCTTCCTGCTCCCCCTCCTCCTCTTGTGAGTCCTGACAGAAGCATTTGTAAACATCAACAGCCCGCTCATAGAATTTGCTAATTATCAGACGGCTTTTTGATCCGAACCCATTCCCTCGCCAAAAAACCCTGAGACGTCGTCAAATTTCCAGCGGAAACTTCTGTCTTTGTTTTGTTCTTCCTCAAGAATGACGGGTTTGCGTGACAAATCCAGGACCTGGAGCGGCGGCGCTCTGTCAGTCCTACGTCGTTGTGGGAGGCGGCGGGCTTGGTTGGCCGTCTTATTCATTCAGTAGATAAGACGGGACCAAATGTTTCGCCTCCCTCGGTCCAAATGTCTACACACACACACACACACACACACACAGCAAAAGAGAGCGGAAGTCTCATAAAAAGCGGCGGCGCTGATACAATGAGACAACAGCCTCGGGGAAAGCTGTTGTTTATTCATGACACGATGGGACGCCGCATCCCAGTCAGGGCCGGATGACTTTGTCATTCGCGCAATCAGATTTGGATTTGAACATGTGACTTCTGCGACAGGAATTTGAGAATGTGACAACAATGGCGCCACTCTGGCAGAACAATCACAACTGCTGGAGGGAGTCGCTGGATTTCAACGCGTTCCTGTTGCGCTTGTGGAACTGGAGGTTCAACTTTTAGCCTCGCAGGTTCGAAACCCGAAAAACTGTAATTTCCCAAACAGGAAAAATCAAATTGTTGACATTTACGAAATTTTGTGTTGATATGGCTGCTCTTTAAAAAATCTTTCATTTGCTCTCAAGTCGCTTTGCTCTACTTCACGTTGTTCACATTCTATCATACCTCACTCACTCCTGCAGAGGACGTCTGCTGACAAAAAATGGCCCCGACTTTTTATGGAACCCAGCCGACGAAACCCTGCGCTGCAACGGAATGACCGGCCGTCGTGCATCATGTCATTGTGTAGCATCTCCACCGCTGCAAGAGCTTCTCCATAATGCAGTTGAGTTACGGTGAAGGGGTTTCCTTCAAGTTGCTTTCCGAACCAAACAGTGAAACTGGAACAGGAAGAGCTGATTCTGCCGCTTGCCGAAAGTTCAGACACAAAGCCAAAATCACCAACGTTAATCCCAAGCAGTTCCTTCAATAATTTTGTTCTGAACTTGTCTTAGCCAGCGCATGCTGCCTCTGATGGGACCGGTTTAAACTGAGATTTACGCAGGCTGGTGGGCACCTACTGACTTACCAAACTCTCTGGGAACAGATATAGAGTAAACACATGTCTGTCCGGTCGTGTAGTTTCTTGGGAAGTTTGGGGACAAAACAGTTCCCTCCGATCCCGTAGAGCGACTTCCACAAGGTGCTAGGGACAAAAACAAAAAAACAAAAACAAATAACCACAAGAAATTTAGACACATAGACACAGAAGCAATTAAAGCAAATTGATTATACAGTTGTTGATTTGACTTGAATCTTTTGTTCGAAGTCTAGATACCTTGACAGCTCGGTAATGCTCTGTTCCATCCAGGTCTGCCGTCATCTCCCATACTGCAGGTGAGGGTGGAGTAGCCCTGGAGAACAAACAAAATATTATTGACTATTGTTGGATGTGACCCGTGCATAAATCATCCAATTGTTACACTCCATCTATCCAATTACTGCAATCATCAATCTAAAAATTAAAAAGTCCAGCAATCATTGTTTCTTTCATTTATCCATTCATCCATCCATTCATCCATCCATTCATCCATACATACATTGATCCATCCATTGATCCATCCATTGATCCATACATTGATCCATCCATTCATCCATACATTGATCCATACATTGATCCATACATTGATCCATCCATTCATCCATCCATTCATCCATCCATTCATCCATCCAATAATCCATCTAACCATTCGTCTATCCATCCATTCATTCATCCATCCATCCATCCAACCATCCATCCATCCATTTATTCATTCATCCATCCAATAATCCATCTAACCATCCATCCATCTAACCATCCATCCTTTCATCCATCCATCACTTGTCCATCTATCTTCCACCCATCCACCCAGCCATCCATCCATACACACCTGTAAAACGTATCCAGCCTCGCAGTAGAAAGTGACCGTAGAGCCCAGCTTGTAGTCCGATCCCAGCCTGGTCCCATTCAGAACCACACCCGGGTCAAAGCACGACTCCCTCAGCTTGGCTGGATGCGGGCAGGGTGAACGGCGAGCCGGCGGGAAGAGACGAAGGCAAGAGAGCAGGAGTGAGTCAAAGACAAAGCGACAGGCGCAGATAAATAAGAAGTGCAATTAATAATGTGTGAGTCCCTCGACGGGAGCGGATGTGGCTCACGTTCCGTTTGGCCTTTTTAAGAGTCTGTTTGATTCAACGGCTTTCACCAGAGATTGGTTTGGAGCCATGACTTCATCTGCTGCCTTTTGAATGCTACATAAACCTTGTAAATTATGCGTTGGCCTCCGTCCTAATAGATTAGCGGCCACACGGCATAAGCCCGAGAACTAATTTGGAGACGAGTCCCAGTGTTGACTTCTTCTGTATGTTGCGAGCAACTAGTTCAACACCCAACCGGCTCGCACTTCATCATCCTCTTTCATCTGAGGAGAAATGGTGATGCACAATGTCATCACTTTTGCACGATCACTAAGCCTGCTCCTCTCCACAGTTACCTGGCTTGCGTTGACAGCGTGACAAAAAGGTCCCCGTTGAAATTTTTCCGTTATTCTGCATATTAAAGTATTTTTTCTCCAGTGACGTTTTAAAATGAAGTCACAAAACATTCTTGGTGAGAGAGTTTTTCTGTTAAGATTAAAATAAAGACAGTGAAAACAAAGCTGTGTGCGTTTTCGCTCGATTTGCTGTGGCAACACAGACGACAACAGTGCTGGAAGTGTTCTCGCTCTCACTGGCAGAACTTGTTACCTTTGTATTCCAGGTGAAAGCCGGTGTAGGAGACGGACCCGTCGCTGCGGAACGCCAGGTGCATGGTGTTGGAGCTGCTCTCGATTCGCTCGGGCAGCTTGCTGTCCTGGAAGCTACCAATCAGAGGGCTGTTGCTATCCGGGCCGTCGTAGATGTACAGGAAGTCGTAGTTTGGCTCAATGTTGAAGCTGGAGGAATGGAAGGCGGAAAAAAGAAATGTGTTGGAACTACTGAAGCAACTCATTCATTTCTGTCCTGGGAACGTCAGATCAGCGGATGAAGCAAAAAGTTTAATCGACTTTTGTGGTCCCTGATGGTTTTCGGGCCATTGTGGCAGCAAATTATTGTTCTTTTGCAGCTAAAAAGTCATTTGCAATTATAATTTATAGCGAGGAATTTGTTCCGTTCAGTTTTCTCTCAATACTCCTAAAACTCCTGATTCCGGTGAGGATTCTTTGCAGAGCCGCCAGTTACCTGATAAAGGCGAGCGACAGGACGTAGTCTGAGTTCACGGCAATCAGCCAATCGCAGTCCTTGGAGTGCGGGTAGGGGTGGGGATAGTTGGGGGACAGGATGAAGCCGTTGGAGCCCGTCAGGTTTCCTCCACACGGGGCTGCGTTGGGGGCAACACAAATCAGAGTCATTTCTTAACCCAAGGAAAGTTCCAAAATGCCGATAAAACCAAAGCGTTCCCGCCTGGAGCCTTGGTATGAGGCGGTGTGAAATGAAATATTGCACGTGTTAGCGAGATCAGCTCATTAAACATTATCTTCCTCTCCCCTGTGCAGGAGATTCCTCAGTCACAGCAGCGCCCTTGAGCCTGGCAGCGATAGTTGCGCACTCACTCGACCATTTATTTCACAGCGCCCCCTATAAATATGGCAGGGTCCAGGGCTCCTCACCTATGCAGACAGGCGGGCTGGGCTGCCAGTAGTATCTGTTATCCACTTGTATACAGGTGATTTTGTCGTCCCCCTGGAGCTCGTAGCCAGGGTCACACTGGAAGGACACCGAGTCCCCCGGCTCGCGGCCGTCCCCGCTCCGGCTGCCATTCATCGGAACACCGGGGTCCCTGCAGGCTGTCGCTACCGAGCCTGGATGGAGGAGGAGAGAGATCGAGAGGGAGGGTGGAGAGGAAGAGGAGGCAGAGAGAGAGAGAGAGAGAGAGAGAGAGAGAGAGAGGAAGAGTCATTACACAAAACATCTCTGTGTCTTTGGATATCTTTAGCCATTAAGCCGTGCACAAATGAGATCTTTCAGAAAATGTATTTTTTAGCGTCAGTATCGTCCATTTCTTTTTCTTCTCTTTTCCTTCTTCGCAGTATCACTGTGTCAATGTCTCAATGTCGCCGTGGACTTCTGATAACATCAAACAATAGGTGGTGGGAGCCAAAGTGTTGGACCTTTGGAAAAATAATGATGCTCCAGCAAGCTTTGAATAGTATGATTCTGTGGAAGAGTTTTGGTTTCTCTAGAGCGGACTACAAACACACCTCATGCACTTATTTTTTTTTAGCAAATACATAAAAATGTCAATAATTGTCCAATAAACACACTTTTTCCCATCTTTATTGTGTTAAAATAAGAAAATTGGTTGCTGAGGTAGTATCCTATTGTGACAATTCAATAATGTAAAGTTTTTTTTTTTAATCAAAAGCAGTTTGAAACTCTAGTTTGATTTCTTTTGAAAAACAAAATGCTACTGAACCACGCTTACTAGAGAACTGGATGGCGAACCCGGACTTGCTGATGTAAAAATCGGTGTCAAACTGCACAGTGACGGTGTTGAGGGTGGAGTGGATTCCCTCCGGCAGCAGGGAGCCACTCAGCTCCGACAGCTGCATCTCGTTCTCAGGGGGTCCGTCCCAGACCTTCAGCATGTCGTGGCTGGCCTCCGTGTCGAAGGACAGGAACTGAAGGCTGAAAGACCGCAACAGGGAGGAGTCACTCACACAAGAAACAGCCAAAAAAAAAAAAAAAAAGTCCAGGTAAGGTTTGTTTTGGGGTTGTTACATTTGTTAAAGGCTCAGTGTGTAAAGGGCACTACCATCAAGTGGTGAGCAAGCGTACTGCAACCAATTTGATTCCTACATAACCATCATATCTATTTGAAAAACACATAAAAGGGAATTCCAAAGAAGCAAAAACAAGTAAATACTACTATAGAAATGCTTCCGCTTCGGCCTAACTGAATTACCTCACAATGTTTCCTGAGTCCACCTCGATGGTCCAGGTGCAGCGCAGGTTGTTGTCATAAGGAAACGGGTACCCGGGCGAGAGGATCCTCCCAAAAGACTCGCCCTTAAAACGACCGCCGCACTCGGCTGCGGCCAAACAGGAGACAGACAGGAGCGTTAACACGGAGCAAGACGCAACTTTTCTCAACGGGCTGCCGCTCACAAACACTGAGTGTGTGTGTGTGTGTTTTGTGTGTGTTTGCGGTGTAGTAACAACCTGCCTCTAAGCGTGGTAATTGTTTATCAAGGCAATCGGACGCGCCGGTCACACCCCGGTAGCTGCCGAGCGGCGATGAAACAATCAACGCGGGGAGCGAGGGATTAAGAAAGAAGCTCTGATCCGACGAGGAGGAAGAGACGGGGGGAGGGGGGGAGGGACGCGAGAGAAAAAGAGAACTGCTGACGCCACCGCTCTCGTCTCATCCCCAAAGAAAACGGCTCTACGGAAGAGCAAATCATTTCCTCCTCCATTATATATTTTCACAACCACCATCATCATCATCGCCGTCGTCCCGTCCTCGCTTCCTCCCCCATCATGTCCGAACTCCCTGAGGCCGCCCTACCAATCCCACCCCACCCCGCCTCCTCCCCTCAGAATATATTACCTCCGGTAACAGGCGCAATAATAGGAGGCAAAAAAGGGGGAGGAGACGGAGAAGTGGAAACGGAAACGGAAACTGCAGTAATAATAAGACAATATTAAGACTGGGGGTTAGGCGAGGTCAGCGCGTGCCGCTGCTAAAATAGAAAGTCAGAGGACTCCAGCCAGTGGTTGGTTTTATGAGCCTTTCATTATTGATGGAGAGGAGGAAAAAAGAAGTCTGAAGATGAATTTAAAACTCAGGGTTTTTTTTTTAGAGGCCCCGTAACGTTTGGCATCCTCCGTGTTCGTATGAGATGTTTTGAGTTCTTGGAACTTGGGTCGGTTCTGGTTTCTGGCTTCTTTTTGTCTCAGAGAAAGTTCCAGGAGAACCACAAGAAGCTTCTCAAACGTGTTCAAACACAACTCAAAATGCCAGGTAGAACGTGAAATCTAGCGTGATGCTTCCGTCTGACAGAGAGCGCGCAGAGAGCTTTTGCAAAGGCAACAGGACACTTGGAAGGTGATTGGACAAACCTCCTGTCTGTCCCTTTCAAGTAGACCAATCAGGTGGTTTGCTTTGTCAGACTTTAGACTTTCCTCTTTGTTTTAAGGGCAGCACTTAAAGCCAAGCCAGATGCAGTCAAGGTAAGTTCAGGCCGAGTTACCGTCAAAATTCAACAATTATGATTCAAACGCGACTCTGGAGCTTTGAAAGCATTCAAAGAATATTAGCGGCAAGTTTAAACATGCTTGCAGCCCTGAACATTAAAAAGGGCCATTTTGGACAGATGCTGAAATGGTTTGTGTCATGACACGACACATACACAGAAAAAAAAGAGTTATTTAAAAAAAGAAATCTCCTCGAGGTTCCACTCTCAGCCATTCAATGTGTGTCAAGGCTCTTGACCGCGGTAAAAGTGCAGGAACGGAGAGACGCTGACGAGAGGCTTAATCTCTGCAGGACGAGATGTGGGACGAGACTGGAGGCCGTCATGGGATCAACCAGACGGCCTCCGCCAGCCGCTGCCGCAGAGGAAATGGATCAATCGGTGCTGAGGAGGACTCGTCTTGAATAAATAAGGCTTCTCACCTACACTGATGGCCGGCAGCAGAACCAACAGGAAGTGACTCTCCACTCTATTTTGGAATTAATGAAATACAAAATTGCAAAATTCTGGCAAAAAAAAAAAAAAAACACTTGCAAAAATAAAGTTTGCATGCTGGCTTATTTCTGTTCTTTTGGAAACGGAGCTAAGTACCAAAACTGATGGATGGATCAGGTTTGCAGTACAAACGAGTCGCATCAGATTAACGCAGTGTTAATCAAAGTGGGTAGTGCGCACCCGTAGGGGGCGCAGAGTCACGTCTGGGGTGGGGGGGGGGCGAAACACCGGGCGGGAGGGAGACGGGGCGCCCGGGGGAACTAATGTTTTCACGTCGGAACTTTTTCCACGGCGGAACAATTAACAAAAAGTGTTCAGTAGGTTGTAGCTCAGAAAAACGCTGCTCAGGTACACGGGATGGACAAATATTTGACAGGGACGAAAAGAGGAATTCAGGAGTCCGGCGGTGGCCAGTCTTCTTTGTTGTTGGCCACTTTTGTCTGTAGAATCGTTCCGCAGCTACAATGTCGTTCAAGCCAGACTTGAAGCGGGGTGCACCTCCGCGGCCGGCTCGCACCACGCAGCGATGGTTTCGGCGTCTGGTCTATTTTCTTTCTAATGCGCGAGCCGCGAGCGAAAAAGCCAGAGGACAATGAAGAGTTTTCCAGCGCTGGGAGAACGTAATCAAACACCTTTGCATCAGTACGTGATCTACGCCGCGACTGGCGCGATTTTATGACTTAGCGCACGCAACGCTCAACGTCATCCCGTGTGGCAGGTAGAAAATGTGATGTTGTCGCATGACTGATGTTGATGTGGTCAATTTCATCAAAACAAGACCCCTGAAAGCGCGGCTATTCTCTGCACTTTGTGAGGAGAAAAGTAAATGAAGAGAAAAGTGAAATGAATGTTCATTGGTATTGATATCACAAAAAGTGGTGTGCCAAAGGTAAAACATTATTTGCACATTTATGTTGTTTCAGTGAATTTGAAAAAAACTATTTTGTCACCATTTTGGCTTTTGTTTGGGGGGGGGGGGGGGGGTATGACAGAGAAAGTTTGAGAACCACTGCCCTAATGCCATGCAAGTCTATGGGGTCAAAAGTCAACTTTGTCCTAGAGACATGGGGCCACTTGCAGGTTCATCGGGATCCCTCAAGACACAGCCACGTCAAATTTGGGGCTTCTAGCCTCAAATTTGGGGGTGGGGGGGGTCATGAAAAATTTTCTTCCTCCAAGGTGGGGCATGACAGAGAAAGTTTAAGAACCACTGGATTAACGCAAGGTCTCTGTCTTGGTCTTCACAGCAACGTTCCTCACAGCCAGCGGCGGCTGCTGACCTCCAGGAATAATTACAGCTGGGCCAAATTGACAATTAATTCAACTCGTTTTGTTCTCCCACTGCTTCGGTTTCCCTTTGCCTCTTCCTGACCCTGCCCGGTGCCATCACTGCCTCACAACTAAAAATCACTTCATGGAAACATAATTTTTTTTAAGCCAAAAGTTTGCCCAAAATTAATTTGTTATTTCATGGAAAAAAAACAACAATTTTGTTTTTTGGGGAAACAAATTGACATTATTCTGCGATTTAAACGCAGAACACTGCGTTAAAACATTCCATTCTCCTGACGCTTCCCGTCCGCACTCATTTTTTTTTGTTTTACCTACCGATGCAGGAGGGCAGCGGGTTGTCCCAGGCCCTCCTCTCGCCTGTCATGCACTTGAGCGTGGTGGCGCCGTGCAGCGTGTATCCCGGCTCGCAGCGGTACGTGATGCTGCTCCCGGAGAAGTGGCCTTGGTCGTTGACCTTGAAGCCGAACTGCGGCACGCCGGGGTCCTCGCAATGAGACAACTCAAAACCTGGAGAAAAGAGAGAGAGATTGGGACAGGGAAAGCTCGTCAGTGTGGCACTTTGAAAATATTGTCACCGCGAGGCGTCCAACAGAGAAAACCAAATTAGTTTTTTTGGTTTTTTTTCTCTCCTTGGCAGAAAAGTAACATTCTCCTAATATGTGGCACACTCAAGTATTCTGTTTGTTAGCATGCTGAGATTATTCACATTAGGTTCATGTCCTGTCCACCATTTACCCAGAAAAAACTCTGAGCCAGAAAGGAAAATGCACAAGACACTTTAGCTCATATTAGGGAAGATAATGGAGTGAGCACACACCTTATTTAATTTAACATTGTTTTTCACCATCCGTCTAAGCTCAGTTCCCGTGGCAATAGACAAAATATCCGGTTTACTTGCAAAAAAAAACGAGGAAGCTGGATATGAAGAGTTGTATAAATAGCTTATCCTCATAAAATCCCCCAACAAGGATTTGATCAGGGGTATTATCTGTGAGAAGAGGTATGCCGGATTTTCTTTCTTTTTCCCTTTTTTTTATTGCGTTATCTCTTGGCGCATTTCACCGGGTGCACGTCTAAATCCCGAAAAATTGAGATTTTTTTTTGCAAAATCCGTACTTTGATTAGTTTGCAATCTGAACGTGTGTAGAAATGCACTTGGAAATCCGATGTAAGCAGTCCTGACGCTTTCCCTCACTTTCTAAAAAAAAAAAAAAAATGGCGTACAGCGAATAACTTTTGCATCGCACTTGCTGGTGAACAGAAAGCAGCGCCCGCGCCTGGAATCGCTCTCACGCATTTACGTCTCGGGTAAAATTAGTTTAGGATGACGTGTCTGGCACTGCGTTGCGTCTTTATTCTTTTTTGAACACACTTCAGCAGGAAAAACTGCAAAGCCCTTCCGATTGTTCCATATCTGATTGCTTTATTTTCAAGATCTACAAGTGGCGTCCCTGTGTCTCAAAAACGAGATATATATGTCGTTTTTAATTAGGAAAGTGGAGTCTTCAGTTTATCAAAAAACACTTTCATCTGCGGGCATTGGAAGGATGTGCAAACTCCACTCAGGAAGGCACCTCCCCATTTGGGAATTGAACCCAGAACCCACTTGCTGGGAAGAGCTCAGCCGCTTACTTGAGTAGACCAATTTGAATCCTTCGCCAGTGCTCTCCGGGTCACTGTAGAATTCCAGCCACAGGTGGTTGGAAGTGGAGATGAGCGTCAGCCCCAACATGGACGAGCCAGTGAAGGCGCCCAAGACGTGGGCTGTGCTGTCTTTGCCATCGTAGATCTGCAAGCAAAAGAAAAGAAGCAGAACTTCACTTGGAGTCAATGATCAGCGATCGAATCAGTGATCCAGATCTGAGACACGTCCAGAAGTTTCCCCCGGTTGGATGTGCTGCTAACCTTCAGGATGTCGCCCTGGGCGAGATGAAAGGTCCTGGCGGAAATGTTGATGCCCTTTCCAGCTTGCACCTTAAGAATACAACATTTTTTAACGGCACAGTAGTATTTTTTATTTACATAAAAAGTTAAAGTCAGAGGTTCGCCTGTATCTGTTACCTGAATGCTGTAGATGCACTCATGGTTGTTGTCGTAGTTCATTGGGTAGTTTGGCGAGAGAAGGATCCCCTCGTTGTTGATGACCGAGGAGCCGCACTCAGCTGAGGGCACAAACACAGATGGACTGGTTGTTGAGATTTTTTACTGGCACATACACTCAGAAACAGTGGTGGGAAACAGGCAGTAATCGAGCATTTGTGTGAGCACTTCACTGCAGTGTGTGGTAAGTCAGTCTTGACGTGGCTAGTTAGTTGCTAATTAACTGCTTGGTCTAGTTAAGTATATATATTTTTTTTATTATTGTTAATAAAAAGATAGGAAACAAACAGCAACAACATATCTCAATGTACAGGGAGCGTGCTAGCTTAGCTAGACACATCAGCTAGCTAAAGCTATGATTTAGGCTCAGTCACCAACTGATGGATAGGGAGGGGAAGGGGGGGGGGGGTCCTCGACTCCTCTCCTAGACACTCTCGCTGCCTTCCTTTCCCCGTGTCTCTACTGGTCGAAGAGTCGTATTACAGCTCTCATATTGTCAATAAATCCAGCCGGCTACAGTTTCCATTTAGAAAATTACCTTCCCGCCTTCCGTCTCTTAAACCTCCCACCCCGTGTCTCCTTCTCCACGTGCAAAGCCTCCTCTGCCTTCATCGACCCTCCTCTCATTCACGCTGCGCTTCTTTTTCGGTTCTTCAGCATCCTTGTCTTTGGCGAATGTGTTCACAAATACGCTAATTCAAAAATAAATAATAAAGGAAAGAAAACCGCGGCAAATGTGTTTTTGCCCTGCAAGAGCCGCCTTTGATGCAGCCTCTCTTATGACTTGAACAATAATGTGTTTGATCAGATGAAGAGGCAACAAACAAACAAACAAACAAACAAAACACTGAGCTACTGAGCAGCAACGGCGAGTGTTTCCGCAAATAAACAGAAGTTGTGAGAAAACGGCGCCCTCATTAGGTCGTTTGCTTTTGCTAAATATGGTGAAGCATGGTGCGCCGCTCGCACTTGTTGCGCTGCCGGCTTTTCATACGCAGTGCCAAAGGATAGAAGAGAATCGCTATTAACATCACGCAGCGCTGAGAGCGGGATCAGCCGCAGCGGCGGGGCTCCATACTGGTGAACGATCGCCATCATTCTCGCAGCGCCGAGGGGTTTTTCCTCCCGGCATCAACGGCAAAACTGTCCGACTGGCTCGTGCCGCCCCCCGCCCCATTTTAATTATTTATTTATTTTTATTTTATTATTTATTTACATTTACTGTATTTATACCTCTGCATTGACGGCTGTTCAAACCATTGGTGATGATTTCAATTTGAACCTTAACCTACCGACGCATCTGGGCAGGGGGGCGCTCCACATCCTCCGCCCTCCCCCAAGGCAGACCAGCTCGGGCGCCCCCTCCAGGCGGTAGCCCATATTGCAGGAAAACGACAGGGTGTCTCCGATGCCGAAGCTGTAACCATTTCTCCGGCCAAACCGAGGCATTCCGGGGTCCTCGCATGGTTCCAGAGTATACTCTGCAAGGGGGGGAAGAAAAAAATATCAATAACAGAAAGCAGAACGTTTCAGGCCTGGAGAAGAAATGCTCTTAACGGTACATAATGGTGTGTGCATTTCTGGAATATTTTTCAAAAAAGTATGAAAAAAATAAAATAAATAAAACTAGCAAAGAACAAAATGTGATTTTTTTTTTTTTCAGACGTGTGTACTTCAATTTTGTATCGTGTTAGCCTGAGTGCCTCTGGAAAAGTGGGATAAGATCCAATTAGAATGCAAATCAGAGCGCCCTCTGGCAATGTATCAACATATCAACACATCTCCCTCTGTGTCGCCTCCTGCAGGCCGAGGTTGGCGATGTTAAGGCATCACATCAGAGGCAATTCGACCTGTTAGCTGCGTCTCTGCTGACAGCCTCCATCTGTCACACTCACACTGTCAGCAACAAGGTAAGACATAAATTCACAGCCTGTCGGCTCTGTCGTTTTGCGGCTCCTTCAACCTTCATTCATTAATTTCCTTTTTAAGTATTGCGTATGTAAGTCGGTGCTTATGAGACAAGAACTACCAGAACTTGCCATTTAACCTTGATACTTGTCACAAATTTCCCCTGAAAGTGAGAGGCGTATGAATTCTCTCACGTTGGTCCATGGCTGTTCAACAACTTAACTTAACGGAACTTAACTGAGATTAGCCCAAAGTAATTTAACTGAACATAACTTGATGTGACTTGATTTAACATAACTTAACTTGGTGTAGCGTGACGTAACTGAGCGTGACTAAATGTTTTTTTCATCTAACATAGCTTAATCACAAGTGGCTCAACATAACACCACTTAACATATCTTATATAACTTATTTACTTAACTTAACTATAGTTACTACATCATGACATAACTTAACATATCATGAGCTAACCTAACATATCTTAGCTTAACATGACACACATTAGATTTAGATAGAACATAACTCTGCTTAATTTAATTTTCTTAACTTATTTTAGTTTCTCATACCTTAACTTGATGCGGTTTGATTTTACTTGACATGGTCTGACTTGTCATACCTTAACACATCCTAACACGACATACCTTAACGTAACATACCTTCACTCAATTTGCATTGAGTTAACTATACTTAACATGGCTAACTCAACCTTTTTTCACTTATCTTAACTCAATTTAACTGATTATTTAGGAACTTTTTGCAAGCCAATTACCAAAAATGATTTACCGGTATTCTTTTAGATATTTAGTTATTAAGTTACATAATTTCAGGAATCAAGGAGTTAAATCCCTGATTAGGCATTGGGATTCTTTTTTCATTTAATAAGGTAGATGTGGCCCTGCGATGAACTGGCGACTTGTCCAGGGTGTCACCCTGCCTTCGCTCTAAAACAGCTGGGATAGGCTCCAGCAGACCCCTGTGACCCTGAATAGTAATAAGCGGGTATAGAAGATGGATGGATGGATGGATATTTTGAAATATTATTATTACAATTTTAAACAGCTGGCCTACTTCATAAAGTTCCCATTCCGACCTGACAGAAGGTTCTGGGCAGGTTAAGCCCTTCGTCGGCCTGTGCGAGCGCCATTCTCTCTGTGACATGTCAGTGAATTGCAGACCATAACTCCTACTTAACCACAACTAATGTATCTGGGAAAAAACAAAAACAATGACAAAATTGACTACATAGAAAAGCTCATCTTCAGCACTTCTTCTGACCCCTCTGATGGTGCACTTGTTTGTAACAGGAAGTTATCGATGAGTCCATGGATGCCCACAAGGTCAAACATCCCACTCTGCATTTGAGGGGGACTTTTTATTGTTTCTTGTCAGCTTCACTTCCCTGCATAATTTTGTTTTCAAACTAAAACACGACGTGCGTCAGCCCTGAGCAGCAGCTCCTGACTGACTCAGCCGCTCTTTTCAGCTTCCTACGCCACTTTTCGCCTTCTGTGTTTGGCGTTTTTACGACTTTTCTTTATTGCTTAAAGCTCAGCAGCGCTCCTCCGCGCTCTCCTCCTTCCTTTTTATGAGAAAAACCTGCTTTGCTGAGGTAGTTTTGAATTAAAATGAAATGACTCTGTCTGTCTTAAAGACTACTTGTATGACAAAAAAAAAAAAAAAATAAAATTGCCTCCCCCGAGTTTGACCTGCCGTGACAACCGCGCCACCGCCGTGGAAGCGAAGCGGGGGATTACCAGAGAAAGTTATGTTGAAGCCGTCGTAGGAGATGGAGAAGTCGGAGATGAATCGGAGCTGCGCTTTGAAGTTGCCATAGAGACCGGCGTTGATGTTGCCGGGCAACTCGCCGCCGGTGAGGCGGGCCAGCGGCTGCAGGAAGCTGCCATTCTCGGTGAGTAGGAGGTAGTCGTGCTGGTCCTCCAGGTGGAAGGAGTTGAACTGGAACTGGACCCCTGCTTGAGCGAATGGACAGACAGGCGGATGGAAAGACACACGCAACATGGACAGAGACACACACACAGTCAAACAAACGGGGATGTTGTTGTGATCCAAACTTCCTGTTTGCTTCTTTTCTCCATGTTCTGGTGAAAATAAACTTTAAAAAAATATGCACAACTGGGAAAAAGGTCATGTGATGCGTGTTGGTGAGCGCACTCCACTGGAGACTGCCTGCATGTGTGTTTGTGTGTACGTGTTACTTGCCTCACCGTCTTTCACTCTGTCTCCCTCCATTAAGGAGTTTGAAGCTCTGTGTGTGTGTGTGTGTGTGTGTGTCTTGCCTTTCCCATGGCTGACTTCCACTGTCCAGGTACAGTTGAGGGATGAAGGGTAGCTGTCTGGATAGCCGGGACTAAGGATGGTCCCCCAGGGGCCTCGAACATCTCCGCCACACAGAGCTGATGGATCGACAGAGACAGAGGAGGAGGAGGAGGAGGAGGAGGAGGAGGAGAGGAAGGAGAGGAAGGAGAGGAAGGAGGAATAGTGAGATAGGCCAAGAAGGACTGCTGACTGACTAGAAAAAAAATATGTGAGTGTATATATATATATATATTTATATATGTATATATATATATATATATATATATATATATATACATATATATATATATATATATATATATATACATATATATATATATATATATATATATATTTATACATACATATATATGTATATATATATATACATTTATATACATGTATATTTTGCAATCTTTTGTGGATTTTTCGTGTCTTTTACACATCCATGCACACACGTACACACACACACACACACACACACACACACACACACACACACACACACACAAGTTTTTGAAAACTGAATGTATTTTCACTCCGGCTTCCTCAAACTTGCTTCGAAGTTCCACGGCGAGCAGGTTAAAAATTATTTTATTTGGCTTCGATAGAAGAAATCAGATTGAGACTTTTCAATATTATGGAGACGGATGCTCCCGCTCTAACCCCGATACGCCTCTGCTCTCAGCGCTCTGCGCAAACTTTCCGCCACTCTAAGTGCGTTAAATCCATCACTGACTCGCAGGAAGGAGAGGGGGATGTACAACTCGCCGCTCGCTTGATAAACATCCTCTGAAATTTCTCGGGACTACTGGTAAATGAAATGCGCCGCCACATTATGGAATTTCAACCCTGATCCATAATTTAGGTACCGCGCTGGAACTCGCAGACTTTACCGCCGCAGCGAGTAAACAGCTCTTTAAACACATCTGGTGGGAACATGTGGCCTGCACCGCTGCTGCCACAGTTCAGAGGAGCTTCCTATACACCAACACGTGCCGTATACATATTCATTTTTTTTTATTATGTGGCGCTGGTCTCCCAAGACGAGGGAACATTTCCTCTGAGCTTGCCCCTAATTGGCTCCACCTTCGGTCGCCGCTCGCTAATTAAGTGGCTCTCATGTTGCTGTGACTTGCTGTGACTGTGTTTGATCTGCTTTGATGGTTAATGTTTCTCTCTAGACATTTTTTTTCATCATCTTGCAAGAATTTTTTCTGCTTTTAAAGGCCCAACCGGGTCAGTGTGTATGATATTTAGCAGCATCTGATGGTAAGAAAGGGAACTGCACACAATGAGTGGACTTTCTATTTATGTGAATAATAGAAACTCATTGAAACTTACAAAAAAAAAAATAAAGAAAATGGATTTTTAGTGACATTATCTCACCACAAGCATCAAAGTGAATTTTACGTTCCGTTTAAATTATTTTAAATGTCAATTAACTTTTTGATAATGGACAATATTTACGTTACGTTCGATTATATAAATGTTATTAATTATATACAAATGGTTTCCGAGTACCAACTCGGTACAATCAGTTTGCTGCTGCCTCCTTAGACCATAACATTAAAATTGAATCCCCCCAGAAGAAGACATTTCTCAGTGCTGTCGCGCTGCCTCGTGTGTTATTCTCACGTATTGCAGCGTCTCTGTTAAAAACACTCTGTCCACTCTGAGTTCCGCTCCGACGCCGTCGGCGGGTCACAGGCGAGTCGCCGCTCAGTCTCACCTTGAACAGACCGACTCAAAGTCGTTTTCAAACTTCCTCTGACATTCCGCACCTTCTCCTCCCGTCCAACCCATTCTGTCCCCCTCCCTCCCCCACAGCCTCGGGATGACCCCGTGATTTCTTTTTTTTTTTTTTTTTGCTCGTCGTTCAGCCGCCGCTCATTGTCATGCGGAGGAGACCTGCGCTCGCATAAAGATGCTCCTCAGAGTTGAGGCCAGGTCCTCAGAAAAGCTTTCAAGAGAGCGAGAGAGCGAGAGAGAATTTGTTGCTCTTTCGATGCATACTAATGAGCTGCAAGGTGCTTGGCTGCTCTTCCTTCCAGTTGGGTCGTCAGGCCGACCGGTCGGTCGGACGGACGTCTCGGCTCGTGGAATCGTCACAAAACCGCAGTTACTGCCGCAGAAACTCACTCGTTCATTTTGAATATTAATCATCATGAATGTGTGGGAAAAAAACTATAAAAACAAAACAAAAACAAAGCACCCTGAATGCGGCGCCACCAGTTTCAGTGAATTCGCTCTCCTGCGTCGCAGACCCTAAAACATCAGCAAACAAGGCCGGGAAGCCGAAGAGAACGGCTCATAAAAACTGAGAAGTAAACACATGCAGTGAGGCGTGCGCGTGTGCACGCACACACACGCACACACACACAATCACAGTTAAAAAACAGCACTTGCATTGACAAGCACACACTGGTTGCAGCATTAATTATTAAGGTTCCACTGGCAGGAAGCTCCTCATGTTGAACGCTGAGCGACGTGAGTAAGTTTCAAACGTCTCCATCGCCTCTTTATCTGCTTGTTTTGCTGGTTTTTTTTTTCCTTTGTCTTTTATTTCTTTCAGCCTCAACTTTTTTTTTCTCTGCCTTCTCATTGCTTTTTTTTTTTTTTTTTTTTTTTTTCTGAAATTGACTTCAGGGTTGATGACACTGGAAACGTTTCTTATTGAACATCCGACTGCGCTGAGAGGGTAAAACTTTGACGGTCGGTAAATGAGTCACGCGGCGTTGACAAGTTTTCTCGTGTCTTTATTTAATATAAATGAACTTCTTTTTGTTTTTTTTGCACCCCCGCAGAATAAAACACATGCTAACTCTGAGCGGTGGATTCTTTTTTTACGGCCCCGGTTGCTGCTTTGAGTCTTTATGCACCAGCTGTCTAACACTTGGCAGACCGGATATTTTTTCTTTTTCTTTTTTTTTTTTTGTTCTACGATCCGAAACACAGAGGCAAATGGCCGCATCGTGTAAAGACAGACGACGGGCAGCAAAATCCCCGGCAGCCTGCCGGTGCTGCCTGCCTGCTGCCTCCTCGCAGAAGGAAAATGCCGGCTAACAAGGCCAGAAAACCTACTCGCTCATCACTGGGGTGGGAGACTTAAAGAGAGAGAGAGAGAGAGAGAGAGAGAGAGAGATGGCCTCCCCTCACTGCAGAAATAGCCATCCTCACCCCCCTACACCCCCCCCCCCACCCTCCCCCTCCCCCAAAACTGATTTGAGGGGGAGGAGAGACGAGGTGACAGGGAACACGGGCTCTCATCAGCTTTACCTCCACACTGGAGAGCAGCAGCACGTGTGGAAGTGTGCACAGGGGGAGACACGCCATGACAGTCGCCGGCCAGCCAGTGCACACGCACACACGCATGCACACACACACACTGCATACGTGCCCATGGACCTCTAATCTTGCCTTCAAATCATCTCCGATCAGCCACAGCAGCCTTCACTGCAAATTGCTCCAACAGACATCCAAGTGAGTGAGTGTGTGTGTGTGAGAGAACGTATTTTATGTGGTGAATCAGCTGCCCATGCTACACACTTGCAACCATCTTCACCCAATTTTAATGGATTTACTTTAATTTATTTGCCCTGCGTATAAAATAAACCAAGCAGTTGAAAAGATTCTGACCTCCGTTAATAAAGACTGTCTTTTTTTTTTATCGTGATTCTCCCCCTCGTACCTAGATCCTAGATACCTCCATGCTGGGTTCATTTGTTTGTTTGTTTTCTAGCAAAAAGGAGTGAGGAGGCTAAAAAATACATCAAAACAGAGACGTTTGCGTCCATCATCCATCCAAGCTTATCCTGCGCTTTTAAAAAAAAAACCTCACTTGGAAGCTGTTAATTACCCACTGTTGTGAAGAGCAGACTCTGCAGACGAGGGAATATTTACCGTCGCAGGTGGGCAGCGGGTGGCTCCACCAGTGGTTCTTCTCGCACACCAGCGGCTCCTCGTGGCTCAGCCTGTATCCCGAGTCGCAGCCGAACGACACGGTGGAGCCGATGGAGAAGTCCTGGCCGTAGCGGATCCCGTTGACGGGGATTCCAGGGTCGAGGCACGAGTAGCTGTCCACGGTGACGCCTGAGCGAGGGGGGGGGGCAGAGAAAAAAAAATCTCACAAAAGAAATCCAAGGCGAACGTGAAACTCAAACGCACCGCGGCCTTCCTGCGACTCACTCTCGTATAGGATCTTGAAGCCGACGTTGGAGCGGCTGTTGTCGGTGGTGAAGAGCAAGTAGAGGAAGTTGGTGCTGCTGAACAGGAACTGGGGCACCTGGGTGCCGTTCAAGGAGCCCACCAGAGGGGAGAGGAGGTTGGGCCCGTCGTGGATCTCGAGGAAGTCGTAGCCCAGCTCCGTCTGAAACCTGGGAGGAAACGTTTTCCAGGGTTTCCACAGAGAGAGGGAGGGAGGGAGAGAGAGAGAGAGAGAGAAAGAGAGAGAGAGAGAGTTGGAGATTCAAAGGCTGTTCAGTCCATAAGACAATAATGCAACAAGTTTTAATTGCCTCCATCACCAGTTAACAGCTCAAAGCCGCAGTAACATCAACAAAATCACCTCCCGGCCTCATCGACCAATAAACAACTGCACACATTTACGATCAGGTCACAGCAGAGCGACGTGATGATCATATTCTCAGCGAACATCTGCAAATCTTCTTTGCCCGTCACACGCCACCGACTGAGTGACGTCGGCGAACGTGATGAACGCTCGGCTCTGACTCCGAGCTGCGGAGCGCCACGGGGAGGAGGAGACGGATGACTGGATGAATCGGGTTTGGGGACTTTGGGAGAATTATGCCACCCACCTGTCAAATGTGATTTTAATGGAGCGTCCGGGCTCTGATTCGATCACCCACTCGCAGCTCAGGGAGTCTTTGTAGTAGCCGGGCCATCCGGGGGACAGAATCACTCCGCTGGGGGCCGAGTAGTGGCCTCCGCAGGGCGCTGCAGCAGCAGGAGGGAGGCGGAGGGGGGAAGGAGGAGGAAGACACATCACAAATCAAGATAAAAGATGAGAGGATTTGTGTCCCGGAGGACGGGAACGCCAGGCTACATGAGACAACGCTCTTTTCAATAGTCCTGCTCTTCCAGTGAACAGCTACATCGCTAATAGCCCTTGAATGCAAAGATTCTCCAAACTGTGACTTTTTTCTCTATTTTGTCCATGTGTTCGGTTCCTTTATATGTAAACCATTTTTAGATTTCTTTCTTTTTTTTTTTTTTTTAACAAATTAAGTTGACATTGACTTCGACCACAATACAAAGTCCTGCGCTGGTCTGAGGGATGGACAAGATTCAACATTTCTCAAGCTTGAACCTCAGAGTATTTTCACTGAAAACAAACTCAAATTAAACTAAAATAACGTGATCCTCAACCTTAAAAGAGAGAATACATATTATTTTTAAGGATGCGTCTTCCATAAAACATCAATGGAATCAAGGCAAAGTTTGTTTTAACAAAAAAAAATGCAAAAACTTCAATAAATGAGGCTGGACAGAAAAAAAACAAGAAAAAAACAAAATGCTGTGATGTCATAGAAGGACGAGTCACATTCCAATCAATTATTTGCCGGAAGTTGAGGTCGACTGACTCTGCCTTCCGTGCGTTCTCCCTCTCTGACGAGCTCGCCGCTGCAGCTCTTCGGCTGTATGATATTTTTTTTGCCCTCGGCCGCCATTAGCCGGTGTTTACCTTCGCACTTGGGGATGGGCCCGCTCCACATGACTTTGCCCCTTTCCAGCTGACAGGAGACGGTCTCGCTTCCCTGCGTTTTGATGAAACCGTCCTCGCACACCACCGAGATGGAGCTGCCGAGCTGGAAGCTGTCTCCGAAGCGACGGGCGTTGATGGGAATGCCGGGATCTGGACACTCGTTATGTCCGAACGCTGCGGTTAAAATTACAAAAAAAAGAAGAGAAAGGCGGATGAGTGGGGCAGGGTAGGGGAAAAAAACAGCAGACTTGTCGCTTACACGGAGAGATGGGCACATAAATAAGAAAAGTTATTGGTGGGGTATGAGACAGAGTACTTATAGGCTACACTTACTCGCCATTTTGATTACATTCCCGCGAGCCGTTGCTGCAGATATACAGCGGCGACGTGACACTCCTGAGCATTCAGCCCGGATGGGGAAATAAATTTCCCCTCCCTGTAATCTGCCTGTTCTATATTCTTGCTGTGCCTCCACGTCTCCGCTGCAGTATATCAGGGCCGGGGTGGGATGTGAGCGGTATAGCTGCTGATAAAATCATGCGGGATTCAGACCCGCTGATCAGATTTCAAACGCTTTGAAGTAAAAAAAAATAAAAAATTGTTACAAATTGTGACATATTTTGTCGTGTTGGTTCAGGCAGATGCGATGATGGGTATTTTTTTTCAAATCGCAAACATAAAACCCCCCGAAAATGCTGTGGGGTGGATGCTTGCTCTGATGTTCAGGGGGGAAATGCGGCTGTTTGCTCACAAACTGGAGGTCAGATGGGGGAGGATCGATACGAATTTCCATCGGCGCACTATGCTTAGCCTAAATTAGCTCAAAGGCGGTAAGCTGCGGAAAGAATGGACAAAATTCCCCACAAATGTTATCTGGGGAGCCAGTTGTCATCGGAGGAGCAGCCAAAGTTTTCTGATCAGTGGGAGGAATTTGCATAGATGACATGTTTTACAATGAGATGTTAAGCACTCCGAAAAGACTTCTATTCTATTTTGACTCAGGTTAAACACTCCAAAGTCTCAGAGTCTATTTTTTTTTTTTTTGACAGAAATAGTTTTTTGCGCTAAGCGGGTCGCAACCTCCCTCCGCGCTGGACGCCACCAAGACGAAAAAACGTCCGCGCCATCACGTTCCGACACTCTTTGAAAGCCACGTTCCATTTATACCTTACACGCCTTTACTTTTGTCTTCCCTGTTTCTTTTTTTTGTTTTTTTTAAATAAAACGTCACACTGGTTTGTTTTGCAAGTGAAGCCACTATTATTAGCCGCTGCTCCGGCCTGGATGATGGTACTCACTTATAAAGTTTCAATACTGATAAAGTTTGTCTTTTTTCCAAAACAACTCCTTTGAGCAGATGAAGCCTTTCGGTTTTCTGACCTTTTTTGGTTGGAGGCAAAATGTTCCCCCGCTGAGGCGGAAAAACAAACTGGAGCTGCCATTAAGACGCGTGCGGCGATGACTCGGGACAATATGTGGCTGATTTTTAGGGGGCTGATAGACGTATCCGAGAATATCGGAATGAAACCGCATCACATTAATTCAATCACTGCGGGCATGAAATCTCCAAAAGTGCTCTGATGGGACGGACGCCTTCTGAAGCTCTCATGCATGAAGGAAAAAGAAAATTACCCTTGAAGATCTTTTAAATGTGACACGGAATGCATGAAATGGCGCCGCTTATCTCCTATTTCGGTCATTAGCGCTATTTAGAAGACTCGTGAACGTTCCGAAAACGTACTGCCGTATGTGATGTTGAACCCGCGGCCGGACATGGAGTGGTCCGCCTGGAACTCCAGCCGCAGCGTGTTGGTGTTGGAGGTGAGGTGCGAGGGGCTCTCGGCGCCGGAGAACCTGCCGATGACCAGGGCGTCGTTGGTCTCGCCGTCCTTCACTGTCAGCGAGTCGTACGGCGCCTCCAGGTCGAAGTCGTTGAAGGCCAGGTGGATGCGGGAGCCCGCCTCCGACTGGATGAGCCACACGCAGTTCATGTTGTTGCCGTAGCCTTCCGGGTAATCCGGCGAGAGGACGGTGCCGGAGGGAGCCGTGAAGTTGGACATGCAGGGGACTGGAAGAGGGGGAGTCGGAAGAGGAAGAGGAGAGGATGGAGGAAGAGTAATCAGAATTCCCGGGTGGGAAGAGGGAGCGGATCGTTAAATATTCATCGGCCCGGAATCATCGGTCATCATCTGACCTCCCCCGGGCCATAATAAAGTCAGCGCCGTCGCCGAGTCGACGGGTCAGGCATGTGATCAACATGGCAGGCAGGGGCCGCCGAGCGTCACCTCCCCGCTACCCGCCACCCACCCCCTCACTCCCTGGCCGCACGCTCCAGACTCTGCCTGGCGGGACAGGAGGGAGGTGTTGGCTACTCACAGATGCAGATGGGGATGTTGGCCGACCACTGGTTGTTGTCCTGGCAGGAGATGGTCTTCTCCCCGATCAGCTCGAAGCCAAACTGGCACTCGAACCTCAGGACTCCTCCGTTGGAGAAGCTGTCGCCATCCCGCACGCCATACAGGGGCGTGCCGGGGTCGCCGCAACTCTCTTTGTCGATTTCTGCAGAGGGAGCGGAATGGGGATATTTCGCAATTTGTACGTTTTGCATCAATTTTGCAGGTTAAGTATCTTTGTGTGGATTGAGGACGGTTCCAAAACCATGGATCTTTTGTGCAAAAAAAAAACATTTTCACCTTAGGAGAATGAAACTACTGTAACTCTACTTCCCATCTACCAATGTGTACCCAACATCCTTTTTACCCTCTTGGCTCTCTTGTAAAGGTGCAGTAATAGAGTGAAAGTGATGATGATCATATTTTGGTTTCCTCTTGTTAAGAAATCTGAAAGAAAAAATATTCAGACCCTGCCGCAGTAGAAGCAAAGCAACACCTAGGGCACTCTCTGAGCACATCCAGTAACATTCAATCATTGTTTAATAAATGTCAGCTTCACTTATTTCCCCAATGTCTTTTTTTTCTATTTAAATCCATTTCCTATCTCCACTTTATCCTACGCTAATGCTCACAGGGGGGCGCTGGAGCCTTTCTCAGCTTTCTTAGTTTGAAGGAGGGTTACACCCTGGACTAGTCGCCCCGGTTCCACGTAGGGCCACCCAGAGAGAACCACAGGCAGAACCAGTCAGCCAGAGTGGTGGGAAATTCTTTTTTTTGCAAGGGGCCACATGACAAACCTGAATCGTGTCAGAGGGCCACGGAAGTTTTGTCGACCGGGGGGTGGCGGGGTGGGGTGGGGGAGGAGATCGTGCGAAAGTCCCGCTGAAGTATCTTCGCGTCTCTCTCTCTCTTTCTCTCTCTCTCTCTTTCACTCGCTCTCTCTCTCTCTTTCACTCTCTCTCTCTCTCTTTCTCCCTCTCCTTAGAGACTCACCTGAAGGTTATCTAATATACGTAATCTTTTACTGCATGGACATTAATGGACATTTATAAACAACAATATGCTATTTTTTTTTTATTAATTTTTACTGTAAAGAGTTTGTCTGTATTTTCACATTTATTTGATGTAGTTCTGTAATATGGCTATATACTGTAATTTTACAGTATACATTGAGAAACATTTTCAGTTTTTAATTAACAGTGCGGCCTCAGATCTTGAGCGATGCTTTCCTGGTGCAGCAGCAGCAGCAGCAGCAGCAGCAGGAAGTAGCAGCAGTGGACAGAGGTCCAGCTGCAGGCTACCGGAGCACGTCCGACTCTCAGCGGACTGGAACTCTGAGCCTTCAATTCCCGACGGTAATCTCAACCCCGCTGTGAACCATTATGCCTCGTTACAAAAGCTCATCATCCATTTCACCAACACACACACACTGGCACACACTAACGGAGAGTCTTGCAAGGATACGATTGGCTCCTTTTGTTTTGCAACGCTAAGGGAAACTTATATTCTGCGACTTCTTTTTCATTCACGTAACCTGGAGGCAGTCGGAGGCTGAACCGGCCTCCTCCGCCCTGAGTTTGCAAGTATTCACGACATCCACTCCGTCACCCTCAGTTCCGACCGTTAGCCGGGAAATATTCCTTTCTCGCTTCGCTATAAAGGCGCCTCTGTGTCACCATAACTCTCCTGAAAATTTCCTGGATGGCATTTCGGGGGAATATAAGCTATTTCTCCAGCCGTCCTCCTCTTTTAGTCCCGCCGCTGTTTTTTGGGGATTATTTACAAGGTTGAAGAGGCAAATTGTCTTTGTGTGTGTGTGTGTGTGTGTGTGTGTGTGTGTGTGTGTGTGTGTGTGAGTGTGTGTGTGTGTGTATGTGTGTGTGTGTGTGTGTGTGTTTGTGTGCTTTAGCGAGAGAGTGCCGTCTTTGTGATGTATTGCATTCATTTTCATCATGGCATCGTCTGTACGGGACCCACAGAGACCTGCCACACACACACACACACACGCACACACACACACACACATACACAAACACTAATGCATGTACATACAAATATGATCCAATTGTGTTTTAACAACAAGGCTGACAAACTCACAATGGGCTTATGTGGGCTTCTGAAAGTGTGTAAGAAAATGTATAGTGTGCACAATGTCAACTATCTGTGTGTGTTTGTGTGTTAGTGTATGAGTGTATGAGAGAGAGAAAGAGAGCGAGAGAGAGAGAGAGATCTTCATGCTGTTGTGAAGCACCATGCCAATCTGCAAGAAAATGTCACACAAACAAACAACACAAGTCCGCCTAACGGATCCAGTGTGAGTGTGAAGTCAGTAGGTACAAAGTGTCGACATAGTGATATTTCTGTTTGTTTTTTTTCCTGACCGAGTTGGTATCACATTTGGTTGTTGGCTTTTTAGATAGATAGATAGATAGATAAAAACTTTATTAATCCCGAAGGAAATTCAGGTGGTGGTCGGCTGCATACATTCATCCAACAGTAAAAAACAAACAAACAGCGAAAAGGGAAAGGAAAAGAAACAGACACAACCTATAATAAATAAGTAAAAAACATGAGGTGCTTAGTGCATATTACGTGTCATAATGACATTTATTATGAAAAAAATCCCATTATTTCTGTGTCCTTGTTCATCAATCATCATTTTTAAATTCAATGTCACATGTTTTCTTTTTTGAATGTGCTGCACTCATGATAGAATCCAAACGTGTAAAAGACGTTGGTGGCCATGTCTTTAAGAAGGAAGCAGCGTGAGACCCCCTGTGACCACCATGGTCTCTCACAAATGTAATAGCTGCCGACAAAGGCGGCAAAGAGATGAGAGGAGAAACGTCTGAGGGACGCTTAAAGAGATTTGGCAAAAAAAAAAAAAGGGGGGGGGGGTTGAGAAATGAGAAAGTCCAATTAACCGGAGGTTGTCTGGTTGTGACCCGACGGACGAAGCTCAAATTGACTTGTTGAGAGTCGAGGCGTCCGCCAGGACGACGATCCAAAGGATAAAAATTATCTCATGTCTTGACAGTTACCCCCCCCCCCCCCCCAAAACCGCCTCCTCAAAAAAACAAGGCCCCCTGGCAGCATCCGCTGGGAACTGATATCTGTGTGTGCGTGTGTGCATGTGTGTGCATGTGTGTGTGTGAAAGATATCAATTCTATCACTCTCATTAAAAACACACAGACTTTGCGGGGCTCTTGGAAGTTAAAGTGCAGAAAAGCAGAGGCTCAGTCGGCCACCGCCGCTGCCACCTCCAGCCAGCCCTCTTTAAATTGGACTCTGGGATCACAGATAATAATTGGGGGTGTTTTCTTTGATCTGGACACATCACAGGGCCGAAACAAATTACTGTTTGTAATTACTGTAGTCGTCTGCGAAAAAAAAACAAACAAAAAAAAACCTCAACCGTGGCGCTCCAAGTCTGTCTCCTGACCCAGTAATAGGCTTCTGATCCCAGTGAAAAAAAAAAATCACTGGCACTCTAAATGTCTGTCTTCCTCCTCCACCTCTTCCAAATTGTTGCAGAAGCAACAGGAGTGTTCATATTTCTCCCTCTGCTCAGATGTGAACGACACGGTGAGCAAACTTGCGTTGACACAAATGTTCCATCAGAAGTTGCGGCTCCGGAAGTCGAGGAAAAGGTTAAGGCAGCCGTTTTTCCAAACGTCTCTTCGGCTCCTCGTGAAAACGGGGAGTCTAATGAGCTCTAAACCATCTGGAGCCGCTTGTCGACGAGCCTCGTAAAACGACTTTGTGACTAATGAGGACGAGGACGCCGTCTCGCGGGTCGCTAGCGCTTGCGCGACACCACCAGCCATCCGTCAAGAGGCGGCGACGAGGGAAGGTTTTCGCGCTGCCGTTCCGCTCACGCAAAATTCATTGGCGTGTGACGAAACAAAACGACAAATAAAGACTCAACAGTTAGCGGCATGATGCTATTAGGAAGCTAAAGTCGCTAACAGTTGGCTAATTTCCGACACTGTGGGAAGAAAAACGCTTCCACACGTCCGACTTGAAAACACCCGCAATCTGCCATTTTCGCATGACTACCAAGCAGGCTGCAAAGGATGATGGGTAATCGTAGCTCTGCGACAAACCCGGCTGGAATTAAACAGTTTCCACCCAAATGGCCCGGCAGTTGTGGAACTGTCGCGGCACAACGGCAACATTACAGACTACAAGACTACAACGGCGACTCGTTCCACCGCACGCCTTAACAAGAGAAACAATTTGTTGCTAAAAGGCGCCTTGGAAACATGAACTATGAGTGCCGTGTTTCTTGTTTCATTACACTGGAAGAGGACTGAACGTTACAGGGGTCAATAATTCATGACTGGAAAATGAGTTGCTGTCTACGGTGCAGCCTGGTGTGATAAAGTGAGAAAACCATGTGCGTACGTGTGTGTGTTTGTGTGTGTGTGTGTGTGTGTGTGCACGAATGTGTGCATATGTCTAATATTTATATTTATTATTTATCAGCGTATGGGGCAGGGAAAAGATGCAAACACGCCGCCGTCTCTGGCTTCGCACCCTCAATCCAAAAGGTTATTGACTGTGAAAAAAATGGAACCACATTTTCAGGCATGTTGCCGATGAATATTTCATGAATTTAGTGTTTTTTTTCTTCATCTTCCTTGTCTTCTTCTTCTTCTTCTTCTTCTTCTTCTTCTTCCTTCCCCCTCCACGCTAGCGCTTCAGCTGCACTGACCGAGATGCTGCCCAGCGTCGAGGTAATTAAGTCGGTCCGGCGAGGCTCTCGGACAACGCAAAGGCCAAGCTGATCACGGCCGCCGGGACTAAATATAATAGGTGTTGGGAATATGTGCGATAATGATGGTCAGAGTGGAAGGTCGGCAATGTGTGTTTTTCTTTTTTTTGCAAGATGAGGTTTGAGAGCGAATGAAGGCGCGTCGTTGAGGGTGTGGGTGATTTGTCACCCCCCGACCCCCTCCTACCCTCGCCGAACCTCACCTCTCCTGCGCAGAAATAATAAATACAAATTCTGCCGCAGTTTTCCATTTGCCCTCTTGTTGCCTCCTCCATTAACTCGCTTGCGTGGGTTTTTGCAAATGTGCTCAAGGCTCGAGCAAATCCACGGGACGGAGGTCAGCCGGGCCGTAAAAGTCCACCTTGACTTCCACCTCCCCCAACCCCCTCACCATTATACAGAGCACATATTAATTAAAAAGAAATATTAAGGAATGGCATCAGAAAAAATATAAATGTGCCATTACGACACTGTGGTAAAAATTCTAAAAAAAAGGAAGAGAGGTTGGGAAAAAAAAATCAAATTACCCTAACAGCCAAAAAAATGAAAAAAAAAAAAGAAAGAAAAAACTGAATGAAAAAAAGGCAGCTGAGGGCCATCAGATAAGCTGATAGTGTTGGAGATAAAACTGTTAGTGCGGAGGAGAAGTAATAGGCGTTTGACACAGAACAACACGTGTGTGTTATAGCGCCATCTACGAGCAGTGCTATACCATATATATGTATATATATATATTTATATTTATATGCTGTGCAATGCTTTTACAAAAATTCTAATGACTGAATGAATGAATAAATGAAAGCAGGGGCTGCGGGGGGGGAAATGACTCATCGCTGAAAACAAATGATCTCTATTGCCTGTTTAACGAAACACATTAGAGGAGTTTGGCAATTACTTTCTCGGGGTTTTGGCAAGCGGAATTCAGATGGATGCTGTTTGCACACATGGCTCGCTGGCCGACTCTCCGGGAATCAAGGTCACACATGAGTCATGTGACATCATATCGTATTTAGGGTCAAACCTACTGTTCTTAATGTAATTCTTTTCATCATGTTTCAAACGTTCCATATTCCATATCTGAGATGGGTATTTTTCATTCATCAGACTCACATTAATCTCAGGGAAAATGACAACAGGTTTATCACCAGACTTTTTCAGTCAGTCAGTTTCTCACTCCAAACGACAGGCAAAACCACTTGTGGCGAAAAAGTCTGTCGGTGTCGAGAAAACCTCATATTTAGCCCTGTGTTTTCATCCTTTCTCTGTTTCTCTGCCGGGTCGCTGCTGATGCTTGGAAGGGAAAACAAAATCAAGGGGTCTCTAATAGGGAGGAGCCAACACCTGGACGTGGGTGTGGTCAGTACACTGTGTGTTTTGGAGCAAACAGAAAAAGAACTAAAAGATGGAATAGAGTCCAAGATTATCCTAAGAAAACATTGTTTGAAAAAAAAAAAAGGGGACCTTCAAATAATCTCTTCTGTAGCTCTCAGTGACTCATTACGGAAAGTAATGTTTGTTTAAAACTCAAACAAATTGCATTAAGTGTAACTATTGTTCCAAGATTAAATAACCCAAATCCATTCGCCACACTGTGATGGAAGGAAGAGACGTCTGACTGCACTGCAGCAGAAAGCGACTCCCGGTGCAACTTCACAAACATACAAACACACATCGGGGATAAATTAGGCTCCCACGCCTCAGCGACACCTCTTTATATGTGAGCAGGCAGGTGTATTAGCTTATGATCACGTTATTTATTCATGGGGCGGGAGGGGAAACTCGCTGAAACTTTAATGGGAGCCGCGTCAATAATGTGTTTTTTTTTTTCTCCCCCCCCCCCCGCGCCGCATTAAATCTCCCGCAGCGACGCGTCGTCGTTAGAACGGCCCTAGAAGTGACGGATCGCCTAAGCAGCTGGCGCGGAAAGAAAAACAGGTGCGCTTAGCGACCGGCTCAGCCGAGTCCGAGCGCGGTGAGGTCGGCGACCTTGGATTCAATAATGGATGGATGAAGAAGAAGAGACCAAGAAGAAAAAGAGGCGGTTAACGGGGAAAGAAATGGATGCCGACAGATGGAGGGCGACGTGACAATTTTTTTTCTTAGATGCAGGAGAAAAAGGCAGAAAAGCAGTTCATTAGAGAGCCAGCGTGTGGAAAAAAAAATCGGGGGAGATTTTTGAAAAAAAAAAAAAATTCAAATCGGAGATGTGACGAGACACCTAATGAGAGACGTACGCAGCGAGGGAGAGGAGCGCGATTGTGTTCCAGCTGCGTAGGCTAACTGATGGACGACCTGTCTGACACACACACACACACACACACACACACACACACACACACACACACACACAAACGTGCACACAAACAGCATCGAGCATCAGGGTCTGGGACACAGGGAAACACCGAGGTTGAACTTACAGCTGGTGTTTACATTTTTCAGGCAAAGTCTACAGGTAGCATGTAGCCCACAAAACACACACACACACACACACACACACACGCGCACACACACACACACACACACACACACACACGCACACACACACACACGCACGTCTCAGATGGCCACCCACTAATACCACAGGCACCCAAGCTTTCAGTAAATATTGTGAGTGATGGAGCCGCTGCTCCCAGACTAACATTTACTCAGTGTTTGCAGGAACTGGTCGGGTGTTTTTGTTTTTTTTTCCTCCCTTTTCCGGTAACAGAGACAAATTGGAAGGGAAATTCTTGGATGTGCAAATGACTAATGTCAAGTAAATTAATTAATTAATTAATTAATTAACTGTGGGACTGCTTGAGTGAGTTGTGTGTCGACCCCCGGGTGGCTTCACCTTGATGCTGGAGCCTGACGACTCCAATCATAATCACTGTTATTCTCAATGGCAGTTTAAGTACAATTATCAAAGTGTTTTTTGTTTTTTTTTTTGAAAATGTGCACGGCGATTGAGCGGTCAAAACGGTCCGAGCAGGATAGTGAGTCATCGTAAATCAAGGCTGTGATTTGTTACAGTGTTGCTTGTCTGAAGCTGTTTCACGTCAGTTATCTTGTGTTTTGCTACCTGCCGGTCAAACCCAGTGGTGCTAAGACAATTTACTGCAATAACTCAGAGCTGTTAAAAATACATTAGTAACGCTTTATAATAAGCTATTAGTAGACATTAGTGGATGGAATAATCATGAAAAAAATCCCTTTTCCATATGTAAATGGTCATTAGATATTTTATAATTCAGGTGACAAGACAGACTGGATTAAACTACCCAGAAAAACCTTCTTCAGGCAAAAGCTTCAATTCAGGTGAAACCTCGACAGCAACAGCCTTCAGATTCCTGCACGGAGGTGAGTCGTTACACAAAGATCCCCCCAAACAGTTGCTACTTTTTTTTTTGCTATGAGCAAATATCATCTGGCCAATCCAATTAAACGCCTACTCAGCATTTCACTGCATCGCATCGCATCACATCGCGCCCCCGGGACAAACAAGACATAATTGCATTCACTGTTCTAGTGAGCGCATGGAAAACACCTGCTGCTGGACTTAAAGCCCTCATTGTGAGGCCAGCAGGCTGTCCGCTGCGCCTGCTGGGGCGTTATTACAAACACGGATAAACACAAAAATGAGACTCTGAGGGAAAACAACAACAACAAAAAAGGAGGATAAATGCACACAGCCTTTTTGATTAAAGGCTAGATAGGGCAGAAAAGTCGGTTTACCGTCACTTCTATGTGTCTCTGTCCTGCTGCTGAACTCTCCAGAAATGAAATAAAAAATCCTTCACTTTTTGTTTTTGTTTTTCTCTCTGCCATGTTGTGCATGAAAAAAAAAACCTCACAATTCTGGAAATCTGCTCTTTGTGATGTCACAAACCGCAGCAGATCTGTGAGCGCATGTCGGTTTTCCTGTTTTCTGCCGATCTAGAGAACTTTTTGGGAAGAGCGACTGTGCAAAGCGGCTCAACTGGAGTCCAGGGTGCAGAATATAAACCTGAGCTTTAACTGTGCACTCAGAGTATTTAGTCTAATCAGGTGTTTGCGACGGGAAAAACGCCACGTCTCTCCGGCGGCTTCAAAGTGACTCGACTCGGGTTAATTGAGTCGGACTCCGTGTTTCTTTAATTGCCGCCCAGATGATGAATCGTTCTGAGGTGCACTTAAAAAGTCGAGGAGGATTAGGTGCCGGGATAAATCAAAACAACGCTTCGCGCTCTCGCCACACTGCCGCGACCTCGTTACGACAATGATTCCGCATGTGACAACAACTAAACGAGGAGCTCAGTTCAGCCGCGTAGCCCAGAGAGCTCATCGTCTCTTCACAAACTGTCATTAACCTTGGCACGGTTTGCGCTTGATGCAGACTCGTTCTGTTTTTTTGGTTTTGTTTTTTGAAGTGCTGTCGCAGCAGATCTGAGGTGTCGCTTCTTGTTGCAGGTTTTTAACAGATTATCCCAAAAGTAATTTAAAAAGTATAATTATATGAAAATCAGAGGAAATCTGGGCTCAAAATGAATGACATGTTTGACCCAAAACACATCACATGGTACTAAAACCTGATTGACTGACTCATTTCCTGCAGTTAACCTTTTCCAAAGTTTCCAAAAAAGAAATGCAAAAATTAAATCAGATAGCTGAGATAGCATAGATAAAGGAAATTTTGAAAAAAGTCAATTAGAAATAAAAAGAAAAAAAAAAAAAGAATCTGGGCTCAGATTCGTCGCTAAACAGGCTCTTTTGCTTAAGACACACCACACTGAAACCTGACAATTCACATTCATGCACTTCGCTCTGAACACTAAGACGGAGAAACACATCAGTGTGTGTTATCTTTGGAGTTAATTTTAAACCCCCTTTAAAAAAATAATAAAAAAACATTTCCAAAATTAATCCAGAAAGTTAAATTGGATGACCCAAGGCCGCTATTGTTAATTGAAAAAATAATAAAATAGCAAAAAAAAATTAAACGATTCTGATGGAAACCTGGGGCCTGTCTATCGTTACATCTCAGATTGTTTTTATTTCACAGTGACACGGGAACCGTCTCTTACCTTTGTAGTTGATCTTGAAGCCGATGGAGCCGACGCTCTCGTCCGACTGCAGGTGGAGCCACATCTGGTGCGTCAAGCTCACGATCAGGTCAGGAACGAAGCTGCCCGAGAGGCTGGTGTGTGAGGAGAGGGAGGGCATCAATCACATTATCGTAATACAAACGACAATTCTCACCTCCACAATCAGAGCCACAATCAAAATTCGTTGCTCCGAGTGCGAACAAGCTCTCGGAGCAGCAATGTGCTGGATTTGATTACTTCAGTCTGGTTTGCCCCCCCCCCCCCCTCTCCTTTTTTTTTTTTCCTTCTCTATTTTGCACAGTGCTCCCGCGGGGGGAGAAAGGGCTTAGTGTATATCCGCGCTCTCCAGACCGCCTGCAGCTTCTCGGGCATTAAAAGTTGAAAGTGACCAACTCCAAAGTGAATCAAACTCATCCACTTTGTAAAAAGGCTCTGCATCTGTTATCCTTCCCCGGCGCTGCGGAGCGCTCTCCAAAATTTGAGGAAAACAGCCCGAGCGGGGCTCGCATAATGCGGAGTGCAGTTTTTAAGGTCTGGCTGCACACAATTTAAAAAAAAAAAAAGGAAAAAATAAATAAAAAGAGACGGCAGAACTATTTCAGGGTAGCTGGCAGTTGAATGCTGCACGTCGAGAGCCTGAGGCAACAAAGGCCAAAAAGTGTGGAGAGGAGGAGGAGTCCTCACTGGGTTGATGAGTTTTCATTAAATCGCTTTCCTTTTTTGAGAATCTGCAGCTGTGAAAAGCTTCAATAACACACAGATCTTTAATCAGCGCCGGCGCGATGCTGCTTGATGCATAATTTTATGGTGACAAGAAGCAGAATCTGTTCGAGAGTTATTTCATCCTGTTTTTTAACACCCGCATTTAATCGGAGGGGGAAAAAAAACCAAATTTTATTACAAATGTATTTTGCACAAGAAGCTGCCGACTGCTCTGGAAGCGACACGGACGAGCCCCTGGTGGCTGTTGGCGAAACCGCGATTCAGAAACGCTGGAGTTTTAGTTACTGCAGGGCTACCGCAGACTTGAAACAAAGTACCGGCGCCAACTGGAGGAGCCGATCGGTACTTACACTTGCAGTATGGTTGTGGGATCTCCCACCTCCCCTCCGTCCCCAATGGTGAGCGTGTCGTAGGCTATCTCCAGGTCGAACTCCTCGAAGTTGATCTGGATCACCTGAGGAGCAAAAACACACACAATCAATGCAACAAATTTACACATGAGATTCCGCAGAGCGATAAATGAGACGGGGACGTAACTGAAAAGCAAAGGCTTGATAGAGGAAAAAAAAAAGAAAAAAGTCCTCCTTTAATTAGAATTGACGTGAAGGACTCAAATTGCATCCGCAACATTGACCCCAATTAGAAAAAGAAAGTGCTGCGCTCCACTGCTGTTTTGATTCTTCCTCCACCTACGTCCAAATGAAAGGCGCAACTTCCTTTTCATGGAATTATACATGACCAAAGGTGACTCGTTAGGATTCATGAATGCACGGCACGTCCTGATGCTGAGAGACGGAGAGAACACATCCCGAGCTGCACCCCGAAGCTCCCAGCTCTGATCGGGAATTATTAAACCAACACCGCCTGCTTCATGTCGGACCAGAGAGGAACAGCAGGAGGAGGAGAGACGGGGGATGAAGAACGAGGGTGGTGCCCGTGAGACTGAGCAGAGTCTTCAGGCCGAGGTGGAGGCTTTTCTAAAATCAAGAGGATTTATCTCATGTGGCCGTCGAGCGGAGAAAGATTGGCAAGCAGAGCCGCTTTCAAAACGTGGAAGTTGGTCAGAGGAGCCTTTTGCCTGGCAGTTAGCCAGGTTAGCCAGTTAGCCTGGGTGATTGAAGACAGCCACTGTTGCTTCCTGCCTCCAGACAGGAAGTCTTGCTTGCAGCCTGAGATGTAATCTTAACCTAAAGTTTCCAGTCTTGGATGTTGGCGAGTCAATCGGCCCGAACTGAAACGTTCTCGCACACAAGGAGAAAAGAGGTAAATAATGAGCGTGTTTTCATGCTAGCAGAGGGATCGCCTGATTGCTGGTCTGAAAGTTCTGCTGAAGGACAGAGCGTTCGGCAGAGGCAGGAAAACAAAACATCATCCAAGATGTGAGCTTTCTATAACTTCCACCCACGTCCTTTCATTTCTGCGAATCTGCTTCTCTTTTCTCCAAACCTTCAGCCGGAGTCAGACAACGGCCGCACTTCACTTTCCCTTCGCTGTCGGCAGCCACTGGGGTTATGATAGCGCCTCCTCTCCTTTGTTACCCGCCTCGTATGCAGTGGGTTGAATGTGTGTGGAAAGCTGGAGGTGGGCAAAACATGCTTCTCCTCTCACCTGCCACTTTACTGGAGCGCCGTCCATTGATTTACTTTTGCCCGCTGAGGTTAATACCTTTTTTTTTTTCTCTCTCTCTCAGGCAAATTTTGATTATGCTTGTGGCAGCAGGAGCAATAGCTTTTCGTTTTTTTTTTTTTTTTTTTACAGTGCGTGTGTATGTGTGTGCGTGCCACTACAAAAGACATCATAACTGATGTAGCCGAACCAAAACAAAATCAATAAGGCGCAGTGCTGACTCAGCCCCATCGGCATGTAAGGCAGCAGATTGGATAAAAGCGTCACCTGCCTGCTAAATCCTGGCTGGCAACACACGCGCACACACACACACACACACACACACACACACACACACACACACACACACACACACACAGTGGCACTTTTAGATCACACTCACGGGCGTGGCAGCCGCACGCACACAAACATATTCACTTATAAAGCGAGGCGGCCCGACCCGCTGAGATGAATGTGTCTGTTTCTGTGATTACACGGTCGCCACTTTCACACTTATCACAATATTCCTCTGAAGCTCGGAGCTGCCGATCGATACTCCGGTCCGCTGAGGGAGCGACGGAAAAAAAAGAAAGAAAAGAAAACGGCGTACAGTAAATGAGTAAAGGTTAGTTTTTAAATCAGAGGAGACCAGGTGGGGCTTTTTGTTTTTTTGCTTTTTGAAAGGAGCAGCGCGCAGCGTTTACACACATCTGCTGGCATGAGAGAGACATAGACGCATGTTCAATGATGGGAAGCATCGCATTTGCATAAAGAGGTGCTCGACCTGCAGTGCCTCTGCAAATAGATCCCGGTGAGGTTCTGGACAGCTCAAGTTGCCTTTCTAATGCCAGCCAATCAGATTGCAGCACCATGACCGATAAACATACAGGTGAGAGCCGAACATGCAACCAGACAAGGTCACAATGCTTTGGGGCCGACAAAACCTGGAGGAAGGGGAGGCAGCGAGAGACTGGAGGCAAGTGAGGGGCTGAGAGGGACCCGAGTGGAGGTCACATGACCTGAGTCAGGCCCCCAAGAGTACTGGGGAGGATCAATAGTCCATAGCCACGGGAAGCATGAGGAAGATATGAAAAAGTAACTGCAGATGGTGTCATCTAAGAAAAACAAAGCATCAGCAAGAGTTAGAAGGAAAGTTGCAGACAAGTCTAAGGTAAGTGCTTGAAACTACTTCATGCTTTTGCCTTTATTACAGTTTTGTGTGTGTGTGTGTGTGTGTGTGTGTGTGTGTGTGTGTGTGTGTGTTCCTAAACAAGTGAAAACTTCCACTCGCCCCAAACTCTCCTCTCTGCATTAAATAAAAACATCCATTTCTCCCTCCGTCTCTCCTTCTAATTGGCTCCCGCCTTCCTCCCCTCCATCCGTCTACGGCCGCTGGCCAATGAGGCGACAGAATTGGATTTCTGCTTGACAAAGCACTTTCCGCCGCTTGTGGTGGAGACAGCGGGGTTGAGGGGGGCTGGTGGTAATCACTTCCCCGGGACGCCTCCAAGATTCGGCGAGCGATGCCAACACCTGGCGGATCTGACGCCCCGTGATGTCACGGCGGGGGGGGCGGAGCCAGCGCAGGTGGAAATAACAGATGGCTGCTGACGGCGCGGCGGTCGGCCCTCCGCCATCCGCTCCCCCTCAACACGGAACGACTGTGAACCTGTCAACCCAAACAGAGTTGTTGAAGTGGATTTGAAGGTGTTCTCTGTGGCTGAAGAGACGTGGAAGAGTTTGGGCGGCGAAAACGTTCCCGCCGCTGCAGCAAGTGGGAGCAGCTGCTGTGACACGTCTTACTAATAAAGAGATTTCATTGACACATTCACTAATCCTGGAGAGCTGCTCGTGCGCCTCTTCGGCCTTCCAAACTAATGTCTGCACCTATGAAGACGTCCTGCATGGATCATTAATGTGGGTGTGTGGAGAAAAACAATACTGTTACTGTCTGCAGTTGTCAGGATGTGGAGAAAACCATTCAAGTTATTTTTCTACATGTTTTCCATCTTCGCAGCAGAAGAGTTTTTATTTTCTAAGAGTCCTAAGATGATGCAAACGAGCTAAAATAACATTCATCAAGCAGAGTAATGTTTGATTCCAGTCAGGCTGAAAGCCCAGCAGCTTGTGTAACATTTTCTTCTTCAGTCTTTTCTGACTGATTCCTCCCAAAATACATAATGTTCTGACACTCATGGATTCAACCAGGGCCCTTCTGAGCAAACAGAAAAACAAGAGCAGCAGCCTGGATTGCTGTTATTACTATTACTATGGTTTTCACGTAGGCATATGTGGAATTGCAGGAGCTAACCATGAGTCGGGCTGCTTCTGACGCAAATACTGCAGTGCCGAGTACAAATAAATGCCAATGTCACTATTAAAGGAGAACACAGAAAAAACAGGCTCTCTCTGTGGAAAAGGTTTTTGCACTTCACAGTCAACAGCTTCGACTTCAGAAGCCGAGGTCACCTCTCACATCAGGACACTGGACCTTGTATCTACGTGGCTAAATTGTTAGCTACAAATCGGGCTACAAAATTGGTCCGCATCACTGTGATACACAAAAGATTAGTCCAATCACCTTCTAGGTCTTCTTGAGCCAAAAAAAAAGAAGGAAAGAAAATGAAAAAGTTTGAGAGTTGGTATGGAGAAGAGAGAGGAAGAGCAAGAAGAAGAGAAGGAGGAAATGTGTAATGGCATCGCTGCGTGCCCACCCCAAGGTTAAACGAGAAGGGGAGAGAATGGATTGGCGCTAAAGGCTCATTCTGCCAAAACTAAATGAAGCAATAACATCTGAGAGCCATAAAACCCCATTAACACCTAACCTGAGAGGGATGGAGCCGGCCGGCCGACCGGCCAGGGCCGAGGCAAATCAGGACCACGGACAGAGAGAAGGAGGAGGACGATGAGGAAGAAGCGCTGGAGGAGGAATGGAGGAGGAGGAGGAGAGGGAGGAGGTCGAGTAATGAGGAAGAGGAGAAGACAAGCCACGAAATCCCAGAGTCCCATCACCTTCCATGTCGGAGAGGTGCAGAGAAACCGGCTGGATGGATGCAAAGATGAATGGATGGAAGATGTGAGAGCGACGCCATGAGGAAGGGGAAAAAAAAGTTCAAAATCCTTCCCTTCTTCTTTCCCTCTCGCTCTCCTCTCCCTTTGCTCTCTCCCTCTCCCTCCGTAGTGAGCCGATGGTTTGAGGCTGAGCTCTTTAATGAAGAATCTGGGTAATTCTGAGGACAGAGCCTCTGGGAGGGGGAGGGGTGAGGGGCGAGGGGGAGGGCGGCAGTGTGAAGGAGGGAATAAAGGAGTGGAGGGGAAGGGGGGAGAGAAGGGAGGCGGGGAGAGACCTCCCTCTGCCGGACCCGTCGGCCCCTATCTCTCTATCTCTCCCTCTCGCTCGCCCTCCTCCTCCTCCTCCTCCTCCTCGCCGCCGTCTCGCTGGCGCCCCCATCAGCCCGCTCATTAAAGATGAGGCCTTCTCGGCCGTCGTCTCGCATCGTCAGCACTCTCGTTCGCTTCTCCGCCGTTGTTACCTTTTTGTAATTTCCGTTTTTTCTTCTTCTTTGTGATCCACCTCCCCCGCCCCCTTCCCCCGACAACGAGTCGGCTCCTTAATTACTTTTGTCTCCGCTGGATTGAAACTCGGCCGCAGAGCGCTGACCGACAAACACAAACAAACATTTCATTTGACGGAAGCGTTGCCTCCCTCCGTCGGAACATCACAACCCGTGTATTTATAACAGTTTGGAGATTGAAGTTTTTTCTTCTATTTCTTCTTCCCCTCTTCTTCTCCCTCTTCTCTTTTCCTGAAAGGTAAAACTTCAAATTGACTGATTAGCGCCGTCGGCTCTTAGCGGTTTTAAAACATCCCCTCGTTAAAAGGAAAAATCCACTGGGACGAAGTGACACTTATCTGATGATGATTGGACGAGGCTGACGGAGCTGGAGATGCTAATCCACCCGCCTGATCGAGATTTACATATCGACACGCTCGGCGCGCCGCCGCCACCGCCGCCGCTCTTCCCAGGTGTCCCGCCTGAATGCAGCGGCTTGTCACCAAAGCCGAGGGATTGACGGGAAATGAGAGACGGAGTTTGGAGTTGCGCCAAACGATTTGTCACTCTCTGTCACGCTGCACCCACGCCTTCCCGCGCTTCTGCGCCTTCATCCGACTTGACGTATCAATAGGTGGCAAAAATGATCCGTCGAACGCCGTCTTGATAAAGAGGAGATTAAAGTGACCGCGGCTCTGTCGAAACATTCTCAATGTGTCAATTATGTAGAAATGTATGTATTTCTTTTTATGTCTTACATCTGCTGTCTAACTTCCAAATCCATCAGAAGTTGGATCAGCTTGGAGCTTCTGTCAATGAAAAGACAATTTTGCAACGCTGTCGCCAGGCACTTGTCCACGGAGAAAAGTTGATTCTATGTAAATCTGTATAATATTATTCAGTAGAAAAGAAAAAAGGTGCAAACTTAACCAAGAAGCAGCACTTGGTTTGGGTTTTCAGTCATAATGGATAAACTGAAATGAACCAAGATTGACCTTCATTTGTGTGAAGGTCAAACGATTAGAAAATTATTTAAGTAAATTCTCCATGTGAAAGAAACAAGGTTGAACAAGTTTGTGGGTCTATGCGGGAAATGTACAGTACTTGGAGGTCTGCTTTGGTCGGGACGTGTCAGAGGGATGTGTGCACCGTTGATGCGACGGTGTCTATAATCCATCATGGTCGGCACGAGCCTTTGGATCATAGGCTGTAATAAAAAAAAAAAAATGACTCCAGTTGCCTGACTGGCAAAACATCTTTGTCGATATTCATGTAATATCGCAAATAATGTGCCTCACTTTTTACTAACACGCACACGTGTTAGCGTGGCGGCCCGCACGCCCCAGAGCGCCTTCAGCAGGAGGAGGTATTAGCTTTCAACAGCAGCAGACACACTGTAGCCTTCAACACAGAGTGTATGGCTCCAGGCCATACACCACAGGCCTTGAACAGTGACATGGAGTTGAGTGTGTGTTTGTGTATGTTCCTGTGTGTCTCAGTGTGTGTGCACGTGTGTGTCTGTGTGCGCGCAGGGCCTGAGCGAGCACTCCGCCAGAAAGTGCTGCACGCCTGTATTCTGCACGGCCACAAATCCTCGCAATACGTTCATTTACATGTCAGCAATTATGTGCTGCATGCGTGTGTGTGTGTGTGTGTGTGTGTGTGTGTGTGTTTGTGTGCCTACACGTGTGTCTCCCGTCCCGCTGACGCAGGTGTTGCCACTGACGACAGCGCGGCCTGCCACAGTCACCCTGAGCGGAACGAGGTGAGGTCGTCTCCTGAATACCAATCAGAGCTCTCCTGGGACAGGACCGCCTCCAGGGGCAGGACTGCCTCCCGGGACAGGACCGCCTCCCGGGCAGTCCGCTCGCAGGGATTGGCCAATCGCATGGAATTAAACAGAGATGAGCTCCGGCGAGCAGATCGTTCAATTGTGGACCAATCAGGACTTTTGCCTAATTTCTATGATTGGATACGTGGCAGAGCTGCATACAAGCACAGAGTATCCATAGATCCCTGCAAAAGTCCAGTGTGTTTCGAAGGGAGCCAGCATGATATTTTTTTAGGGTGAACGCTCACGTCCTCAAATAAACCAATGAAGAAGAAGGAGGACAACTCATCCAGGCGTGTGTGCACCGTAGCTCACAGGCAAACTTGGGAGAGGGAGGGTGAAGCGCAAGAATGCAGTCTAAAATGTAACCACTTGATGTCGCTGTTTTGTGTCAGAATCTCCAAATACTACACGCTTGCCTTTAAATACCAGGCTTCCTTAAAAAAAAATGTCAGAAAAGAGTCTGGCGTGGACGCATCACATACATTTACATTCCCAAAGACCTTTTCCCTTTATTTCAAGACCCTGCAACTCAAATTACTGGCCAGAACTCAGCGCGTGCTGGGATTAAGACCATCGTTCCGGTCTTCTTGGAAATGTTTGGAGTGTCCAGAGCAACAGAGGCGAATTGCAGATCATAATCAGCAGTAGGCGGTCACGCACCCCAAGAGCGGCTCCACACTGCTAATCAACGCAACGGAGGAGCTGAGGAGGAACGCTGCTCGTACCGCTCCTGCCACCATGTGTTCTCAAGAGAGGAGTCGTGATCCCACTTGAAGGACCCAACCAGTTTTTACCAAGAAAGGATCCTTGAGGGAGGAGCACCGCTGTCTCACTCTTGGGCATGATCTCCGTTCTGCGCTCTTCCTGGTGCTCCTCCAGTAAGTCCAACCTCCTTCACTGCGCAACCGTCTTTGCATTCGTGCATGTGCGTAATCAAGGGTCTATATATACACACACACACACGCCGTGCAGTGATCGTTTCGGCGTCTTTTGCTCTATTTTGTGCGTGAGCCGAGAGCAATTTATTTGCATTATATTTGTCAGTGTCGAAACAGAGCGTGAGAGAGATGAAAACAAACACACATGCACGAACATACGCATGTGCAACAGAGTGGGTTGACTACGGCGCTTCCACGTCCGGTGTGAACAGCCCCTCTGGCTGATTTCTGGTAAGAAATACTTTACATCATGGGGTTAAAACTGCCCTGAAATGCAAAATAAGAGAATTGTACACATGCAATTCAAACCACGATTACTCGAAGTATGAAGATTCTGCAATCTAAAATTAAAAAATATATATTGTTTGACAGCCCTAATAATATATGCACAATCTGTAATCGCCACTTTTTCATCTTTTCTTTTTTTTTTTTTTTTTTACTTTTGTAGAATCTATATTTACGTCGCCACTTCCCACTTTTTAAATCCTCTTTTCTACACTTTCTTTACTCCTCGTAATGCACACTCACGTCGGCTTCTGCCACACCATCATTTCACTGCCATATAATGTGACATGTGACAAAGAAAATCTCTGAATCTTCAACCTTCAGTCACAGTGCAGACGCTGGACTTTCAACTCAGCTGCTGCAGCTCAGAATTTTCTCCCAAGTATCCCGCAACACCGGGAGGCAACTTCCAGCAGCGGCAGCAGCAGCAGCGGCAGCAACAGCAGCAGCAGCGGCAGCAACAGTGGTGCTGATGGTCTGTCGTTAAGCAGCTCCCAGAGCGGCTAAAGAGCAACGCCACGGCGGCGCAGCGGCACTTTTAATTTGAGTTTGTTTAAAGGAGACGGGGACGGCGGGGTGAGTGAGAGGGTACTTACCTTGTTGGGATTGGAGGCGGTGATTATCCACACGCACTGCGCATTACTCTCGTACTGAATTGGGAAGTTGGGAGACGCGAAGGTTCCTGAAGGCCCCTGAAGGTTGCTGCCACACGTCTTCACTGTAAACACGGAGGGAAGGACAAGAGAGAAAGACATCAGCAGTCGGCGGAGCCGCAACCGCAGCAGGAAAAGTTTCGCTCGGCCAGATGTTCTCTCGGAAGCAACGGCCGTGTAATGTTTAATATCGCCCTCCCCCCTCGCTTCACGCCTGCGGATGCTTGGGGACGCACATAAAACGGTGGTTAAATCGTTAAGAAGTGACAGAAAGGCGATGGTGACAGAAACCGAAGCTCCCAGCGTACCAGAGAGGGGGAGGAGAAGGAGGAGGAGGAGGAGGAGGAGAGCGAAGGTCAGAGAGAGACGTTATTGATACGGTCAGCGGCACCTCCCCCGGACGGCGGCGCCTAATTGGAGGCGATTGGCTGGGAAACACCACAGGATTAGTTGCTATTGACAGGCTGCTGCAGACAGCGAGCAAGCCGAGTCTCCAACTGCTTCCTGACAAACAACCGCAGTGCTTCTTCTCAAGGTCCCATAGACTGCATTTTGCACATATTCAGAACTCTGGTGCTCAAATTTACCCGGATAACATATTTACCAGCATATTTAGCCCTCTGTTTACAGCCTCCTGCAAAATAAACAAAAAACAGATGCTTTGCCGGACCTTCTGCACATCTGGACGCTCAGAGGGCAGAGTCAACACCATTCTGAGGGCTTGCTGATATGGGGGAGGGGGCAATATGTACCCTTAGTGATCTCACCAAGGGTTCGTTTCTCGAACTGGAGTGTTTTTAGCACAAACCTTTTGTAAAGCAGAGTCCCCGCTTACTGAGGCTGCGGACACGGCGCTGTGATTTCTGCACAGCATGGCGCCTTTAAAGACTCCACAAAGAGAACACAACCCAACAGCTATCGCTCCGCGGTTAATCAGTCAAGTGTCCTTGAGGCCAAATTTGGCGCCACTGTGTGAAAAAGACAAAAGTTCAGCCACGTGGCTCTGGAAGGACTGGCAGCCAGCGTCGGATTCAGTCAGGCATCGCAGCAAAACGCAGATAAACTTGGCGTCGTGCTGAGAGTGACACGCGTTAGCCGCGCGATAAACTCGTGCCAGCTTTCTGTGTGTGTCTGTGTGTGTGTGTGTGTGTGTGTGTGTGTGTGTGTGTGTGTGTGAGTGTGTGTGTGTGTAAGGCAGGGGATCCCGCACCGACGCCATGCTTGTCTCTGTCCTTGGGTCGTCCCAGCAGACTGGGGCGCTAATTTTCTGGTTGGTTTGAAGCCGCGTTTGTTCCTTTAATTAGTTTGTTCGGCTGCTCAGGCTGTAAGAACACGTACAGTTTAACACTCTCTCACACTCACACACACGGGCGCAGACACACAAAAACAGCAGGCCCATTAGCATCAGCCGTCGCCGACACTCCTGCAAACACACGTCTGGCTGCTTCTTCTTCTTCTTCTCCTCCTTCTTCTTCTTATGTTTTACAGGAGGGCAGGGGACTTGGAGCTTTTCTGTGACATGTGGACTTTTAACAGTGCATTGTGTGCAGTGACAGAGGGGGAACTATTTTTTAGCGACGTGCTTGCGTAAAAAAAAAACGAGAAGAAAATTATTTATTTATTTATTTAGTTTGATTGATTGAATGGAAATGAGAGCGGCAAATAAATGTTATTTTTCAAAAATCAAAAAAAAAAAATCTCCTTCTTCTTCTTCTTCTTCTTCTTCTTCTTCTTCTTCTTCTTCTTCTTTTTCGACAGAAAACTCTGCCGAGGGACCAGCGTTGCGTGCCTCTTCTCTATCACTTTGCATGTGTGTAATGGGCTGTGTCCACGAGGTGCTGCAAGAGTGTGTGAACAAGTCCGGTACTCGTGTCCCGGGCTAACTTCCCCCACCACACCACACCCCACCCCACCCCACCCCGCCCGACGCTCGTTCCTCTAGTTCCTCGATGCGTCTTCACTCGACCTTCTCTCGTGTTTGGCTCCTCGCAATTTATAAACTGATAGATTCGTAGCTATGAAGGGAAGTGTGTGTGTGTGTGTGTGTGTGAGAAAGAGAGAGAAAGAGAGAGAGAGAGAGCCCAACACAGGGGCGGGGAAATGATTTATCTGAGCGATTCTTTGCAACGGCGTGCGCACGCGTGTGTGTGCTGACAGCTCAATCAGCGCGGCCTGGACGAATGGCCGACAAATCACCGCAGGCGCAGAGTTGCTATAGCGATAGCGCCGCCAGAGAATTATCTCCGGGATCCCGACAGGAGCCAATGCCTCGTAGCTCATCTTAAACGCCATCGCGTCCGTCCGTCAGAATCTGTCGGTCTCTTTTTCTTTCTTTCTTTCTTTTTGTTTTTTTTTGTCTCTGCCGACCGGCCGCTGACTCTTTTTTCTTTTTTTCAGCGGCACTTGTTGTTTCCAATGATTGTGAGGACGACATTCTTCTTCGTCTTCACCTCCTTCGGGCTGTTCCAACATCCGCCCTCCTCTCTGAGCTCTTCCCCTCCCAGCTCTTCTCTCACACCAGCTAACCCTGAAAGCCCCCTCTTCTGGTCTTCCTCACAGCTTCCACCCACTTCCTGCGCTCTCTGCACAGCGCAGTAAGTGCTTCAGCCGCACCATTTACAGTCAATCAACCGCTGTGCATCGACCTTTTACTGTTCAGTCTTCAACGTCATAATTACATTATATATGCATAACTTATAGGGTTCAAGTGAGTGCCTCTGTTTTTAAATATGTTTACCACATTTAATACAAGCTCCTATTACACACACACACACACACACACACACACACACACACACACACACACACACCAGTCCAACATCTCTGCCAGCGCCTCACACGCACACCCAGTTGAGCTGCGAAGCTCCCGGTTTTTGCAAATCACATTTAAAATTTGCATGCATATTACCGCCGTTATGACTTTACAAAGTCACCCACTCAAGTCTCATGGAAGGAAACACTAGCTTATTTACTCACACGGCTCACATTAGCATTTGTTTGGCTGCTTCACTCCAGAGCTGCTGCTGAGGTAGCGGCAGCAAAGTTGATTATACTCGTGCTTATTATTAAGCTGTTACCTATTTGACCTTCTCGGGGAAATACGTGTGGTTTTCAAAACACTGAACACACTTTAGCAGCAGCGGTTAACACCTTTCGGTTGGTTTACTGGGGCTCCTTCGCTAAAACAGCAGCCGCGTCCTGCTGTTACATAATTACGTCGTTGACCAGCTAAATTTGCGGGATGGAAAAACAAATCAGTCCATAAAGGGTTCACAGGTGAGTGCTAATTTCTTGGCCGTCTCCTCTCGACTATAAAAGTTAATTGCATAGTCAATCCACTGTTAGCATGTTGCACAAACGCCGCAGCATTGACAGTCTTTTCTCGTCTTTGCTGCAGTGGTTTCATTTTGGAGGCCAAAGACTCTTGGACTGCGTTTACCCGTCTTCCCCCTGTGCAGCCCGTCCGCTCCCTCCCCTCCCGTCATTATTTGTACTGGCACACGGAACACCGAGGGCTCCGGGCCAGGAGGGCCACGCTACCGTCGGAAGCGATAATAAATTCCAGATCAAATTAAAAATTTAGATGAGGACTATCTGCTACTAAAAGCATATTGTAGGAATCAAAAGGGAGATTATCTCAGAGCTTTGGCGAGGGGCTGCTCAGTGGGCATTGTGTGTGTGTGTGTGTGTGTGTGTGTGTGTGTGTGTGTGTGTGTGTGTGAGTGTGTTTGTTTGTTTTTGCAACAACAAAAACCCCCTCTTCGCTTCTTGCATTGAAGACGCTTGGAATGTGTATTGTTGCACAACACATCATATCACGAACGGGGAAAACCGACTGAGAATAGAAAGAGAAAATGTTTTCCAGGCGATGTCTCGCTCACTGCCAAGGTTCTGATCGCTCTTTGCTCACAGCGTCTCTCTTCTCTCTCCGGCTTTATTGATGCGTTGACTCGCGGTACCAGCAGTTGTTTGGATGGAGATGTTTATTATAATAGCGGTGCAGTGATATTTACTTTGCGGACGTCTCTGCAGGATCTCTGCAGCGAGTATTAGCTGTGAGGCTAACACTTAAAAAGACAAAGGTTTGGAAAAAAAGAAAAGAAATGCAGTTGGTATTTTTTCAACAAGGATATTTCAGTGCAGATATGTGCAAAGATTGGCTTTGGGCACTATTGTGGGTTTGTTTAAAAAGAAAAACAATTTGAGAGAATTTAAGACTTTAAGACTGTAACTGGACTCCTCAATATCCTACCATCTACATTTTTAAATCAGTCCAAAGTATTGTGCATCCACAACAACACTTTTGCCCTATTTCAAGCTTCTTTCTGGCTCCTCAGAGTTGGTTCTTTCGACATGAAGGGAAACTCCAAAGTCTGTCCCTCACTCTGAGTCAGTCTCTCTCTCTCTCTCTCAGCGGGATGGCTTTTGCGGTTAGCAAGTTGCGGCTCCCCCGGTGGTGGAGCGCTGCGGTTCAGCCGACCGTGCGGCTGCGATACCCGCTGAGGCAAACCAAGGACACTTAACCCCGAACGGTTCCAGATTACACGGCTGACCTGCAGGAGGACTTTAGGAGGTGATTCAAACCGCAAGAGGGAGAAAAAAAAAATTCAAATCAAATCATACGGGTGAAATTTTAAACCCAAAACACTTCAGGGGGCAGATTTCACCAACCAACCATCGATCTGATGTGTGTGTGTTTTTTTGATGCATGCTCCCATAACTTAATCACCATCTCACTTTTTTTTTTTTTTTTAACCTGGGGATCTCGCTGAGCTAATTAACTCACTCACTTGTTGGAATTGTATATAATTTACACAACGTGCCTCCCAGCTAAAAGCGAGGCAGCTAACTCTACCCCCCGCCCCCCGCCCCCCCCCCACCCACCTGCAGTGAAAGTAGTTTCTTCATTATAGCAACTTTCTGATTAAAGCAGATGAAATATTAATGGAACATCCGCCGCCTTCAAATGAGATTCCTTATTATTACGGTTGGCGGCACAGATGACGTGTGAGCAACCAGGAAGGTAAATCATGGTGTTGACGTCCTGGGGAAGGTGTGCACTGTGTGCTGACACCAAATCTTTACAAATGCAGCTTGTCAGCTGTTCACCTTTATTTAGGAACGTGGAAGCAGAACCATCGGGCAGCTCTGCTTCTGCCGCGTCGCCCAGTCGGCCCCGCTTGAACGTGACGACGCGTCAAGAGCTTTGTACGGAAGACTCTCACGAAGGCGCGCTTTGACCCGCCGTTAGCTTAATGTGCTTGCGCCGCGCTGAGTGAAATTAGCGCGGCGACGCCTCCTGCAGGAAGTTCCGCAGCGGCTCCTTAAGCGAGGCAGCCGGCGGGAGTGAGCGGCGCGCGGCGACGGAGATTGATGACGCCATTAACGCCGACACGCGGCGCTCCAGCGGGGCCTCGCTCTGCTTTGAGATGTAATGGCTTCACTCTCTCTCTCTCTCTCTCTCTCTCTCTCTCTCCCTCTCTCTCTCTCTCACACACACACACCTGAGCTTTCTTTTCGTCCTTCCTTGGAAGTGCCGTCTTTTAGTTTTTTGCCGCCGTCTTTTCTCAGTTAAAGCGACGCTACTTAAATGGATCAAGATTAAAGGAAAAATCATTCTTATGTTTTACCGACTTGTCACAGACATTCTTGCCACATTTTTGCATTCAGTGTTCAGTCAGTCACTCTCTCCGGCTGACGGAATGCTGACGGTCTCCCACTTCTCTGAGCGTCTACCAGGGTTTCGGTGCAGTTGCCAGTCTCCGTGCATCAGACCTGACCTTTTGTTGAGTCAGTGTATTTGGGAGCGCAGCCAGCCCTGATGTTCATACAAACACTCACATGCACACGCAAACACACACACCATGCACCGACAGACAGACAGACAGACAGACAGACAGACAGACAGAGTTGGCTGACCGACGCCACCATCTGTCCATTCATCACGGTGCCACATGGACTATCGGTCTCTGCCTCATAAAGCGCTGCAGCGGCGGACAGAAGGAGGCGCCGTTCCGCGGCTGTTTGTTATTTTTCTGCCTTTTTTTTTTTGCTTAAATGCAGTTTATCTTTATTTAGCTTTGTAATTGCTTTACTGCGGCTAACACACGCTGCCAAGCTCCGCCTTTTCCCTCCCCTTCCACCCACCAAACGCCTCCTGGTTTTTTATCCTCTCCTAGTTTTTGCTTCACTGTTTTGCCGTATTTTAAAGGGCACACTTTCAAAATGCATCCACTTTATTTTCTCCCTAATGTTCCAAATGACACATTTAGTGTATTTAAGCATTTTGACAGAAGCGACCCTGTAAAAAGTCGTCTTGCTTGATGCTTCCCGACAGATTGCTCTCTCTCTCTCTCTCTCCCTCTCTACTATGCATGTGCCGTCGCTTTAGCTGTTGGCTGGTTTAGATGTAAAGGTCAAAAATGAGCCGTGTTGAGTTAAGACAGGCCTTCTCTTCTGTTTTTCCTGCAAGGGAACAAAAGGATGACAACTAAGCAAACACACTCTCACTCTCCACACACACACACACACACACACACGGAGTTATATAGTTATATGGTTGTGTTGGTTAAAACAAATAAACAAATAAAAAAATATAGAAAACTCACCCAAAAAAGTTCAATCTGTATTTGTGTTCTTTGTAATTATTATTTTTTTTTTAAATCCCGCACAACTGTCAAATCATTTGCGTACATTTTATTTTTTTTGCAGTGCAGGATTATTTACGTGTACATGTACAAATGTTTTGACAGCAACCTTGCCCTACAGAACTAACACTACACCCACTCACAAGAACCCAGTAAGTAATACACGAGGATGTGATATAGGATACATGAAAACACACACACACACACACACACACACACACACACACACACACACACACATAATGTTGGATAATTCCGCTCCAGCGTGCAGCAGGATGGCGATGCAAAAGGCTGCGTATCTTTCATTGATTTCTATTGGCATTAGACTCAGCCACGGCGTTGGCGATGTTAACACCGCCGACGTGTTCGTGCTCGGAGCTCCTGCACTTGAAAAAAATGCCGTCCATCAAATTTTAACTGCTCTCTCTGTCTCAGCCGGCGGCGGATGAAGTGCCTGTTAATTAGAGCGACTACAGCCGCCGCCGCCGCCGCACCGCTGCTTTGCGAAGGCCCGGTCGTTCAATCAATTTGGAAAACATTCATTTCATTCACTCTTGAGAGTGGATTGCGGTGGGAAACCGGACGCACGGCAGCTTTTACTTCCGACTGACGCAGCGATAAACAAGCATGCGATGCTGTCGGACCGACAATTCTGACAAATTGGATGCGTCGGTGTGAACGGTTCAATTGAGGTGGAGCGTTTCCCTATCGGTACCTGCTGCAGTGTTGCTGTGTGACCACAACGGGGGTTCTCCCTGCCACGGCTGTTAGCTTTGTCCAACTTCCCTCTTTCTTTATGTAAACTTTGGCGTGGAAAAAGACTTATTGTCTGGGAGCCTGACGGGTTAATAAAAAGGTGGGGGTTCAGTATAAAAAGGAATAAATTGAAGACACCTAGAGAGTGAAAAGAGCAAAGTCTAAATAAAAAAAACCTTTCTGCTCACTGACTACTTCATTCAGAATAACTCGTCCCTCACGCCTCGGGGGCATTTTTGAGTTCTGAATTTCAGTATGGATTTTTTTTGTTCCCGATGGGGGAAAAATACTTTATTTTCCTTATTGTGAATTAATAAAGTAGAGAAGTCTCAATGTTATTTGTTTTGCCTTTCAGCGAGGCCATGGATTCTAAAAAAAAAATAAATAAAAAACTGCAAAATTTCCATTTTGCAATGTTTGCACCTGTGTGCAGGATTGGGTTTTTCTTTTAACTTACAGGTATTGAGTAGTTCTGGGCGGGGGGGGGGGGTGGTAACAAAAAAACCCCTCAACATCTATTGTGAAAAAAGACAGAATATCCAGTATTTTGTGTTGTTAGTTTCAAGCAACCTTGGAGTGTTTGCCAGAGATTCGGAGGGTGTTTGAATGTGGATGTGTGTCAGTTTTAACCCAAGCAGGAAAGAAAGAATTCCGAGAAGGCACCAAATTATCTTCCAAAGTCATGTGTTGTGTGTATGTTTTGGCACTCGCAATCTCCATACGAGCCCACGCCAAGAATTGCGGAAAAGAAAGAAATAAAAAAAATAAATGAAATTAATGAATAATGAACAGTTGTTCTTGCAGTTTGCTTCCTGTGCAGGAATTGATTGTGGAACCCACGCTGAAGCAACGCTGCCCTCCATTGTCAGACGCTCCAAATTAGAAAAGATCAACCGGCCTTCAATCCCCAGTTACTTAGCAACAACCAAGCCGGCGCCGTTGGTGCACTTTGTCACAGCTTTCTCAAAAAAAAAAAAAAAAATCTAAAAAAAGTTCATCCCCTGCCAGATGTCCGCCAACAGGTGAGTTTTATAAATTAAAAAGACTCTTAAAAACCTGCAGCTGCCACTCAGAAGCTGAGGCAAAGTGTCTCGGTGTTTTCCCTGTGTTTCCTCCCTCGGCCCACTCCTCCGCTGACGGAGGTCAATTCTACTTCAACCTTCTCGCCCCTTCAGAGGTCGACGGCGATGATCGGTTTGCGTGTGCAGGTAAGTGAAGAACTCCATCGGCTTCACGCCAGTTTGCTGTGTTTGGATGGCGATTGGAGCGACCGCTAACTGCTATCAGCATCAGGCCAAGCTGGATCAGGTCTTCTTAGGAGGATCCACGGAGGTCGACGCTGACCTTTCTCTGGTGTCCACTGGAGTGGCTGCAGTGTCCTGGGTGAAGAGTCACGGACGCTCAGAAAAAAAATCATCATCAACCCCACTGGTTAATGGATGATTCCAACTTTCCTCTGAAGGACCTCACACAGGCAGGTTTTTATCTCTAGATCAGCTGTGTTCATTATGTGTTCAGTTTTAAATGGATTTATATCTTTATTTTAGTCAAGCCTAGGTTTAATCTCCGACGCCTCAATCATCCGTCTTGCCAGAGCTCAAAGCGGAGGCGTTTTCAGTCTGCACTGGATTCCACAACATATAGTAATGTCAGCCTCCATTACTGTATGGAGACTGACACACAAGTCTGCATTACTATAGATGGAGACTTGTGTGTCATGTGAGATACTTTTCGAATACTACCCTTTATCTGGAATATTGGGATTTTATTTTATTTATTTATTTATTTTTTGTGTTTGCAGCTGTTGCTGAGAAGTCGCTGTGCCCGCTGCACCAATAAGTGCAATAAGTGACTTCAAACTATTTTGAAAGGGACACGCACCGACTGACCTGCTCAGCTGCTACTGAGCATATTAAAGGAGCACAGAGGGTTTGTGAGGACGAGGTCCACCTTGACCTCCGGGAGGAGGGGGGAACAAAAACAAACAAACAAAGGATGCGTTAATTTAAAATGCCATTTGAGGAATAGTTGAAAGCAGGACGGTGTCTTGCAGCAGACTCTCCACTTTAAGTGACCCTCACTCCTCCACCCCGCTGGGCACAAATAGGCTTTTAGGAAAGTACAAGATTGATGCAATCTCACTGGGTGGATTTAAAAGGGAAAAAAAGAGAAGAAAAAGGTGCGTTGGAAACATCTTGATTCAATGCTTTGAACGTTGGAATTACATCTGAAATCTTTTTTTTTTTTTCATTTGTGAAAACGTCAATTCTTTCCAGGCAGGTGTTCATATGCTAATGCATCGCAATGGATGGAGGTTTGCTTTCACCAGGGCTATAATTTAAGCGCAGTGTGGGTGTGACATTTTCAGCCGTTCCATTTTTTTTCCACTGCCTGACTCCTTAATTCCTGTCCATCTGTCTGCCTGTCCTCCATTCTGTCTGTCTGTTCCCCTGCACCCTCCGCTCACTGTCCCTACAATTTTCTCCCTTTCTGTTCCATATATCTTGGCTGTTATTAGCTGCGGTTTGAGAGCACCGCTCTCTCTCTCCACACACACACACACACACACACACACACACACACACACACCCACACAGAATATTGGTTTTTATGTTAAAGTTTGTGTCTCCGACTACATTCTGAAGCCCGGTGAAGGGAGACATGACAAATGACTTTGCCATTTAACATGACAGATACCCCAACCTCCCTCTGTGTGTGTGTGTGTGTGTTGCACATCAACCGAGACTAAACACAAGTGGCAGGAGCGAGGGTGCGCCAGTCAAGAAGGCCGAAAAACGAATAGCAATGAGCGAATCCTAAACGAATCGTTCAAAAACGAACAGAATCATTTCGGGAAGAGCAACAGCTCTGATTTCCTGTTTCAACTCCAGCCCTCCTTTCACGAGGCTGAGCTGTGATGCAAGGAATCAGTGAGTCGCTCGCAGTAATCCAGCCTCACTGGTGAAAGTAGACGAATCACTGGGGGATGACTGACTCAGTGGCTAATATGACTCAAATATCTGTTTTGAATGTAAAAAGTTGAAGAAAGGAGTCAAATTTCCCAAGACTGCAGTAGAACCAGTAGTAAGTGCGTCTCTCGCCTCCGACTCTGCGTGAACCGTGTGTTTACGAGAAGCAGCACAATGCAACAATCACGGTGGCCGAGTCATGAAAAACTATGGTAATAACCCCACTAATGGAAGAGTGGAGCACGCCGAGGGGGTCGATGTGTTCCACACACTGGAGTGCCAAATTTTCTCTCACAGAACTTTTCCTCCAGGGGCTCTGAAACACTTTGCAAGTTTTGTCGACAGAGTCGTTCATCCTGTCGCGCTGCCGTACCCACAGACAGACAGACAGACGGACAGACAGACGGACAGACGGACAGACAGACGGATGGACGGGCGGGCAGACGGACGCTGAGGGCCGACCCTCACCTTTGCAGACGGGCCTGTGGTCACTCCAGGCCGCGAACACTTCCGCCACTCGCTGACAGCTGATGGTTTTGCTGCCCTGGAGCACGTAGTCCTCGCCGCAGCTGAACTGCACCTCGCCGCTGATGCTGCTCACCCACACAGAGTCACAATCACAGGCAGGACCAGAGCGTCAAAATCACAACACTGGAATATTCTTTGAATAAGGGGGAAAGACAATCTCCATGCTATTTGATGCTACTATTGCTACAAATACTACTGTAATAATAACAATAATAATAATGACTGGTAATAACACAACAAAGTGAATAACCATTTCACGTTACAGAAGAATCCCATTACCAATTTAAAAAAGTCATTAATTTCCACACATGTATATGCATATAAATACACAATTAAAATGACAACAATTCAAATAACATGTAGATGAAGTGAGGATTGATAGTCGTCATTTGCCATGAATAAATCATCCAGGGAATCATTTTCCCCCCTCCTCCACTTCCTCGTCAGTCTGAATCCCACCTGAAGTCGTTGCCGTGTCTCTTCCCGTTCTCCGGCTCTCCAGGGTCGGGACAGGAGTTGGACGCCTGTCGCACTCCTCCTTCATTTACTGCACAGGTGACGGACGGATGGACAGACAGACAAACAGAAAGACAAGTGCAGGGCCGACGGGTTAGAGCAGGACCAACACCAGGCAAAGTTCTCCCCCTACAGGTCTGGAGGCTTTACTTCCTTCCCTCCTTCCTTCTTTCCTCCCTTCCTTCCCTCCTTCCTTCTTTCCTTCCTTCCTTCCTCCCTTCCTTCCTTCCTTCCTTCCTTCCTTCCTCCCTTCCTTCCCTCCTTCCTTCTTTCCTTCCTTCCTCCCTTCCTTCCCTCCTTCCTTCTTTCCTCCCTTCCTTCCCTCCTTCCTTCTTTCCTTCCTTCCTTCCTCCCTTCCTTCCTTCCTTCCTTCCTTCCTTCCTCCCTTCCTTCCCTCCTTCCTTCTTTCCTTCCTTCCTTCCCGCCTTCCTTCTTTCCTTCCTTCCTCCCTTCCTTCCCTCCTTCCTTCTTTCCTTCCTTCCTTCCTCTACACATACATGTCTGATTAGTTGAAATGTAAATTGTTTTATTTTTGTAAATCCCGCAGAGGTCCAATAAAGGGCACTCCAATCTCAATCTCCTTCCTTCCTCTTCACAGTAATCAGCAGGAGCAGAAGGAGGCGAGAAGAAGGGTGGCTTTGACAGTTTGAGGAGCAGACGGTGACGACTTGGCGCCACAGATGGAAACTAAACGTTGCTGGAAACGGAGGCGGCTGATTTTGACGTTAAAGTGCAGCATCCGAGACGACTTGTCTGCTTTCCTTCTTGTATATTTCTGATAAAGTTTTTACAAGAAATGCCAATAAAGTTGTTTGTTTGTTGCTTGTTGTTTTTTTAAATGCTTTCCTTCCACAATGCGTCCAGGGTTTCCGGAGCAGTGAAACTTTAAAAACGACATTTCTGTGGGTTTGTCACGGATGAGTTCTGTGGCTGTTGGCCTGAACCTTCTTCACCAAAAGTTGCAAATTGCAGGATTCTCTCATTGCTGGCGTGCCACACAAAGCCTTCCCGACAGCGAAAAGTGAGTCTATTGATGACCCACTTTGAGCCAATTAAATGCACATGTTGAAAAGCAGCATGGAAAAAACAGTAATAGAAATGGATGGATGATTCTCTGCCCACTTTATTCACTGGATGATTACGAAGCCACTGTGTTTTTCTCTGTTGTTGGCAGGTTGGTATTAATGGAATGTTTATATTAAACTCAGGTGTCTCTGCTGCTGTTTAATTATTATCAAAGTATTATTTGCAAATAAAAACTGTTCAGCCTGAAAATTTCTTGTCAGGATTCATCCTGGTTTGAAAAAGGACTAAAAAGTACCGTCTTCTATTTCTTTTAGCTCCTTTTGATGTCTTGTAATTTTATGTACCCTGCATTTTGTTTTACTTGAAGTTTTTACAAATAGAATGTATTATTACTATGACTACACCAAATCTTAATTTCTTAGATTCCTTCTGTTTACTGTCATGCACAACAAACAAACTTTCTTCTCTCATTGCCGTCTCCCACTTCAGGCTGATAAAACTTAGTTATCTGGTTGACGGCTCCTCCATTTAGCTCGGCTGGTGGAAGGAAGGAAGCGGCCAGCAGCCTTTTCACCAAAATAAAAGCTTTATACCTTGATGGCCTTTTTTCTCTATGTACGCAACCTATCTCTCTCTCTCTCTCTCTCTCTCTCTCTCTCTCTCTCTCTCTCTCTCTCTCCCTCCCTCTCTCTCTCTCTGTCTCTCTCTCTCTCCCTCTCTCTCTCTCTCTCTCTCACACACACACACACACGCACAGCCGCCTGACTGCTGTGTTTTTTGTTGAATTTCTAGACAAGCAGTGGTACTTGTATATATGTGTATATATATATTTGAACATATATACATACATATATATATATATATATATATATATATATATATATATATATATATATATATATACATATACATGTACATACATATGTGTGTGTGTATATAATATATTTGTACTGTGCATTTAAATATTGGAAACATGTTTTTCAGAAAAAAAACTGTGCTTTTAAAAGTGCACAACAATCTTGCAGCCAGTTGCTGCAGCTATTGTCACACACCCGCGCACACCTTCCCACTCAGGCTGTCAGACCAACATGCGTGTGCGTCTACTTGTTGGTATCAACAAACACAGCAGGTGGTGCGTGCATGTGTGTGTGTGTGTGTGTGTGTACGAGTGTTGTTGCGTGCGCCCATTTGTTACGAGCTACTTTGTTGCTTTGTTGGAGCGGCTAATTTGGCCATCTGGACTATTAACACCCCGACAGAGGGACTGGTTACAGTATCAATGCCGCACATTGACTCACAAAAGCCCACAAAAGTCTTGCGCTTACACACACACACACACACGCGCATGCACACTCACAAAAATGGCACAAACACAAACGGGGACCTCCATGTGCGGTTTTCTTTTTCGTTTTCAATCATTCAAGAAGAGGTTTGCACATGCAGTCAAAGCAGATCAACTCAGCACATGCAGCAATTAGCAAAGGACCAATGAACGGACACACACGCACATCTGCAGCGCCAGAGCCGGACCGTGACCGACAACCTGTCGGTGGCTCCGCAGCAGAGTGGCTGAGTGAAGGAAGTGAAGAAATCAAACAAGCAAGCCGGCCAATCACGAAGCTGCTTGTGTGCATGAGGACGTAGAAATTCAAATTGCGTTCTCGCAGGTGTGTTACACATTTAAAACGCTTTAAAGTAGCAAATTTTATTAGAAATTCTGTTAACATCAGACTTTTCGGGACTTTTACGTGACTTCATGAACTTTATCTACGTGTGTGTGTAAAAGAGATAAAGGAGGAGTCGTGCGGAGGTTCAATAAAAAGAAAGAGAAGTGAGAAGAAAAGGAACCTGGTGGCAGTAAAAGGGACGCGTCATTATTAAGCAGCTACTCGCCGAGTTAATCAGCGGAATTGTTCAGATACCGGTCATCATCCTCGGAGCTTTTTCAAGTTCTTTAAATGTTCAAAAGGCTTTCAAACATAATAGAATCCTCATCATTCTTTAGTTCTTTTCAAATCAACTTGTGCCAAATGAAGCACTGGATTAAATCACTCCAGGGTGTAAAACCGTTTGGACTTTGTTCCAATGGTTTTTTTTTTTTCCTCCCCTTTAAATCGCTTTTAAAAGAAATGATGAAATATTCTAATAAAAGAAAGCGAAGTTAAAGACAAACTTTTATTCACCAGATTGTAAAGATTTGGGCGTTCATTAACAGATGCTTGTGCTTGAAAACACAACATACTAATCAAATCTGGTATTTCTGTCTTTGTGCGGTGCATCTAAAGATTGGCGAATAGGAAACACCTTGCTTTAAGCCTGTGACCAGAGCGGGGGGGGGGGGTTGATTTCCATTCTCAGGAGCAAAAGGCACAGTGGTTGCATTTATCGCAGCGAGTTAGGATAAATGCATCAAAAGCTTGATGACACATGCATAAACAGACACACTTTGGACAGAAATACACACAAAAAAAACCCCAACAAAAACCCCAACAAAAAAATAAGAAACCAGGCGGTGAGATCAGGCATTCCTCACAGTGATGGCAACATGTGTCACTTTAAATCTTACTTTTAACCCTAATTACCAAATGTAAAAGCCCCCCCCCCTTTTCTTTTGCAGAGTGAAGTGGACAACACAAGAACTGGAACGAAGCGCCTTGGTGAAGGAACGACTTTTGTGAAAAGGTCAAAGGATATAAATAAAAAAGAAGCAGAACACACCGAGAGACTCACGCCACCGACACACACAAACACACACAAACACACACACAGTGCATTAGCCAGAGTGACATCGAGGTGTGAACTCACATATTGAAAACTTGTTGCTGGAGTCTTTGCCAGGCAGCAATTTAACGCCCCGCGATTTAAAATCTACTGATCGCTTCACTGCAAAGGAGAGCAGAAAAAGAGAGAGAAGAAAATTATTTTCTTTTTATGTATTTATATATCAGAGAGCAGATGGAATACTGTTGCGGGAGAGGAAAGGGGGATAATTACACGCAGTAAAAAGAAGAATATCCGTTTCTCAAAAGTGGGAGAGACGAGCAGAGTGAGGCATTCGGAAGTCACAGGAAAACGTGGGAAATGGTGAACACACACACACACACGCGCGCGCACAGCAAGGAAGGGGATGACAGCAGAGTGGCATTCAAAAGCAAAAAAAGAGAAGGATTTCATTCAGCAGTTCAGCCGTATATTTGTTTCTTTTTCCCTCTCTTTCTCCGTCCGTCCATCACACTGCCCCCTTCATCAGCGTTTTAGCAGAAAAGAATAAAACACACCAGCGGACTCGGAGCAAAAACTCTAATCACAGCCACGAACGATGATAAACACTGGTGCGATCAGGACGGATCGAAAGCAGTGGCGCTGTTTCAGCCCGGGGGTTAGCGCCGGCGTTGGCTGTCGGTCATTGACTCGTCCCTGCTGCCGCTAGCTAGCTCGCTAACAGCGTTTGTAGAAATTGATCAATCTTCGAATTAGCCCTGTGGAAAAAGTTGTGACTTTGTAGCAGAGTTCAGTGTTCAGTGTGCAGTGTTCAGTGTGCAGTGTTCAGTGTTCAGTGTGCAGTGTTCAGGATATTTGCATTTTCATATTTTATGAATTTATGAGGCGGCTCCATTTTAAAGATGAAAGGAATGCATCTGAACAACTACCTTCTGTGACGTAATTATTTTTTCCTAATGTTGCATATTGTCGTTAATGAAACATAATGTTAATGCACTGTCCTTTTTGCATTGTGGACTCAATATTTGCATTTATTTTCCATGATTTGCAATTTTCTTTGTGTGTGTGTTAGAGAGAGAGAAAAAAATAACTGTTTCATATTTGATTGATGTAAAAACTGCAAATCATTTTCCGGTTTCAACTCTACAGTTTTGGCAGGATGAATCAGTGGGGAATGGGAGTGGGCGGGGCTTGTCTAGGCAGATGGATTTCCACCACATTCTGGGTGACTGGCGTAGTGACTCAAATGACTCAAAAAAAAAAACCAACCTCGATTGTCTTTGGTGTATGACTCAAATAACCTCAAGTCAGTAGGAAAAAAAAAAGGAGTTTCCATCACCCGTCTGTATCACATGGGGTGATACAGATGGGTGATAGTCTCGCACAAACAAAAACACGCCCGCAGCCATCAGTGATTCGACTCCCTCCACGTTTCGATTCCGCCCGCTTTGCTTTGTCATAATTAACCAGAGCAAATGATGAAAACACCAGTGTGTCTTCAGTGTGTCTTGCCCCCCCAAACCACCGACACAAAAAAGTGAAGTGACGAATCACGTTAATGAACGGCTGATAAAGCTGCCTGACAGACGTCCCGTTTTGTAACGACCGGGCGGATCCACTTGAACGCTGACAAATGGCTGAAGAGTTAGTGCGCTAGCGGGTGCTCGCTATGCTCCGTCTTGTGGCGTACACGCCCGCGCGCCCTCATCAGTTGAAACCATATGTTGCGACGCGGCCCAATTGCAATCACACATGTGCCGCGCCGGCAATCATACCGCCACTGAGACACGCACACATACTTTTTGAAAAACGAGACATCGATTAACGCACAGAACAATTAATCTAAATCAGTGGGCTGAACATTAGCTTGAATCATACATTATGTTGCTAACTGACTAGCATGAAAGTTTAATGCGGTTTCATCTCTGGGACAGCACAACCCCACAGCTATTAAACTGCACTTAAATAAAAATGTCTTGTCATGCAGCTAATTGACTTTCTGAATAAAGAGTATATGCATTTAAGTGCGCTGTAGTGCATTAGCCAAGTCGCTATCTTATTCCCCCCCCCCCCCCCCCCCCGCTCTTTACAAAGCCACAGTTGTCTTCCAAAATAGCATATACACTGTTTGACCTGCCTCACCTTTAGCTTTTCTTCATGGTAAATTGTAAATATGATAAATTTTATTATGTAACAACATGTTAGCTAGCTGGTGGATTTTAGCATGCTAACGTGATAATACGATCTCTGCTACAGTTATGGAACATTACACAATGTTGGAAATCGTGTCCCGGGAGAGATTTGGTGAGATTTGGTGAGTAAAAAAGGGAACAATTCTGGGAAAAACGGGATGGGTAGCAACCCTAGTACCTCTTCATATCAGGATCAGATCCCGTTAGCATCAACAATCCATTGACACAGAAGAAATGAACCCAAGTTTTGAAGTTTGACGATAAATGATTTCATGACAGCTGGGATTGGCTCCAGCCGTGACACTAAGTTCAGGAAGAAGCAGGTATTAAAAATGGATGGATTTTATCTAATCACAGAAATATAAATAATAATAATAATAATAATAATAATAATAATAATAATAATAATAATAATAATGAAAAAACAACCGGCAGTCCTGGGCTGCCTTAAAGCGCAACATTCTTTTTAAAAGAGCAAACGCCAAAAATCTGCATGAATTTTAAATTATCTCCACACATTGTTGTTACTCCAGATCTTTGCTTTGTTCTTTAATAATACGTTGGAACAAAGAGTGATTTGCTTGTGGTTGGGATTTTATGGCGGGTTTCTTTTTTTTGCTCGCACAAAGTCTAGGTGGAAAACTGCTCAACTGCTTTAGTAAAGACAAACAAAACCCTGCTGGAGGAAAAAGAAAAAAGTTATATGAATAAAACAGAGCGATAGGAGTAAATACACATCTCCTTCCTCGCTCCGTCATACTGACGGTGGTTTTGTGGTGTTTTATACTACCAGATAAAAGGCAACAAAGAAAAACAACGTTAGAGACAAAAAGAACAAAAAAAACAAAGGAAAAACTGCGTCACCTCAAGTCGCTGCTACCGTTGTGAAAACGCTTTTGTGCTATAGAATTCCTCCTGTCCAGTGAAAATATGCAGACGGCGGATGAAAACAAACTGAGTGTAAGAAACTGGAACACGCTCACTAGAATTAAACTCCTTTTCTGGCAGCTTTCAATTGCACGCAGTCCCTTGGCTCAGCAGATGGGGGCAGCATTCAGAGAGCTAGAGACGTATGTTCTGCGCTCATGGGAGGAGCAGAGTAAATGTTAGGGAATATCAGCAATAAGTGACCATATTAACACTGTGTGTGTGTGTGTGTGTGTGTGCGTGCGCAGGTGTGTGCGCGTTCTGTGAAGGAACACATTGTGATGACAATCCTGATGATCCGCTACGACTCACTGCTAACACGGAACAGGAAGAACGACGGCCCTGCTGTCAACACAGCGCACCCTGCTGGTCTGGTATGCAGGACTCTCAAGCGTCACTCTTTTGGGTTGGGTGTCACTCTGGTCTGCATTCACAACTTGAGAGCCCTGGGTTTGGCATATACATAACTTGAGCGGCATGTCCGGCTCCTTTGCTAATATATTAAGTACATGAAGTAATTAACATGAAGTAATCAATACATTAAGTTTGTGCTTTATAATGCCGTTGTGTTAAAGTTGCAATGGCAGAGGACCAGAGGGTTTAATGGTGTGCTTGGCCATCAGTGTCACAGTTAGTAAATGTGTAATAGATTTGATCCCATTTGACAACATCTTATTCAGTGCGTGCGTGTATGTAATAATAAAAAAAAAAAATCTCCAAAAAGTGTGTGTGCCCACGCCGCAGCTGCTCGCGGCTCTAATGGATCTGCCTCGAAGTGGGTTGTTGCAGTCATCCTACACATGAGATATCTGCCACCGGCTTTTGCATAAAAATCCCACTGACTTGATGACGGAGTCGCCTCACGAAGAAGAAGAAGAAGAAGAAGAAGAAGAAGAAGAAGAAGAAGAAGAAGAAGAAGAAGAAGAAGAAGAAGGGAAAGTGGGTCCTCTTCTTGCCTGTTCTATAACATCCCGGCGTCATTGGACCCCAAACCCCCTTTTTTTTTTTGGCACAGCAACAGCAGGGGAGGAAACAGAAAGGGAGGAGGGGAGTCAACAATGCAGGCCCTGAAATAATATAAAAGATGATAAAGGGGCATATCACAGATTTATGAGCTTATATGAAACTCCCCCCCGAGGAACCGCCGTGTTTTGTACCCAGTTTGACTAATGGCTCTTGAAGCACGGCTGACAAAGAAAAGGACTGGGGGATTTATTTACACCGGAGCTAAATGGTATATCCCATGTGTGCTCAATGCCCCCCCCCCCACCCAACTCAGCTTGTAATTATCATGAGGTTTTCTTCTCGACTTGATGGCGAGCAGCCGTGAGATTTCGCCGCAGTCGTATCAAAGGTTCCACGCCGGCGACGGGATCCAATATGTCAGGATCCCCCCCAGGGGGGTTGTCGGGGGTGGAGGAGGGCGTGTGTGTGTGCGTGTGTGTGTGTGTGTGGGGGGGTGATCCGTCTCGGCGCTACGCTTGAATAATGTTTCCCCACCGCTGGCTGGATGGCTGGCCGGGCTGGCTGCTGATTGGCCGGCCCGGCTTCCGCTGACTTTTGTACCCGCTGACTTATTTCCGCTGCGGCGCCGGCGAGGCTGACTGATAATGCCATCAGTTGTTCATTAAGGAGCCAATCACGGCCCCGCAGACACAGAAACTCATGAATACGTGATGAAGAGGGATGAGGGAGGGACGTGATTGGTGGGCGGCTGCCGCGGGCAGGGAAGAAGGGGGCATGGGGGTGGGGGTGTTAGTGGAGGATCGCACCTGCCCCTCGTGGCCTCAGAGCGGCGGTGATGATGGGAGCTAGCGGAGTCACGCACACACACACACACACACACACACACACACACACACACACACGCACACACACACACGCAGAAATACAAATGTAGAATTTAAATGAGGAAGCGAAAGTAAATTAGATTTTAATTACCTTGAGTCTAGCTTTTTTTCTCCTAAATTTCGCTAACGCTAAAGACTGCTTCCGCTCTTATGTTTAAATGTATCTTAATTCCAGGCCCTGCAATGAACAGGCAACTTGTCCAGGGTCTCACCCTGCCCTCGCCCTATGACAGCTGGGATAGGCTCCAGCAGACCCCCACAACCCTGAGTGCAGGGAGAGGCAGGTATTGGAAATGAATGGAGGGATGGATGTACCCTTTTACTTTGAAACTTTTTGTGGTTGCTGTTGTTGTTTTTAAACGGTTCCGGAATAAAATATATGTTTTCTTTTTTAACGTATTTTAACTACTTTATTTTGCCTAATCAAATCATCATTACATTGAAATGAAATGAATGAGAAAATACCCAGAGATCATCGTTAGTGGCAGCCAACCACACACTCTCTCACGCATGCATACGCACATGCCGTCAGTCAGTTTGGCAACGATGGATCGCCCAGTGTGAACAAAAACGCCTCTTCACAATGTGACCCTCGACATCCAGATTGAAGGATTCCAACTCAGCCGCCGTTATTTGGACAGAACGGACTGGAAGGAAGGCAAGACGTGATGGCAGAGCGGTGAAGGAGGTCGGTAAACAGTCTGGGAGGAGGAGGAGGAGGAGGAGAAGGAGGTGGAGACTCACTCCTGGAGGAGCCACTCTGGCCTCGTCTTATCTTTAAGCACTGAAATAAAAAAAGGCTTTGGGTATGTAAACAGTGGCCTGGCCTGCGGTGAATAGTAACTCTGGCAGGCTCGCAGTGCACAGCGCCCCCCGGGGGCATCGCCATAATGTGCCAGTTTGTAGGTTCAGTAAATAGCCGGCAGCCTCCATCATATAGAGGAGCTTTCATAAAAGCCTTAAGACGCACATTTAGAAGAATATTGTGATGGAAAATGGCAGAGTCATAAAAAATACTTAACTTTTTTTTGATAGGTTTTTAATGTGAAGCATTTGGTGTGTAAAGGCCTTGCAGGCCAAACAAGTGACAAGAGTGTCTTGTAATTTGACTCAATTTGGAGGTAATGTCTCATTTAAATTCAAGAGGGAGGTCACTTCGCAGAGTTGCCTTTTTTTCTGTTTTTCTTTTTTTTCTGTTTTTTACACTTCCCCAACATTCTATCAGTGATCTGTGACAACAGTCACAGATTCAGGTGGACATCCCACCCATCCTTCAAGAACAATGCACGGGTGAGCAAAGCCTGCCAGATAGCGCTCACCCTTCAATTACACTGACTTAAAAAAAGAAACTAAAATAATGCGCTAGCGCTTCTTTGATTAATTAAGTAGATTAATTGTAATTTAAAAAAAAAGACATTTCGGCATTTTGTCCACCAGCGGTCGACTTGAAGACACAGAGTTCACAGTTTTCCAGCGTGATCTTGGCCTCCTGCTGAAATTACACACGGCAACAGTTGTGACATTCCATAAGCAACGGCAGCAACAAATTCTGCCTCTAAGACAATCCTTGCCGACATGAAAGTCAAACTCTGAGCAAAACACATGAAGTGAAGCTACGGAAAGAAAGAAAGAAAGGAAGAGGGAAAGGCTACACTGAGGTCTTATCGTTTAGTATTTGCATGTGTTTGGCTGCTGTGCTTTAGCGCTTTTGTTTGTCGGGAAACATTAAAAACAGACTGAGAAGCTCAGGCCGACCTCCAGAGCAGCGGCTCTGCTTTTAGCGAGCGGCGAATCCATTGGAGCGCGCAAAGGGTGCAACACGGACTGACCTGCCTTTACATCTGAGCGCACGCTCGCAGACACACACACACACACACACACACACACACACACACACACACACACACACACACACACACACACACACAACAATCAACTTCCAGGGATGTGTGGAAATGATGCTGTGAATCCAGACCCTGGCAGGATGGTGTGGGTTCTTACTCTCTCGCTATTTCATTTGGCTGCAGGTCAGCGTTGAAACTAACTGAAACCTGCCTACTTCAAATTGTGCGTTTTTTTTTTAATTATCAAGTAGATTCCAACTGGATATTTCTCTGATCCCTCCACTGCTGCAATACTTTTTATTTTGTCTTTTCTTTTTGTGCCTTTCTTGCTCCTTTGCCCTGACCTCTCCAAGAACATTGTTTCTTATTGTTCAATGTTTTCAGGTCTGTCCAGCTAATGGAGCAGCTGGCATCCGCTCAAGTGAGCCAAGGAAGAGCCGGCCGTTTACAGTATCAGCTATCGGCTTCCGCCTGCTCAGGGATACATACCAGCAGGAAAGTCTCACTGAACAGTTGCTTTGACGTTGTGTGTGAGTGTGTGTGTGTCTGTGTGTGTGTGTCTGTGTGTGTGGGTTTGGACTAGCTTGCTTCTACTGCACAATGGTGAGCGATTTATTCAAGTTTGCAACTGGCGTACTGTACGCCAAAAACTTGTTTTTTCTCATGGACGAGCAGTGACGAGCAGTGACCCGGGTGGCTGCTAGCTGCAGGAGAACATGCGGGGGAAGATCAGGTCGTCATACGTCGTTAGCGCAGCCACGAATGAGTTTGGCTTGTTCCCGTTTTGCTGGAAGCGGGAGACCAGACTGGAACGCAGCCGGTCACATCTGGAAGTCGACTCGCTCTCCAAACACGGCAGCGGAACAGCTGGGCTTTGCTGCCTCGCCAAAGGGAACCATGATCACCCATATTATGATTTATTTATTTTTCAAATTATTATTAGGATTTCTTTCCCCCTCTTAGCCAGCACCACAGGCTGTTGAAGAATCTCAGTGTTTCAGTGTTAACTAGCTAGTCAAGCAAGGACATAAAGGCTTTTATTCTATTTGCTTTAATAATGCAGAAAAGCAGCAGTAGAAACATTCTGAGGATATTGATGGGAAGAAAAAAATGAAACAACTTTTTTTTGGATCAAGTTGGAACATGTGAATCATTCATAAACCGGGACTAAAGAAGCACAACGCAGCAACGTAGCACCGGTAGCTGTGCGGTTGCTAGGCGACTGATGTATGCTAACAGCGCGCCACATGCTAAAGCAGCCACGCCCTCATGCTAACCCTGGGCAGCAGGATCGTGAGCATGTGCTTCTACCAGCAGGACACCACAACAGCATCGCTCAAGCCAATTAGCCAATTTACAGCTAGCAATTTAACACAAAGTAGCTTTATATTGTTAACCTGGTGTGTGTGTGTGTGTGTGTGTGTGTGGGGGGGGGGGGCGGGGGGGGCGGTGAAGAACACTGCACACTATCATGTTTGACTCCCCATCAGAATATTTCCATACGTGGTTGAAAGCAGGCGGGCGTTCTGTCTCTCCAGGCATGTTTACATTGCAGTGAGCAGCTGAGCTTCAATTAAACACGCTAATGGACATTTAATGGATGCGCTGCGCCACCGGAAGGCAGCGGAAGAATGTACAGAAAAGCCGGAAAGTGTACAAATATAGAAAGTTGTCAGCATCAATTTTGAATGCGAGAACGACGGGACGTGTAGTTGTCTGGGATTAATTCCTGTGTGTGTGTGCTATTTAACATGGGACATGAATATTTGAGAAAGGCTAACATTAAATATTTGATTCTTTCCATAAATATCCAAAGAGCCGTATGAGATTCCCGGGACCGAAGGGTGAATTATGCAAATGGAGTGCGGCGGCTCCTCGGCCCGCCGGCTGATTTGAAATGGTTAATTTCTTTAATTCAGGTCCATCAACACACAGCCGGTGGCGCGTTTTAAGACCTCGCCAGCCGCCACGGTGACTCATTTGGACGCATCAATTAAGGTGCGCAGTGGCCGGTTTAGGCCCTAAATCCAGCTGATAAATACACAACCTGCTTCCTGCTCCAACCTCCCGGCGCCTCTCCGCTCTTATTGAGTTACTTCTCTTTCGGGTTTGATGTATCTGCATTGTTGTTTTTTATTTCATGTTTAACTACCTCCACTTTTCCTCTTCCTTTGTGATTATATTGTCTGGTATTGCCTTTCTGTCTCCTGCGTCTCCCCGGGAAGTAAATTGACTATCATTAGTTTAGGACATCGTGACCCAGGCAGTGAAAACAGTCACACACACACACACACACACACACACACACACACACACACACACACACAAGCGCGCGCACACACACACATTTTCATTTGTCACCAAATGTTTAAGACTGGCTTCAATTGATTTTTCATGAAATCCTCAGAGTATATTAAGACAGTAATAAACAATGTATATGTGCAGTATGTATGTATATATGTGTATATATGTATATATACACACACATACACACACACAGATATAGAAAATCATATATGTGTATGTATGTATATATATATATATATATATATATATATATATATGTACATATATATATATATATATATATATATATATACATATATATATATATATATATATACATATATATATATATATATATACATATATATATATGTATATATATATACATATATATATATACATACATATATATATATATATATATACATATATGTATATATATATATATATATATATATATATATATATATATATATATATATATATATACATACATACACATATATGATTTTTTTTGATTTTTCTTTTTACAGTAAAACAATCAATTCATCATCACCATTCAGCAAAATTCAACTGTCCAATCACTCTCTGACTGGAACCAACAGCCAATGAGGCGTCGACGTGTCAAACCCAAACTGAAAAACACTGACCCACAGATTGCAGACGGAGGCCTCTCAGCAGCCCATAGCGCCCCCTTCCTGCACGCCGCCCAAGATGGCGGCGGTGAGTGACAGCTGACAGGAAGTAGCCAATCAGTCACAGCGCTTGTTGGAAGACTCTGCACTAATTAATCAGCCCCAAAACCTGCGGGTGCTGACACTCCTCATTAACACGTTGATTAACCTTTTTCAGCCAATTAAGATCAATCAGGATCAATTACAGTGGTTAGAGGGCGGTCTCGAGGGAGAGGGAGGTCACGCCGTCCGTCACTCAGCCACGTGGCGGAGTCAGGAGGAGGAGGAGACAGGAAGTAGTTTCTTCCCTTTTCCGACGGTCCAATTGTCATGAGTGTGGCCCACGCGATGTAACAACAAAAAAGTTCTGTAACAAACCTGGCTAGTGGTCAAATTTGGACAGGAAAGTGGAATAATTGGGCGCAATGATTGGAATGAATATTGCTTTTGATAAAAGTCATTTTGTCAAAGCCAGAAATAATAATTACCGAGCACTCTGGCAGTGTCACAGGCTCATATTCAACGTATTAGGCTCGTCACCGCCGCAAATTGGGCAAATTAGTCGGGGTTAATGATAAATTACTGCTTAATGAAGAGCAAAAATTAAAAAATACAGACCATAAACTGACACTCAGGCACTGCATAAAAAAACAAACAAACTAAAATGCCGGTAACAACAAATATGTTTTTCAACTTCATCTACAAGCTTTTGAATTTTGGAAGTCAAACGTCATTATCAGACTTTCAAACCCCAAAACTTCATGTTCTATAAAAGATAAATGATGTCGTTGGAGAGGAAGCAAAGATTAGCCAAGAAGGATATCAACGTGTCGGCAAGAATCAAGCGCTAAGAAAGTGAAGCGATGATCCGACGCAGGTTTGCTGCAGCGTTTCGTCCACTCTTACTTTCATTGGTTCAACTAAACAGGTCGGTACTGATTTTGCATCATCACCAGACTGCGTTCAGACACATTCAGATGACGTGCGATTAGCGAGTACCATGCAATCATCAGCAGCTTGTTTTAGCTGTTTTAAAAAATAAAAAAATAAAAAAAATAAATGTATTTATTTTTTATTTTTTTACAGTTTTTAAGTGTGCATTTGCGACAAAAATGAACAAATAAATAAATAAATAAATCAGGATACGCCTATCAGATCAGCGGCCGTTGGAGAGAAAGACACAGAGAGAAACAAGTGCCGAAAGATGGAGGCTGAGGAAATGGGAGCGGAGATGGAAGATTGGAGTCAACAAGCGTAATTAAAGGGAGTCGCAGTGGAGACGGCGGGGAAAACTGTCAGATGTGGGGGACAGGAAAAAACAAACAAACACACACACACACACACACACAGTGTGGCGAAAGAGAGGGAAAAAAAGACAATCTGCCAAAAATAAAAAATGAGAAAAACGGCAAAGAAGCGAAACTGAGGGGCAAATATTGAGAGGAGTAAAGTAAAAAAAAAAAAAACATCATTATGAACAAACACAAGCGGCTCTCACCTTGGTAGTGGGCGCTGAAGCCTCGGTAGCGGTGGTTGCCGTCAGTCACAAAGTGGAGGCGGAGCCAATTTTTGTTGCTGACGACGGGGGATGGGACATTACTGCCCGACAGCCTGAGAGAGAGACAGAGACAGAGAGACACGGTGAGTCTTTCACAAGCCTTCGAAAAAAGTCCGGCCGCAGTTTTTTTTTTTTTTATCACGCGTTTGCTCGGCTCGTTTTTCCCCCGAGAAAGTGCAAAAATGTAAAACAAAAATAAAAAAACAAAGGAGCTGTGAGATATTTAATGTTGTGTTTGTGTTGCTCGGGATTTACGGCTTTCCGCAGCGACTCCACTGTGAGCGCCGAGCCATAAACTGCCTTTAAACTACAGTCAAGACAACTTCACCACACAAAGTTCGCCCTCCGTATCAAAAGTCGCTCGTCTCCGTTTGATTCTTCCGCCCATGAAAAAAACAAATAACAAACAACAGAGTCGGACGCTCCGCCCTGCAACACAAGGTTACCCACTTTATAAAACAGGCTCCTCTGCAGCATAAAAAAATCCAAACCGCAATCCGGCATTTGGTCACCTAAAGGTCGCAGCCCCGACCTTTGCAACTCATCTGTTCCTGATGATGAACATATGGCGAGATTCCCTCAAGGTGCTGCCGACCGTCTGCAGGCGTCCGAGGTCAAAGACACAGCGACCTTTGACTTTTAGCCACCAGACTCCGTTGATGCTCAAGTCGGACTCCTGAGAGTTCCCATCATCTTGAGCCGGACACCACAAGTCCATTCAATTGTGGAGCTCCAGTGGAGGAAGCGACTCTCCATCAAGCAGCATCACTGCAGCCTCTCTGCTGCAAGTTCTTCCGCAGAGAGTTGAAACTCTCTTTTTCTATTTTGTGACAACAACAACAAAAAAAGACTGACGACAGTGACAACGGCGCCCAAGATAATAAACTTGAGAGATTGTTGTTAAGTTTTTTTTTTTTGATTTTTTTTTTTAATAGTCGATGAAAACCTCACTGCTCGGGTAAAATCATTTATCCTGACAAAAAGCAAAAGAGAAACACTCATGACGCAGCACGACTGTGCGAAGAAGCAGGGGGCGGAGCCTACTTTGCAAACATTTCATCGATTCCAGAGGTAAAAAGAAAATCCCTCCATGTGTCTCTTTGCGTTGTGACATCATCTCAGCGGCAGGACGGTGAAGTCGTGTTTTCCCGCCCGCACGTGCAAACGGCGGAAAGGTGCAGCGACCTCTCGTGTTTTAGCCGTCCTCCTCTATAAACCCCTGCTGTTAACCTCCACACTCCATTAACATCAAATACACACGCACACACACGCAAGCGAGCGGGCACACACACACACACACACGCACGCTAATTCATGCTCGCACAGGCGACTAGCGAAGGCATTAGAGGCGAACATGCAAGTTCTGCGATAGCGGCGCTTCAAAGAGAAGCAGAGCCGGACCGCTGCCAAGGTGTTTTCGAAGGTAGGTGTGTGTGTGTGTGTGTGTGTGTGTGTGTGTGTGTGTGTGTGTGTGTGCGTGGGTGTGTTTATGTCTGCTTTTTCCAATGCTTTTTCCAGAGAGGGGAGGGGTCATCCTGTGTCCTAGATCAGTAGGATTCTCTGATCTCTGTTCCAACCACCTGGGAATAGATGCCTGGAAATGACGACTGCAGTACACACACACACACACACACACACACACACACAGTATGTTTAATCAGTGCTGGACCAATCCAGCAAGCTGGAGAGTGTTGAGAGAGAGAGAGAGTCATGTGATGCTGGACAGAGACTCTTGGAATCGACCAGTTTCGCCCCTTACACGTCTGCATGAGTGGAAACGTGCCTCCAACCTGCGACTGTCGGGCCGCCGAACACGGGAACCCGCCTTCTGTCTGGGACTTGCGCACCAAGAATTTGGAATGTGCAGTGCATTTGCGGTTGCAATGTGCAGCGACCTTCCCCTGAACGGTGAAACCAGCAGGTCAAGGACCCCTTCCTGCTTTCGAACACATGCTTTATTGCCTGTAAAGTAACAATAATATTGTCTTCTGTTGCCAGGCGCCACCAATTCATACAGACGCACTGTTTCACAGTGGTGACGCTCATCTGTCGAGCGCCTCAGTGAAGTGATGAGTCAGCAGTCAGCAGTTGGACCTGCAGAATTTTTAAGTCACTTCGGCAGACTGGGCGGCCTGATTTCTCTTCTCCCCCTGCCTCTTAGTGCTCTCTCTCTCTCTCTCTCTCTCCCCCCCCTCTCATGCTAACATATTTTTCATGTTCAGGGCCGTTCATTCGCTTCCTGCCGTGACATCATCAATATTCAAAAGTGTCTCCATTTAAAAGGAGCTAAATGACAAACACATGCAAAGGGCACGGCCGTGATGCCTGCATCCAGGAGGCAGTTATAATTTAAAAGCTCAGTTTTGTTGGTGATGTCTTCGTTTTAATTCGATTTATATCTTTCTTTTAATCAGCCTGATTAAAAGAAAGATATAAATCCAATTAAAATCTCATTTAAAAGCTGCAGGTTGGTGAGGTGGGAACACGTGGGGGGGTGGGGGTCACAGGTCTGGAAGGACAGAAGAAGAACCCTCTTAGCGCCATCAGAGGGCGAAAATACTGTCCTGCATGGACAAGAGAAATTCAGATTTGGATTCATCCTATCCAGCCGTCAGAAGGAAAACCCACAAGAAGAAGAAGAAGAAGAAGAAAAAAAACGCCTCTTGAACTGTTGTGGCTCTTTGATTTCACCCCATGTGGACGTTTCCTTCTTGCATTATTAAATCATTCATCTGTGCTGATGGCTTCTGCCTACCGTAGTTAAACGATCTCCCAAGATATCAGCCGTAAAAGCACTTTGGAGCTGCCCAGAGGTTATTACGGATCAGATTCAGATGGGCTCCATTTTCTTTTTTTTGGGGGTGTATTATTATTTATCCATTTATTAGCCCGGGTCCAAGAGTTTAACGTGGCCATAAAACTCAGCGACCGGGGTGCGGCTTGGCGCGCGGCGCTGCTCAAACACACAGAGGACCTGGAGAAGCTTTCCCACAGCGGCCAATCAAACTTAGAGAGAATATGACTTTGTTTGGCCGAGACGAGAAGAGCAGCGACGGCAGAGCGTCCGGCGGTCACGTCTCGGCTTTTTAGCATGAAGCAGACGAGTGCGGGTGACGGAGCTGCTCTGGACTTGATGCTGAAGAAACTGTTATCCATCATGGACAACCAGGACCACCCTCCCCACCACACACTGGGCAGACAGCGGAGCGTCTTCTCCAAGAGACTGAGACAGATTCAATAGCAAATAAAGCTCTGAATGAACAGTTAATAACACTTTGCTTATCACTCCACAATTCGACTCCACAACTTGACTGTCTTTTGCACATCTGTTCTGGTTGTTTGCTGGATAATAGGTTGACTTGAATCTTGAGCTATGTCGTGGCATTGGTGGGTTCTGGTAGGGAAATGAAGCGCTCCTTTCCAAGACACCATCACAGAGAAGCGAGCGCTGCCTCTTCGCGGAAGTCTGCAGGCGTCCTGTTTATGGAAAACGTGGAAATTTTATAAGTATAAAAGGCAGGTACGACAGAGAGGAGAGTTACAAACTAGATCAGAGTGCAAACCACCAGTCAGGTTGGCAGGGGGGGCAGAGTTGAGCTGAGAGCTGAACTGAGGTTCTGCTGGACAGAGGTGGAGTCGGGTGGGTGGGAAGGGGGGAAGTTAAGCGGATCGATGGAGGCGGTGGGAGCGTTGGTGAAGGGCTGAGGAAGACGAACGGCGAGCGGCGCCGCTGCCTTCCACCGCCGGCTCCTTAATTATTCATCCTAACATTTAAAGTGGGGATGTAATCATAAAACAGACGAGTGGCGGAAAACAAAGAGCAGACGTTGTGCGGCGGAAGTAGACGTGGTTATGAATAAACCAAACGGCTTTCGGATAAAAAAGAAAAAAAAAAGAAAAAGAAAAAGGTCATTTTCTGCCGTGTTGCACACGGCGAACATCGTCGGACGGAGGTTCTGCCGGCGCTCGCGGCGTCGGTGGGGTGGAGGGAAGCGTAACGAGGTTGATGAGCGGCGCCTGTTTACAGAGAGATGAAGTCAGAGGGAAACTAGCGAGGGGAGGTCGCCGCGTCAAAACGCTTTTTAAAATCTTACGGAGGTATTATTTTTTATCTTTCAGAAGCTGGATTCGATGTCTAGCCTTCGCTGGATGGTGCTAATAAAGTTTTAAAGCAGGGATGATCCGACCTACGTCGACTCGTCGGCCAAACAGCGAGTTTCTAGTCGGAGATTCTGCAAAGACTCGGGATCTTGCAGGGTCGTTCATTTACAAGAGCAAAACTACAAAAAGGCTGATGATGTATCAATGAAGTCGCTTCATTTCCACTGGTTTGCAGCTTCCTGTTGGTAAATAAAATCAATGTGACTCATATGTAATGTGAAAATAAGCAAAAACAAAACAAAGCAACTTTTGGTACTTCTGGGAATTTTCCTTTGGTTGAATGAGAGAGAGAAAAAATAATAAAAGCTCCACCCTCAACCCCATCTCCCTCCTCTCAGAGTTCAGACAGTAGGAGAGGAGGATGATGCTGAGGTGGAGGGAGAGAGAAAGGGTGATGATGAGGGAGCGACAGGTTGGAGGAAGTCAGCTGACGAAACAGCTGATCAACCAGACGACGTTTAGGATTCATGTCACGGGGGGAAAAACAGACGCAATTCAAACATCTTTTCATCGTCAGAGTGAAACGACTGGCTGCACATGTGACAAGTGCCGCACCTGTTGTGTAATGAACACCCCCCGCCCCCGCCCCCACCCCCACAGGCAGGTCATGTGAGCTGCGTGGGTGTGTGTGTATGTGACTATTAATAAGACATGGGGGGGTACTTAATCAGGCAATCTGTCTCAATGGTCTCATCTAATGAAGATCAGAGGGAGCGGCTACATGTATGTACCTGCACACACACACACACACACACACACACACACATGCACTCACACAGTTCCAGTCCAGGGTAGAGGTGTCATTAATCAGCTGACATCGTTGCCGTTGTCCTCTCTTTCTTCCTCCTGTCTTCCAGCCAGCGAGTGTGTGTGTGTGTGTGTGTGTGTGTGTGTGTGTGTGCATATTTTTTTTTTGTGTGTGTGTGTGTCTGCATGTTTTTTTTTGTGTGTGTGTGTGTGTGTGTGTGTGATTGCTGGAGCTTGCGTGCTGCGTCACCCTCTATCAATCTCAAGTGGGCAGAGAGTAATCAGTGTTCACCGCAGGACCCTGTTCCCCTCTCTCCTTCTCATTTAAATTTCCTCTTCCTCTTCCTCTTCCACTTGCACTTCCTCTTCCACTTCCTCCACCTCCTGGTTCGGACCATCGATGGGGTCGGCCTGAGCAGAGGTGGGGTCGGGCTCCCAGGCCGGATGGCCGTTGATTATTTATAAATGCAACAGTCCTTCAGGCTTTAATTAGGAGACCTTTGTGTGACTGAGTCACTCAGATACTTGCCAGCTGCCGACTATTCGGGAACCTGAGGTCCCGTCCACACGGGAACCTTTTTTGGTGGAAACAGTAAAGTATTTAACCGTTACGGCGTTTCGTCCACACGGCAACGGCGTTTTGGGTCCGCGAAACGGTATTTTTTGAAAACGGGTCCCAGAGTGGAAAAATCTGACAACGCCGTTTCGTCGTTGGACCGGAAAAAACAAGGCATGCAATGCGGCAGCAGCGGCACAAAAAACAACGATAGCGGCGAGCGGAGTTGTCTTTGTATCGCAGGCGCTTCAAGATTTGTTGGCAGTGTTACTACAAAACCTCACACTCACCTTTTTTTCCCCTACTCGCCGTTTTTGTTTTCTGTGTGTTTAGTGTGTAGCTGAAACGCCCTCTTTCTAAATCTTGGGTCCGGTGGCTGTGTCAGCGTCTGTGAACAGCGCCACCTTTCGGCGTGGCATACGCATTACATGGTTTTCACCGACCGTTCCGTTTCCATCTGCCAGCGCGTGGACGTGACTTTTTTCGACCCCGGGAAAGAAAAAAAACGGCAACGTTCCCGTGTGGACTGGGCCTGAGCATCCCATGTTTCCATGGCAAGACGGAGAAAAAAAAATGTTCAGAGAAGCAGGTGTGAAACCCTGTGGAAGCTCCTATGGATGGACATGTAACCGAACGCCTTTCATCTCCTGAGCCCAGTGACGCTGCCGAGGCTCAGCGAGAGCAAATCCATCAGGAGCCCAGAGCACCAACCTGCAGCAAATCGTCTGATCAGCTGAGCCTTTTCTTGTGTGGGGGTCAAGGGGAGAGTAAACTTCGTGTTTTTACAGCATAAAAACAGACTTGTTTCGGTTCTGAGTGAAATCCTCCATTTGATCCTTGTCAAGAATAAAAACCTTGGCTGATCAATTGAGTGTTTGCAAATTCCATTTTCTTGTATCTTCTATTTTGTGTCTTGTTATCCTTTTGTGTCTCCCTCTCCAGGTTCCTCTCTCCTCCCATTATTTGGCCTCACTTTGTTTATTTCTCTCTCTGTATTTCTCAGGGCCTCTGTTTCCTGACAAGCCGTTTCAATTGCGGGCATCTTGTCTGCCTTGAGTGAAAACTCCTTTCTTTTCCCTGTGTGTGTGTGTGTGTGTGTGTGTCGCAGCCATCAGAGCAGTGGTGGAGAAGCCAGCCGGCCGACTGGACAGAGAGGTGGCGGCTCAAGTTCTTGTTGCACCACTTCATAATTTAATTTCACCATTTTAATAACAATATTCAATATTCAATTGCTATCATTTGACAACACTGCACGGTGGTGGCGGCGGTGGGAGGATTTTAACGGGGGCTCTGCTGGCGCTCAAACTTCTTGCGCACGGCAGAAACTGACAACTAAGTGGGATGGAAAATCTCAGATCGTTAAATTTGCTCATTTTCTGTCTGATAAAACAGTTTGACTCACTCAGCAGTGTTTATGTTTCCGTCTTTCGCTTGTTTTGGTCCTTCATTATCTCAGTGAGATGTTATTTTTGCAGCTTATTACTGAGATTTAATCCACGTCGGAAACGAGAACGGCAGCGGTTACGAAGCTGTTTCGTCAACATTCACAAGTATCAAACTACTTTTTTTTTTTGAAGCGTGATACAAGAAATCATGAGTGCTTTGTTTTCAATGAAAGAATAGTACATATGCACTCATACACTCGTGCAATTGACACATTGTAAACTGGCACTTCAAACTATTTTATTCATTTCAATTGCGCTCATCGGACTTGGTCGTACAACCCCTTGTGTAATGAGCACTTAATGAGCGGAGTAGGGGTAAGAGCGCCGCTGGGGTCTTCAGGTGGGCACCCTGCATCACTGATGTTTCCTTGATGAGCCCATGACACCTCCACAGGGCTCAACGGGCGACACCTGGCGTCCCTGGCATGCCCCCCTCTGCCTTTACCGCCTTGATGGTCACTTTGCAGGCCAGCCGGGGTCATTCCTCTTGAGCCAGAGCCAGTTGCTGCTTCGCTCTGCAGCCTCTTCCAGGGATCTGATGGCTTGTCGGCAGGCCTGTCCTCGTACTCCCATCCCCTTCAGAAGCTTGGTTGTGGATGTGGCCACAAAGCCTTCTGCATCTGGGTTTCAAAGATCTGGACGCTGGGCGAGAAAGGTCCTTGTTCGCTGGTCTCCTTCCATCCAGGCCGATCGCCAGCTGTCATAGGACCTCATTGTGCCTCCAGGTGTAGCGGCCTTGGGATAAACTGGTTTTTGCAGCCGGTGAGAATGTGCCTGAGTGTTGCAGGGGTTTGGCACAAGATGGATCCTCTCCTAGCCACTGGTTATGGTTCTTGGGCGAGGGAAGAACATCGTAGGTGGATCTGATGGTGAAGCTGAGGCGGCTTCCTTCCATCTTCCAAAGATCCTTCCATGTGAACTTACGATGCTCCAGATTTTCCCAGCTAGTCCACTGGTCTTGTTTGGACTGTGATACTGCCTTGGTCCATCTTGCAGCAATCAAGAAAAATGCACTTGCTGTTGTTTGAAAATCTACTGATTTTAAGATATGGGTAGACTCAGAGAGGTTCCATACTTTTGGAAAGTCTTGACAAGCCACATTTTTTTGTTCTGCTGGTGGGTGATTTTGGTTACTTTATGCGTTATGCGTGAAGGGCCAGCCATTTGCTGAGTGAGGCTCTTCCAATGCAGTGATAGGACAAAAAGTTTGATCCAATTTACAATGTTTCAATGTAATTGTGTCAAACTTTTTTTTTTTTCCTGACAACAACAACAACAAAAAAGCTACAATGTAAACTACAAAGTGAGGCGACGCACGCTGCAGGGCTTCTTCAGCATCTTAATCCCATACGCGATTAAATTGACGTGGTTGAAAAAAATACACAACAAACAAACAAAAAAAATAATGTTTTCATGTTCGCAGATGAAAAAAAGAAAAAAGAAAAAACGCTCCTGCCTATTCCCTTCCAACCGCCGGCGCCAGTTTGGATGAGGTTAAAAGAAACACAGCCCTCATATAGGAGAGAGATAATTGAGCCTCATCCTTATTTTTTTTCTCTTTTTTTTGCGGATTTGCAATCAAGCGCAAAAAGTTAAAGACGCCTTGGAGGCCCGATCGGGGGGGGGACCGTCCTATTTTCGGTCCCCTTATCCCGACTGAATGTGTCGACGATTGTGACTTTGTTTGCATAAACACCATAATCTAATTATCATTCACTAATCCAATTATCAACCTCACTCCCAATTCTAAGAGTAATTTGATTAGGAGCTTTACTTCGCACGGCAGACGAGGGAGGGGGGGACAGGAGGCGGAGCTTATCTCAAAACACAATCTCGCATCACACCGATTGGATCCACTGACGGGCGACTGACTGCGGCGCCCCCTGCTGCTCTGACCTGACGGCAGACGGCGAAGCCGGCTGTGGGAAAAAAACAGCAGACGCTCTAAAAAATGGAAATAAAAAAATAATGAGTTGGATAAAAAAACGCGCGAGGCTCGGCCGGTGAGTCTGCCAGCGCCGCCGCCACTCGGCTAATTTCACAGCTCTCCGCACGTGCTAATCGCATTGTGAGCGCTCGGCACGACCCTGGAAACACGTGGATTAAGTTGTTTACATGGCACCAAACTAATTGCGGCGTTCTGTGGGTCGCATTAAGCTTTAATTACGGTCGGCAGGAAGTGGCGGTGGTGACGGCGGCGGCCTGTCAGGAGGAGCAGGAGGTTTGCGGGTCTGCTCACTCCGAGTGCAACGTTCTTCCTCTCTCTCCCCACTCCTCACCCCTGGAGTCTCACAATGGCACTGTCTTCCTGTGCACTCCCCCCCACCTCCCCCGCTCACCCGTCGCCGCTCTCACTCGTCCTTCCACTGCTCTTCTCCTGTCAGCTCACATCTCGCCGCTGCCCTCCTTGCTTTTGTCCCCCCCCCTTCATCCCACCCATCTCCTCACTCCCCTCCCCCCCCACCTTCCTTTACCGCCCGTCTCCCGCTTCCTCCCTCCTGACTGGCCTTGTCACCAAAGTTGCCCCTTCTGCTTCTCTTGTCTCGACGACTCTCCCCTGTGACATTTCCTCCCGCCTCTTCTCCCCCTCCACCTCAGAAGAAGAAGAAGAAGAAGAAGAAGAATCTAACACTGCTTTTTTATCTGTTTTCAAAGCTGCATTTTTTTGTTTTGTTTTGTGAAGCCAAATCACATCGCAACTACGATATTTAAACATTGATGTCAGCAGAGAGAAAGAGTGCCAAGGTTGGCACCCCCCCTTCTGTCCACAGGAAAACAGTCCTGATTTGCCCCGGAGCCCCTCGGCCCGAGCCGCTCGCCCGGTGAATGTGAGGTGAAACGGCTTCTCTGGAGGCCTCGCTGACCCAGAAATGTGTGATTTGCAGGGAGCTAATTTGAGGGAAAAGTCAGGGAGGCGAGGGGGAGGAGGGGTGGAAGGCTGCATGGGAGGGAGGAGAGAGAGGGGCCAGCAGGAAGACTGGCCGGCCCATCTGGGATTTTATTTTTAAACGGGTGAGTTGAGGAAATGCAACAGTGCTGTCGTGGAGTTTTCAGAAGATCCTTGGCCACGCCCAGTTTTTGGTGTTTGTTTAATCCTGATATTTCCTTTTTTCAAAAAAAAAATGAAAGAGGAGCATCGTGCACATCCACATCATTATTATCCCGATCCTGAAATCTGCCATCAGATTTGCAAGCTCCCCTGCGACACTGACTCGCATTTCATCACCGGGAATTAGCCTGGTCCCTCTTGTGTTTACAGGTCATCACAAGAGCAGAGTGACACCTGCAGGTGGCAACACTGACGACAAGACGGCCGGTTGCAGCCAATCTGAGTAGTAAAGTGGTGCGATGCGGGCAGTGGTGACGAGCTTCTCGGTCCCTCTAGGAGTGACTGATAGGTGAGTGGGCTGCTGTTAAAGCTCCAGAGCTCCAGTGAAGGTCTGCACACACCTCTCTCTCTCTCTCTCCCAGGAGGCTCCAAGTGATTCCAGTCAAATCCCAGTACGGCTTTTGCGGCTCGTGGTAGTCACATGTCCGGAAGCAGGACATCATCCTTTTTCTGTTTTCCCCTCAGCTGCGGCCTTTAAACACATTTTAAATAAGCCAGATGCCTCAGTGTGTGTCTGTGTATGTGTGTGCGTGTGTGTGTGTGTGTGTGTGTGTGCGCGCGCGAGAGAGAGTTTGTGTACGCTTATGATGTTTGAGTGCGCTCGTGTTCAAGGTCAACGCTGAATTTCCTATTTGGGACGCCGCCGCTATCCCAGCATCCTCTCTGCCAGCAGCATTGATTAGCACTCAACAAGCACAAGATGTGGCACCAGCGCAGGCACACTCACACACGCGCAAACACACACACACACACACACACACACACACACACACACACACACACACACACACACACATTCCTTTACATGCAATGATAAAACCGAAACAGGTAGAGCATCAAAGAGGGACCAGTTTGAGCCGGTTACAGTGGGGGAGCGTTTTGAAGGGTGATGCCAGCAGAGAAACTGTCAGTTTTGTTGGGGTTTTTTTTCCTGGAACTGCTCCAGGACGTACCTGAACTCATTTCATTCTGCGCAAAGCGATGCAGTTTTTTCTCGTCTGTCGCGCCCGTCTCAGAGGAGAGGAAGCAGCGACGGCGAAGGCTCCGCTGCCCCCCGCAGGAACATTTTGACGGAAAATGCCGACAACTACGAGCGGGAGAAAATCTGCAACAACAACAAAATCCCTCAAACGGCCAGGAAAAAAAGTGCTTTTGCGGTCTGGAAGGGGGGGTTGTCTTTCGGAAGTACAATTTGATTAGCACGCTGTTAGCGAGACCTATTTGTTTTCAATGACTGCTGATTCTCCTGCACTCAGGGTGTTGGGAGGTGCAGGAGTTCATCCTGATCGTCTCAGGCTGCAGGCGGAGTCGTACACAGACTGTTGTCCATCCGCACTCACAGTCACCGCCAATTCAGACTTAACACATCAGTCTAATGTGTGGACTATTGGAGGTGGAAGGTGAAGAGAAGCCAGGCAGGCACCAGGCTCGGCATTGAGGAACATGAGTCAAAATTCAAATACTGAAACTGAAACTGTGGCTGCGCCAGCTTGCAAATATGTGCAAAATACTTTCATTTGTTTCGAGTTTATAACGAGTTGAGCACTTTACAGCACAAATCTAGAAACAGTCGAATACAGCGGGGAGCATGGCATAGATGACCTCCCATTAGTCCGACAACTTGCGCATTGGTCCGACCTCCCCTGACCCTAATCGTAACCCTAACCCTAACTGTAACACTAATGGGAGGTCGGACTAATGGGCAGTTACCGAATTCAGCAGGAGCTGGTAGCAAAGCCTGGCGAGTAAAGTTCAAAGCACTAAATCATTTTTGCTGCTGCTGCAACACCAGATCAGAGTTGAACTTTCACCATGCGTCTGAAACACCGGGTGTGTGGCAGACAGCGATGTTGCAGGTCGGCTCGTCTGTATGTCTTATACACGGCGACCGCTGCTGGTTTCGCCGTTGGTACGAGGAGGTTGAGGAACTGGCAGGGTGTGTATGATGTTTATGTCACTGTGCCACAGCAGCTCGCCAGCGACAAGTAAAAAAAAAAACTTCAGACCCTCCCCGCGGATCTTGCTGACGGGACCGTCAGACACGGCGAGTGAAGCCCGGGAGCTCCGAGTGAAGGAAAAAAGAAAACAAAGAATTCTCTTTTTTTTCTTCCTCTTTAAGACGCTCTGCTGTGTTTCAAGGGCAACTGATTCGGAATCCAACAAAATATGAAATGTGTGCGTGTTTGTGTGTGTGTGTGTGTGTGTGTGTGTGCAGTGCTTGGCTAGGATTACAGGCACTTAGCTCGTGGCAGGCTTAGCTCACACGCGACTCTCGGAGGTGCAGACGCACCTCGACGCATACTGATTAGACCGAGTGTCTGCAGGAGAGGCGGCGGCATCGCATCGGCATTTTTGGCAGAGTGTGTGTGTGTGTGTGTGTGTGTGAGTGTGTGTGCAGAAGACGGTGTGAGTCTCAGCTTCCGCCGGTGTGTGTGTGTGTGTGTGTGTGTGTGTGTGTGTGTGTGTGTGTGTGAGTGAGCCTGATCATCATTGCCAGCCCTGCAGCGACTGATAACACCAAAGCCTTCCAACACACATGAGCAAATTAGCCATTAGCCATCTTTGCTAATTGAGACTGGAAATTGGTATCTGGTATCTCTTTCCCACGAAATTGCCTTTTGGAAACGGTGTTATTAGCGGCGGGAAACGGCTCGGTATCGTCGCCGTCATTGTCTTAAAAGGGTTGTGTGTTTTCGCGGAGGACTGGTTTGGAGGGAGGCGGTGAAACCCAGCAGGGCTGAGAGTCATCAGTCTGCTTGGACCTTAGAAAAGATTAGTGAAATCATCAGGCTCAATTCCGGGAAGATTGAATGTTTCTGGAGGATTGACAGGGTTTATTACACACTGGAATGGTGCCAATCAAATCAAATGTCCACTTCAACTTATTGGAACAAAACTCAACAAGATGGTGGTCTTCAGACTTTTCCCACATATTTTTGGGATTTCTTAGCATTTTTTAATAATATTTTACTGAGTCTAGTTTGCTGAAGTCTCCATTTTTCTCAGTTATGGTCAATTGGTAAATGGACAGTATTATATAGCGCTTTCCAGCACCTTTGTGGTACCCCATGTGCTTTACAAAGGCCTCTCATTCACCCATTCACTCACACACTCACACACCAATGGGTGGCTGCTGCCATGCAAGGAGCTGCCAACCCCATTGGGTGCAATTAGGGTTAAGTATCTTGCCCAAAGACACTACAACAGACTAGGATGGAGCGGGATTTGAACCGCCAACCTTTCGGTCATTGGACAACCCGCTCGATATATTATTGACGATACTGATCTATGTGAAGACACTGATCATGTTAATGAGTTCTCAGTAATAATTCTCAGTGATTATCAACACAAATCAACAAGGTTGGGTAAAATTAAATTTTAGATGCAGTGCAATGAATTGTGCTATTTTTAGAACAGGCCTGCGGGCGACTCATGTGGTCTTTGGGGGCTACCTGTTGCCTGCGGGTACCGTGTTAGTGACCCCTGATATATATTGTTCTTCAATGGTTTCACTGTTTACACTGACAATGACATAAGTATAGAAAGACTTTGCAAATTCCTTCTATCGTCTATTAAGAGAGGTGCCCTGGTCTCGTCTACAGTTTCTTTTTTTTTTTTTTAACAAAGTTGTGAGAATTTTGATGTTTCCAGAATTTTGAAGGGAGACTTGAGACTCTTTGTGAGAGGATTCGTCTCGTCACTCTGTCAGTCTGACAGTGGACAGTGGGCGGACTCTCTCAGGACACGAGGTGAACGAGATTCCGCGTTAATTGATTAAGTTTAATTTCCGGGAGGAATTTAATGTTTCTGCTGGAATCGAGCACCCACCTTTGAGTTCAGGTTGTCTCGTTGTTTACTGCGGCCACAATGAATAGAGACCTCATTTGCACTTCATCACGAGGACTACAGTGCCGCCAGAGCACTGGGGACCGCTGGGAGACAATCTCATTAGCAAAGACTTCCTACGCATCACACCGTTGGCAGGTAATCTTCACAATATTTATTTGTCCAACCTTTCATCCATCGTGGAGCGCTGCTTCGTTTCTCTATTGTTTTAATGAGCAGGAGGCCACACAAAGAGTAAACACAACCGCTGCACCGCCGAACTGACACCTTCACCAGAGCTGAGGCTCTAAGCCACATGTTCTTCCGTGTGGTTCTTTGTGTTAATATTTAAACAGAAAAGTGTATTGACATATTTGTTATGGCGTCACAGTGGTGCAGTAGTTAGCGCTGCCCAACACCAAGATGGTTGTGAGTTCTATTCCGGGACTTAGGGTGTTTTTTGTGTGTAGTTTCCATGTTCTTCCTGTGTCAAGCATGGGTTCTCTCCAGGTTCTCTGGGTTCCTCCCAAAGTCCAAGAACATGCATGTGAGGTGAATTGAAAATTCTTGTCTCTTTATGGCCCTGTGATGAACTGGCCACTTGTCCGAGGTGCACCCTATGACAGCTGGGAGAGCCTCCAGCAGACCCTTGTGACCCTGAGCTCAGGAATTAGCTGGTATTGAAAATGGATGGATGGATGAGTTCTGTATTTGAGCAGACCCTGGCTCTAAATGATGGTTTGAAGGCCAACGCCAACAATTGAATCGACCTCAGCTATCGATACGCAGCGGAAATGGATGATTGGGTTAAAGGGCGAACTGCTCCTTTAGTCGACAGAGTTTGCTGCCAGCTCAACTCTTTTCTAAAGTCATCTCAATGTGCCTCCTTCTATTATCGCCGGCATCCTGATAAGACCGATACATAAAGGCTGTTTGGACAGGAGCGCTTGGCAACGGCCTTGTTTACAGAGCCGCCGCCTGTCAATATCATGCTTCAGGGCTTTTCACCGTGAGGTGGGGCGGGGAGGGAGGAGAGGGGGTAAAGAGGACAAATATGAACTAATGACTGCCAAAGGAGACGGATAATAGATGTCGACGCCTGCGACCCGTCCATCCGTGATGTATTTGAATTTCAACATCCACGCTGGGAGAAGAAAAACAAAGAAGTTGTAAAAAACAAAACTCCCGGATCGTTTGTCAGTCGGCTGACCTTAAAACCGTCTGAGCCATCAATCATTTTCCCCACAACATTCTTCATGACTTCATGTAGTGCCCGCCTACCGGAGGTGGGAAGTAACGGAGTACAAATACTTATATCACTATAACTATAGTATTGAGAGAATCAAAGCTGTTGAGAATGATGCAGAAGCTCCTGCGAGACCTTATTCTGTCAGAACTTTTTTTATTTTTGTTTTTTCATTTTTTGAAAAAAATGATTAAAGGATGTGTTGTTTCATTAATGGCCAAAACATAATACATTTTATTTTTCACTTCAGTACATTTCAGAACCTGTGCTTTTGTACTTTTACTTGAGTAAAGGAGTTGAATCCATACTTTTACTATGAACATTATCTTTTTTCTTGACACAAGCATCTCTATTTTGACTTTAGTACAGAATGTGAATTCTTTAGCCACCTCTGCCGTCTATGCTGAGCCACCACAGACTCAGCATGGACGCCAGAGGTGTCTACGCTTTACTCCGTCTTGCACAGAATTTAAATTCACAGAATGTGTCAAGAAAAACACGTTTGCGGTCGATGCCGACGGGTTCCGAGGCTCCTTGGGGGTTCTATCTATTTTTTATTTTTTAACTTTTGCCTTTCACGCAGATCGACTCCCTCAGTCGCTGCACACCGACCGGAGAGCTCAGCGCTCTGCAAACGTCCGCTGGAAGTTGCGTCATAAAGTCTTTCCCGACTTCTCTGACATCTCCGAACAGGAGGAGACGATAAAGGAGCCGTTTGTTTTCCCAAATGTGAATATATTAAACTCACTGACTCAGATCCACTGCCTTCTGTCTGTCTCTTTTATCAGTTCGCCTGTACGCCTGGTGTGAGAAAAAAAAAGACGGAATTTTAAAGGTCCTTGGGGTACCAGCGACCGTTATATTCTTATATACAGTCTTGTATTTTCTATTTCAAAACAAATCTGGACAAAATGCAGCTATTCATCATTTATGACGCTGCAAGAACAACACAACAAGAACAAACTCCAACCCAACTGAAAAGTATCTGAAGGGCTGTTGCAAGCATTTCTCCAGGATTGGGTTTGAACAGTCGCTCCTCTCATCCACTTCACAACACAAAAGAACAATGACAGAAAAGCTTCGGCGCGCTCCTCCTCCTCCTCATCATCACAAGCCGAGACAAAATCACACCTGACCGCTCAGTTCAGGTCCCCGCCCCCCGGGCTGAGAGGATGAGTCAGGCGGGAAAAGGCTCGTGAGAAGGTGATTTTCTTCACAGCAGTAAAGGGTTTTATTTTTCATTAAGCAGAAAAGCGGCTGCTTAGTGATGATCTAGTGGAGAACATTCCATGTTTAGGTGGACAACACTCCTGGGCTTAAACAATTGAACATGCTTTACTCCTCTCCTGTTGTTGGTTCAGCCTTGAAACGTGCATTAAAAAAGAAAAAGTATGGATAACGCAATTCCACCCTTATTCCAGTGAAAATTATTAAACGCTGTGTTGCTCCGAGTGCGAAGGTGATAAACCGAGTGTTTATCAAAATAAGCAAATAGCTTATCGTCTCATTGATCGAGCCTCACCGTCAAACACGCGGCCATGTGGCGGGAGGCCTCCCAGTGCACGTGCTGCCGGAGAGCAGCTCTCATAAAGCGGCCGATACGGAACGACATCCGGATCAATTACACCGGGCGCCACACGCACAAAAACACACGCTAATATCCTCCACCTTGATTAGACTCAAATTGGCCGCAGCGCACGGCAATGGCTAATCGATAGCCTAATTTAGCAGGCGATCGATGGGCGAGCGCCAGCCATAAACCGCAGCTATGAGCGGGGCCGCCTTAAAACACATTAGCCTGTAATGGGATGAAAACATGCGGCATCCCCGCTGGGCGCACCTCAGTTAATCCATCAGGGAGTAAGTAGGCCGGCCGACCCCTTGACGTGCACAGACCTGCCTGGTAGGGCTGGGTACCATTCCAAATTTCCAGATACAAGGTCAATTTTTCAGTACCTTTGTTTCGACACTGGTTCCAGAGCAATACCTTATTTTTTAAACCAGATGTTTTAAAAGTAATTTGAACAACAACAAAAACACCTTGTTGCCATTGCAGCACAAAACGTTGTATTTTCCATTTTACTGCTGTTTCAAATCAGGATTTTCCTCCAAATCCCGGTTTGTTGTTTTCCCATCCTTGGCTACTACACCTTAATAAGGCGGAGCCCCCTTTGGCATGATGCTAATTTTCATCATAATGTAAATAAAAGTTTGTAAATGTCTTTAGTTCACGTCTCTATAATGACGACTTTAGATCTTGATACACACATATCAAGATCTAAAGAGATCACATACAAATATTACTGCCGATTCACTTTCTTGGAAAGTGGAATTTGGCACCGAAATATTTTTTTTCTTCTATATTCAATGGGATCAGAGAATTCTAGTCAGTGCTGAAAATGTATCAAAGTTTGGTACTCAGCCCTTCCGTTTGGAATTTCACTTCAAAAGCATTGAGACAATTTATTCGATTTTTTTAAAATTGAAGCGTCGTATATCCAGCGAGACTGTAAGAAGAACGGCTTTGCCAAAAATTCCCACTTTTCATCCTGATCCGAAGCAAATAGAGATGGTAATGCGGGTGTCATGGTGTAAAGCCTTGAATTGTTCATCGTCACACTTAAAGGGTGATTCAGCATCACTATCCAGTCGACTGTGTGCTTTTCCTCCCGGAAATATTCCCCGACTCAAACAAAGGCAACCTGACTCTGACTCATCACCCCACTCTCACGCAGAAAAGCGCTTCAGAGTGAATAAACACTGAATCTGACACAGATGAACAGAACCAAAATGCCACAGAGCCACGTAATGGAACTTCTCAGCAGCACAATAACCAAATAACGCACACACATAAAAAAAATCCCAAACAATAACACATTAAATCAAATATATATATATATATATGTATGAAACGATCAACTCACCAAATGGTGGGTGGTTCGGATCCCTCAACTTCCAGGTAGTCGTACTTCTCCTCAGTCTGGAAGTCTGTAAAGATGACAGAGATGGTGTCTCCGGGTTCGGCCAATAGGATCCAAGTACAGTCGGCCTGGTTACCATAGTTGCCGGGGTAACCGGGACTGGTCACCACCCCACTGCCGCCCCTCACAGTGCCCCCACATGTGTCCTCAGCTGTCAATCAAATCAGAGTGACAAATAGAAAACCTGGGTTAGGGAGAGGAGGAGGGACAGAGGGGCGGGACTTCTACTTCAATTTCCTGCTTTCTGAGGGGGGCGGGGCGGGGTTCTTTATGAGGCTTTCAGAGCTACAGGAGACTTAATTTGTTCTTTTTGTTTGTTTGTTTGTTTGTAGCTCCAGATCCAGATCTCATTCGACCTGGAGCTGTTTGTCAAAGCCCTGGAATCTGCTGCGGCAGGCCAGCGAGCCCGATTGCCCACCTCTCTCCCGCTAGGAGGTCAATTTTCTCTCTCAAAGTTCGGTTTTCTCGACTCTTGGCTTTATTGGGTTTTGCAGGAAGACGGATGAGTTGTGACGTAAACGGTCACAGTGGGCGAGCCGCCTTGTCAAAAACAGAGAGCTCTCAGGTTGCCAGAAGACTTTTTTGTTTTTGTTTTATTTTTTTATGTTTTAGACAAACAGCCGCAATAAGCCGGGAAAACGGTCGTTTTTGTCTCGAAGCCGGTTAGAATTGTGTGTTTGTTGGGGGGGTCGGGGAGGGGCAGGGGGTGGAGTCAGGCTGCAGTTTCCTGTCACGCTCAGTGCTGCTCTCCTCTCCGCTCATCGTCTCCTCCAATCGCCACAAAGGGGAATCTTTTTCGACACCGCCTCCCAATTGGTCGGCGTCGGGGATCAGCAGATGGTGGGAGACTGGACGATGGTTTTAGAGTTTTTATGCTCACGTCTGATTGGGGGCTGATTACTGCGTAACAGATAAAGACACATGGATTGCGCTGTGCACGCGGCATAAATTATACACTTATAATTTATACAGACACACCCACAAGAGGAGGGAACTGGCACGACGTTGCACCCGTTGGGTCAATGGGGAACTCGAATTTCGATGTACGATCAAATCAGAAGTTCAAATTATTTAATTTTTGGGAGTAAATTTTAAAATGCGTTAATGGGAAACAAATTGAGCCCCAGTGAGGAAAAGGTGCAAAGTCGAGCCTTTTTTTTTTTTTTTTTTTTAACTGTCTGAGAGTATACAAGTCTGACAGCTAGCACGGTATAAATTATACCTGTATAATTTATAGTTTGATGTACAGGCTCCTCCCTCCTCCATCTGAGACTGGAGGGAGGGGGGCGTGTACACATGACAGAGACAACGTTCAGGGGAAGCCAGGCTCCGCCCCCACAGGGGAGGCTGACTGTGGCTTCCCCCAGTTTACAGCAACAAAAGGGGGAGGGGCGGGGGGGGTGGGGGTTAGAGACAGAATCCACGTCTTGGACAGAGGAGCACGAGCACAAGGAGGAGCAAGCACGAGCACAAGGAGGAGCACGAGACACACGGAGGAGGTGAAAGAGAGACACAGTGAGAAACAGAGCGGAAAACAATTAGCAAACTCTAATCAGACCGAGGAGTCCTGCAACAAGTCAGGACTCCCGTTTCAATCAGCTGTGTTTCTAATTAGGAGCGCCGGCACATTGCTGCAAGTCAACAACGTGAGGCCGTTTCGAGGTCAAGCCGGGAGGGAGGAGGAAGAGGAGGAGGAGAAGGAGGAGGAGGAGGAGGAGGAGGAGGAGGAAGAGCCTCCGATCGATTCAATCCTATCACTCAAACGAAGCCACTCATATTGACCAAAGACAGACAGACAGACAGACAGAAAGACAGGAAGACAAACTGACACACAGACAGGTCGACAGACAGACAGACAGACAGACAGACAGACAGAAAGGTGCTTTATTTGACCAGACAGGTTTGACACGCAGCTGCAGATGTGTGTGTCAACAGCACAACAACTGAAACCAACACCTGCCAAGACCTCACTAAAGCCACAATGGTGTGTATGTGTGTATGTGTGTGTGTGTGTGTGTGTGTGTGTGTGTGTGTGTGTGTGTGTGTGTGTGTGCACATGTGTGTAGGCATACGCACGTAACAATGTTAGCCATTGTTATTAGAAAGAAATTGGTTACGCATCAGACTCGGCTGTGCAAAATGAGCGCAAGTCAATTCAATTTCACAATCAGACAACGGGCAAGTTCTGTGTGTGTGCGTGAGTGTGTGTGTGTGTGTGTGTGTGTGTGTGTGTGTGTGTGTACGTGTGTGTGTGTGAGTCAGAGGCAGAAAGAGCTGTTTGCAGGATGACAGCTGTCACAGGTTTATCGTGACGACACGGTGTCCGCCAGCACTGCCAGGATGTGCAGCTACACACTCGCGGCAACACGCACACAAAATGCCCACAAACACACACACACACACACACACACACACACACACACACACACACCTTTTTCCGGCCCCCTGAGCTCAGTGATTTGGCAGTGACGGCTGACAAACAGGTTGGGAGGCCTGGAGGTGGCTGACGTGTGGCTCAAAGGAGAAACAGACTGTTTGAATAATTAATGAGTCCCAAAGCAACTTTTTTTGTCCTTTTTCTGAAGTAAAAAAAGAAGAAATGTGTACTCGGATTAACACACTTTATGAGATTTTATCTGACATTTTTGTCGGATTCATTTCATGATTTCGTACCTTTTTTGAACTGAGTTCTGTTTTTCTTTTGTTGGTGTTTTATTTCTACTCTTTCAATGCCATTGTATGGAGACATCCGATTCCTAACGCTTCCGTCTGAACGAACATAAACATCACCTAATGGGCCTTTGCTTTGTTTGGAGCTCCGAGAGGTTATCGGATGAGCACCGAGCGTTTGAGCTAACGAGATCCGTCCTCCCTTCGCTTCCACACCTCTTTCATCCCACCATCCCTTCACTCCGCATCCTCCACACACGCCATCGCAGACCTGACAACCTGCAAAACCCATCACGTCTTTCACGCCGCGGCTTTTGTTCGTGAAACGTTAAGGCGTGATGGCGGTTCGCTGTGTGAAAGAAGAACCAAAGAAAATAAAAAAAATGATAAGATTAGCATCATGCCTGACAAAGGAGCCACCTGGAGCGGTGATGTAAATGCTGTATGATATAACCGGAGACCAGGTGATAAGTCCAGACAACGCGTGGAGCAGTTGGGCTGCTCTATCAGGAGCTGCTGCACTAATTGGAAGTGAAGGGGTTGTTTTTGTGCGCCGGCAGAAGGGCTACGAGACGCCTAACACACCTGTAGCACGAATTAGCTTCTGCTAACATGCGCGAGAATCGGCGGTGACATCAAAAATAAATATATGAATCACAAAAAACCAATGGCTTCATGGACCGGGCACGAAACGACCGTCCTGGAGAACACAGCGGATCACGATGGTCGGATCATCGTCTCCTCTCACAGCGTCTGTTTGCCGCAGCTGCGGCTCAGAATGAGACTAAATGTGCCACCAAAACAGGTCACAGTGAGCGCCGCTTCACATTGTTGTCTCGTTTTTTGTTTTTTTCTCTCCACCCTGTGATGATTTAAACATGTCGCAGCTGGCTTTTGTACATGAACTCCTCTCATTCCGGAATACAACAAAGCCGCCTGAACTGTGTCAAAGAACGGAGCTTCATTACTGATCAGCTTATTGCGGAAATATTTAAATCCAATAAGCGTTTCAATTAATCTGCCGGCTTACCAGCCAAGCGAGAGAGGCGCCTGAGGTCACCGCCGCAATGCATTGTGGTTTTTTTATTTATTTATTTTTTTACATGGTGGCCATTGGGACCAGTCCACTCTGCTCCGCCACTCGACAGAGTCTTGCAGGAGTCTGAAAGTATTGCAATTTTTTTTTGCTTCTAAACGTGAACATGAAGCTGCAAACACGCAAGTCGAATCGATCGTCCAGGCGGCGGCGGCGGGAACAGCGGCCCTTCGCGTCGCTGACAATTCCGTAAAAGCCTCCTCATGGTCTGGTTGGAGAGCGCGGTGAAAGATAGCCGGCATTTCTGTTTCGACCTCCGGGGGGGAGGACCTGGGGGGGGCGGTGGGGGGGGTTCTAACGGCAAACGAAAGAAAAAAAAAACATGGTACTCCATTTTTCAAGGCTGCCGCTGATGAAACAGAAAAATAACTTCATATGATTCCACTATCCACCCCACCTCCACCCACCGCTGCCCCCCGCAGGCGCACTTTCACAATACATTTAACATTCTCATAACCTCCCATGTGTGGGACAAAAGAGAGGAAAAAAGGGTGGGGGTTGGGGGGGGGGGTAAGTGTCAGTGGGAGGAGTCTGTACCAGCTGTAGTCTGGACTGCATGAGCCGACGTCTACATCCATGACTGACCGTCTCCTTGTTGCAGATACTGAAGCAAACCACAGAAGAAGAAACTGCTTCAGTGAACAGTTTGACCGAAGGCTGTTTCGTTCTCCATGAGCAACGTTTGACTATTTCATTTTGCCATCAGAGAGAGAGAGGGGGAGAGAGAGGGAGAGAGAGAGAGAAGACCAGAATGAGATGGTTGTAGTGGTGGAAGGATGCTGAGGGTGGAAGTGGGAGGCGGGCGGGAGGAGGAAGAGCAAAGAGGAGATTTATGGACGGAGAAAATAGAAGGCACGTTAAGTTAAGTTGATGCGAGACAGGAGGATGCAGAGGATTAGACGGAGGCCGGTGATTGGCTGGAGAGGGGAAGCGCCCACAGGAAGAGAAGGCGAAGGCGGAGGAAACGAGTGAGCACGCGATTCAGCCCTTTGTGGAGTCACGCAGGCGACCAACACCTCACACGATGGTGCTCACTCCTCCAGCCACCACCTCTGCCAATAACAAGACGCTTTTATTCCCTTCACAAACTCAGTCCTCAGCTTTAGCAGGAGGCTGCAAACAGAAGGCTAAACACGCCGTGTTACAGATTTTTTTTTGTCATAATCAGAAATCGACCATTTTTGCCTGCTGGTCCATGTGAAAGTGACGGACAGATGATTCAACCAATGGCCTTCCAGGAGCCCCCCTCCCCCCACCCGCATCGAACACTTCCTTCCCATGGGCCGGACGTGAGCAGAAAGCTGAAGCTCCGACTCCTCCCGCCTCTTATCCCCCCCCATCCACTCCTCTCTCTCCTCCACTCTCCCCTCTCACCCTTTAACTCCCCCATGTGTTGACCTCCCGTCTCCCGTCCTGCCTGAATCGCTTCCACTGGCCTCCCTCCCTCTCTCTCCGTCTCTCCCGCGGCCCGAGACGCTTTGATCACTCCCCCCCACCCCCCGCCCCTCTCCCTCCCCCACTGTGCTGTCATCAATATTGCAGCCATCTGAGGATTCCCTCTTTATCCGACTCCGTCTCGCTGCGTCTTCCTTTAAGATCTTCCTCTGCATTTCCCTGCGCTCTCCCGCTCGCTGCTGCCGCCGCCACCACTGCTGCCGCTGCTGCTGATTGATTTTCTGTTTAATGGCTTTTCTGGCCTCATCTCTCTTTCTCTCTTCCCTCCGTTTTCCAGCCTTCCATCCCTGCTGTCCCATAACTCCTCTGCTTCCCTGCATCACTTTGAGAAGCGCATCACTACCACAATCACATGTGCCCGCGCACACACACACACATGCACGCACACACACACGCTGACACTCACTTCAATCACAGACGACCCAGTGTGCTGTCAGCCTCTAAGGATTATGGGCCATCTACATCATCCTCTTCTCTCCTCTGTCTTGGGGCTGCATCCATCCATCCCCCTCGGCTCTCTTATCTACATCCACCCACCCATCCATCAGCCCGCTGCTCCTCCTCACATGCTGTAAAAGCTCAATATATGTGTGCGTGTTTACATATGTGTGTGTGTGCGTGCGCCTCTACCTCGAAGACTTCACTGCACCTGCCAGGCTGCAACACGACAGAGGAGACAGTTTGAACAGCCTCCGTTCTGAGAAAGATTTCCTTTCCGTTGTTTTCGCTGACGAGAACTTAAAGGTCCCATATAATGCATATTGTGTTGCAGCAACAATATGTTTATGTTTTTAGTCTTCTGCTTCTGATTTCCAGAATGTGTGTGCAAAAACAGAGTCTTGTAGGCCCTACCCTTTGTGATGTCAAAAAGGGTAACACGTGCTTCGGTTCCTCTGCCTCATACCGTCTTCAAAACATGTGGAACGTAGAGCAATGCAGTCAGTTTTAGCATGAAGCTAAAAAAAGGTTTTTCTTCTGCAGGAGGCTGTAAACAGAGGGCTAAATTATATATTTGTGTATCATATTTTCGCCACATTTATAGTCATGTTTTTTTTGGAGAGGTAAGTAATTGTTCAAGGCTTCTCTTAAGGTTGAAAAAAACAAAATAAAAACCTGAAACAGGACCTTTAAAAACATTTTTCCTCGTCTCTTCATCCAAACAAGGAGAAACGACTCTGACAACCTGTCACACACCTTCATCCTCCTCGTCACCCCGGAGGGACAGACGTTGGACTTTTGACTTCCACTTAAGGCCCCGAATAAAAGAAAGTCCGTCATGGGGAATTTGCCACTTTGACTTAAGTGAGTTTTTTTTCTTGAGTGGACAACTTGCTTGAGGGAAGTGCCAAGTTCCATATCTTCACCAGTGACGGCCCAGCTGTTTCTGCATAATGAGCTGTCATCATGAGGTTGCCTCCTGGTTTTTTTCTCTATTTTTTTGTGTGTTTTTTCCCCCGTCCTCCTCCACACCCTTTCACACTTCACCGGGCCGCCCTATACGTTGTTATTTAATTTTTTTAGGCTCCATGCACAAGATATAAGGTCAGGGCTGCGAATCCGGGGTTATCGGATTGTTCTCCGCGCGGTGGAGATGTACAGTTCACTGAGGCGCGAGTGAAAGAGGAAGCTACCTAAAGAACCTGCGCCGAGGAACCATCCAGCTGTCTGTTTTCTCTCTCTTGCACTCGGGGTCGACGGCTAAACCCAGCTGCTCAGGAAATTATTTTGCGGGCTAATTTGGCGGTGGTCTGTAGGTAAAGAACAAGGCACGGAGTAGCGTTCCGTGTCTTCACCAGCTGCTGCGTCCGGCTCTTGGCTGCACCCTCGCTGAAAAAAGAAATTCTGGGCGCGAAGGGCGAGCAAGTAAAAGCTGCCTGGGTGAAGAACAGCCACGACGCATCGCAGTATCTCCATTGTACTGTTGTGTGTCTTCAATTCCGGCTTCCAGGCGGTGAATATAGACTTTTTATTTTTGAACAGTTCGTTTTACCTACAATGTACTTACTGTGTGCTCTTTGCCTTGTTTTGCACCTCTCTTGAAGAGAGGAAGCGTCAGCCCACGTTGACATCCAAATACTCGCAGATGCGTTTGGTGACTAATCTGCAGCTTTGCCATTCACATTATTCTCTATGTCACGTCTCCTGCCTTCCCCCTGTTAGTCTGGTCCACCTCAAACCGTCGGCAATCGTTGCCAGCACAGCTTTTCTAATAGGCCCTTCGCATCATTCAGGGTCAACAAACGCAGACACCCAGATACACGCTCAATCGTGTGGCGGTGCTGACCTTCACTTCCTTCCACCATCTGTCCAGAAATCAAAGAGCAGATGCTGTCTGCCAGTCAACTAACAGCTCAACATTTAGAGCAATTAGGGCAGAAGGGTGATTTAACGGCGGATCATCGCAGGCTGACGTTAATAGACGAGGCCAGTGATGGATATCATCATCATCAGCATCATCATCATTATTATTAGCACGGCGTGACTCAGCTCGACTACATTTAGATTGCTGGCCAAAAAAAAAAAAGGAAAGGAAAAAAATCAGATTTTTCACACTTTATTATCCTCGAACTCGCTATTAGTGAAGTCCTTTGGAACCCACGTCAGCTGGTGACTTTGGCCAAAGACACCTGTGATAACTCAGCTTTTTGCGAAGTGAAGTTGCTCAAAAAGAAAAAGAGAGAAGAATTTTGTGTGGGAGACGGCAACCAGAGTGAGATGTCGAGGATGAACAGGAAGCTTTGGTGTAAAGCGCCGTAACGCTGATTCAACGGTTGTGTCTCTATGACGATGGGATTTTAGATAAAATACCAAAAAAAATTAAAATCAATGACCCATTAGTGAGCCAAAGCCAAGATCGAAATTTGAAACTACAGCCGAGTTCCTCGCCCATGTGGCGTCTCGACAGTTTCCAAAGCTTTTACTAATTAATTACTCAGAAAACAATCACGGTTGAGGAGTTTTTTAATTTGGAGGCTGTGGAGCTTCAACGCGGTCTTCAACCACCGACTTACGTTTTACATGTGATCTGTGCGGATGCTTGACTTTACAAACACAGTGAACGTGTTTGACTCGACTTTCATGACGCGGGAAACAAACGGCGACTCGGGAGCGTCTTGTTTATGCGCTGCCGTCGCATTCAAAGTCTTCTAAAAACGTCACAGAGGCCAGAAAGAGGAAAGCGTTGAGGCGCATGAAAAGGAGGCGGGAGCAGCAGGCGGGGACGGCGACCGATCAGAGGAGATAAAAAGAGAGTCAGAGGGAGAAGCGGTAAGACGAGGAGTGGCGGTGAGGAGACAGAGCAGCAGCCGCCTCCACTTTGAGGCTCTCATTCAATTAATGTCCCGCCGCTAAAAATAGAAGGTAACGGAACCGGAACAGCAACGACAGAGTCACGCCTGTGACACGTCTGTAATCGCACCCTCCCTGTTTTTATTGTCGTTGTTTTTTGTTCCTTTTTTTTTAAAGAAATGTTTAAAACTGTGTTTTGATGAGCCTCATAAGTAAACTTTTCTTAGCACGACCTGAGAGGACAACAGCGGTTCTCTCTGTTCTCACCTCAGCTTTTCACTCGGGAGATTCAAAAAAGCTGATGGGCACGATGCGTGTTGTACTGTGGCGTCTTGAAAAGGGACAATCCAACCACAACTGAGGTTCTTTTAACCCATTTACTTCCAGAAATCCACGCAACCATTCTGGAGTTCCACAGAGGGAAAGGAAATCCATGAACTTGATGTCTGATGGGGCCCAGGACTCTAATATCACAACAAATCTTTGTTCTTGATGTCGAGGTGTGTGTGAAGTTCCCAGTCATCCAGGTCATCGTAGTCTTGGAAGCGCAACTCAGCCTTCAAGACACGGCAGCCTTCTCTTCAGAGGGACTCTTCACCGCTTTGAAACTCCTAAATGGTTGTTTGTACAATCTGGTTCCAATCCCAGAGCCTGAACACACTCTAAAACAAAACTCACCCATTTCGTTTGCCATCACCCGATTGAATTTTTAACACCTATTCAAATTCTCTGATGCCGTAATGACTGTAATTTCAAATAACTGTTAAATTAAGAGGTTCGCACAAAGACGGAGCTAATTGGCAGGAGACAGTCTGTAATTAACATCACGGCTGCTTTTCAGAACGACAACACGCACAATGCGCCCTTTTTTTCTTTTTTCCCCTACCTACACGCCTCTCGGCACAGACGGATTATCTAACAAGTTCAGGTGTCGTGTCTGCCGTCGCCCAGCCGAAAAGCCGGGACGACAGCAATAAAGACGTGAAGGGAGGGCGATGAGATGAGGAGGAAAGATGGACGGCAATCTGATCGGCCAATGAAGACGGATGATTTAATGAGGAAGTGGCCCGGCTGAAATGGGAGGAAAACCAATTAGAGGGAAACGGCGGCGGCAGAGAGAGAGAAAGAGAGAGTGAGAGAGAGAGTTGGAATGAGATGGTAAGATGGATGGAATAAAGATAGAGACAGATCATAAAATGACAATAAACAAGAACAATGGTAAAAAAAAAAGGAGAAAGCGGTGAAAAACAGCGACGGACTTTGAGAAGGGAGGCGAGGAAGACAGAGGCGGACAAACAGGAAGTGGTTTTTACAGATGTAGTGACAGAAAGACAAGCTGTCAGATGAACAATGGGATGAGCGAGAGATTCTGCGACACTATGATTCTGGCACGTTGGAGTTTTTGAGACTGTGAATAAAGTTTTTAAAGGACTTTTCACCACTTATCCACCACTTCTCCCAAAAGGTCGTTTCCCATTAAATCCTGGAGATAATGACACCATTCAGGATATTTATTACGCTTGTCAGGAACCATCAAATGCCAAATCATTTTTCTTGTGCTCTGATAACATTCTTGGGAGCTCTCTAAAAAAAGAAGAAGAAGAAGACATGCATTATGTAAAAACTGCGTGTGAGAAGGTCTAAATTTTTTAAGAGCCAAACGGAGGGAGAGCAAGGTGCCAGCTTTTGTTTTTTAATGCCGCCCGAAGCGCCTCCTTTTCTCTTATTCTATCGCATTTCAAGGCTTTTTGTTTTTCCTCCCACTCCTCATCTCGCTCAGCTTTTGACCACGGGTTTTGTTTCCAATTCGCGGGGAGGCGGCGGCGGCAGCGGTAGGAGACGGAAGGCGTGCAAATCTGGCTTGCACAGGAAAATGAATAAAAAAAAACCTAGCAGCGAAAGATGAGAAGGCAGGAGAGAGTAATCTCGCCGTCTCACCCGTCTCACCCTCTCCTCCCTGCTTTACATCCCGCTCTTCCTTTTTTGCACACGGCAGCTGCGCTAATCACTTCACTCTTGGTGGAAAAGTCCATTTCAAACCCCTTTAAATACTTAGAAATCAATGCGTGTGTGTGCGTGCATGCGTGTTTGTGTGCGTTTGTGCGCGCCCTGCCTCCGCAATGTTTGTTGGTTGGTGGGTAGCGTGCGTTTTTCCGCCGGTGTCTACGAGTTAGCGCGCCGTTAAATCATTCATGAGGCTAAAGTGCTCCTTTGGGGATCCAAGGCGGCGCGCTTTGAAAATAATATGCGCTGCAGTACATGCCAGCGTCGGCAACACGTATCCCCGCCTGGTGCAGGAGAGGAGACTGAAGCCGCACATCTCCAAAAGATCAACCCCGACGATAAATAACCAGCAGCGGCTGACACATTCTTGGGTGAAACCGTCACGCAACCACCGACCACAAATCCTGGACATGAAGGTCGCCTGAAGTGTGTTTCTTTACATGTCGCCCGACAAAGCATCCAACTTGAAAAAAATCAATCCCCCAGCAGCAGAGGAGGTAACATGTGAAAGGACGGCGCATTTCTGCGAAGAAGAGGCCTAGCTGCAGCTAAAGGGACTAGCGTGGGCGTTGTAACAGTGGTGCTTTCGTCAGAAAGGGTCGATACCTTCACGTGAAATATTATCATCAGGCAACGTGCTAACGTCTAACAAGCTTCTGCAAGAGTTGAGTTGAGCAGCCGAGCTAGCTAGGCTAGCGGCAAACACTGCACCGACTGGAAGTCTCGATCAAGTTAAAGAAGCAGCGGAAAAAGTCGGCTCAACAAATCAGCTCCCAAGTTCATCTTTGCCTTTCCAAACACTTTTGGAAAGCTCTTTACAAGACGGCTACCTGAGAAAGTTCCCAAGGATTCACGGGCGGAAAGAAATATCTCAGAGTCAGGGCCACTTCAGTCCAATAACTTTCCCTCCAAATATTTTCTATCCTATTTTTTTTTTTTATTACCCAACAGCATTAACATCAGCTAACCTTCCAGCAAGGTTAGCAGCAAATTCCCCCGATAGCATCGACGCTTCAAAAGAGGCCCGGGATTAGAGGTAGTCGTTCTCACCCGTAAAGAGCTCTCTGCCACTGATGCTAATCCATCCATCCGGAGACACAAGTGCTTTATTTGTCGCGCCGGATGCGATTGCATTGTTGGCAGCATACGGTGAAGCTCAGCCTCGCACTTTCCTGTTAAAATTGGCTTGTTTTTATAAAATCCTCAGTTGTGCAGGGGTGTTTTTTTCTCGTGCTGTCGTGTTCTCCTAATATGAGCTCAGAAAGCAAACTATTTCTGAAACACATGAATACATACGCAAAGAGCAAATTTGCCTAAAACAAACTTAATGAAAGGCAAAAAGCGAATGCAGCAGATAGCCACATTTTTACTGCATTTTTACTGCATCAAACAGTGAAGGAACACACTTGGGGAGGGAAAACAAAAACAAATACAGCACCTTAATGTGGTGAAATTGATATAAACAGGAAACAAACCCTTTCAAACAAAATTGGCAACATTCTCAAAACGAGGGTCCTTCAATGTGATTCCTCATTTCACACAGCGTTCGAGGCTATCAAAGCTGCGGCACGATGCCCTGAACGACTCTCCGCATGGAAATCAGACGGCAGGTCTTGACCGTCAGGCGTGTGAGCGGGCTGCAAAGACGCAATAAAAAACAAACAAACCTACAACAACAGCAGGAATGAAGGAAAAAAAAAACTGCATTTTTTTTTAGAGCAGATTTTTTTAAAAATGTGCTGGGCCGCGAGCCCTGCAGTGGGCGTGCACGTCCGGAGCTGCTGCTCCTCTGACCTTAACAGTGCACTCGCACTCAAGCGAATGCACGGGCACGTGGCGGGAGAAGAACAAGCAGTCTGGCCGCCAGCTTCCTTCCCGGGACTGAGCCGCAAGACGGTTTTATTTTCCTCCACGCTCGTCTAAATGTTTCCGTTTTGTCTGCTTTAACCCGACGCTTCCATGCTAAACGGGCGGAACGTCTTTATGAGGCGCGCGCACGTGCGTGTGTTTGTGTGTATAGGCCAGGCGTGATTTGTGTAGACGTTTGAACAAACCAACCGCAATTGCGGTCTTTGTTTTCGAGGCGGCAACACGACGGCAGCGCACGTGTGCGGGCGACGAGATAAAGAGCGTGCACGTGCGGGTGCTCGCCCGCGTCACGCGCCGGCGAGCAGCCTGATTGCCTGCAATATTGTGAATGAGCTGCTCACGCATGTGGACTGCTGATACACCCGCTGGGAAACAAATGGAGAACATGTACGTGGACGCGCGTGCGTGTCGTGTGAGAGAGAGAGAGGGAGGTGTGCTTCAGACGTTCAGACGTGCATGTGTGTGTGTGTGTGTGTGTGTGTGTGTGCGTGTGTGTGTGTGTGTGTGTGTGTGTGTGTGTGTGTGTGTGTGTGTGTGTGTGTGCTCGTCACGCAGCTGTTTTGCCGTGTGCACGCTGCTGTGTCTCTATCCGTGGTGCCGTTTATCTAAGCGGGCGAGTCACACATGTGCAGCGCCGTCTCCTCTAGCCGCCCGTGTGATTTTCATCTGTGTGTGTGTGTGTGTGTGTGTGTGTGCGTGCGTCCCTGTGCATGTGTGTATAGGGTTAGGCATGATTTATGTATGTTGTCTTGGCATGCAAATAAATATGAATGACTCCGTTCGTGTCGGCGTGGTGTCGTCTGCCGTGTTTTAAACGTCTCTGCCGGGAAAGAGTGCGTACGTGTTCGTGTGTGTGTGTGTGTGTACCGCCTTCACTCCTCATGACAAAACAACATGTCGTGAGCCGCAAGTGTGCGCCGCATGTGGCATGGAGGGGGGGGGGGGGGGGCACGTCATTGGGAGGAAAGACGTTGAAACGCGGCTCATTTTGTCGCCGTCGTTGCGTTCGCTGTGTGATGTCGTGACATCTGCTGCGAGAGCCTCAGCCAATCAGGACGTCCGTCGGTTGACAAGAAAAAAAAAAAAAAGGCGGCGGGAGTCGTCGTGGGAGCGACGGTCGAGCTGGCGAAAGCCACGGCTCCGCCCACTCCCATCATCCTTTGAGCTCCGCCCACTCCAGAGCAGGCACGTTAGAACTTTCTTTTCCCGCCTAAATTTTAACATCCTGACCACCATCCTGTGAGGCTGCTGACTGACCAATAGGAGGTCACGATGCTCCCGTGCGCTCAGCGCCGATGAGGAGGAGGACTCATCACAGTCTGACCCAGTTCTGCTAGCAGGGGAGGAGGAGCGGAGGGAAAAACAAGACTGCTCATTTCCATCCTGTCCTCCAGACGTCTCGTGGGCCTCCTGGTGCCTCCGCCAGCTGCTCCCCGGGGGGAGCTGGGGTGGTGGTGGGGTGGGGCGGTGGCGGGGCGGGGGGGTCTCAGGGCCTCCTCTGTGGAGTCTGGACCGCTGATTCCCGTGCACTCGCTGGCAATTATTAGCGAGCCAGTCAGACAAACTTGAGCTGCATCCAACTGGCTGTCGCCCCCCCCCCCCCCCCCCCCCGCCTTTTCTTTCTGCGGAGAATGTTGTCAAACTTCTCCCTCGTCCACTGAGTCCAGGACACTTTCAAGCACAGGGGAAAACAGATTTCGGAATAAATCTGCACGTAAAAGTGTTTCCACGCCACACAGGGGGGTTAAAAAAAGAGTAAATAAGGAATTCGCCCGGCAGACCCTCTCAATCCATCACAGAGTTGTGATGACTTGCCATCCTGCCTGTCGCCTCCGTGGCAGCTAAACTCCCTGCCGAGCAGCTTTGCTCGTCCCGCGCGAGGCCTCGGATGCGTCGCGTCGCGTGAAGCCGAGTGAAGCTGCTTTCCACTGCTTCCCACTCTCTCTCTCTCTCTCTCTCTTTCTCTCTCTCTCCCTCTCTCTCTCTCTCTCTCCCTCTCTCTCTCTCTCGCTCTCTCTCTCTCTCTCACTGTCAGCCCTCGGAATCTCTTTATGCTAAAACTATATTATGCATGCAGGGAGGAGACCTAAACAGGAAGTCTCCCTGGCAACCCAAAACACATCCATCATCATCACCATGACAACCAGGGATGGAGCTGTCAATCAGCGCCGTCCCGGGGGGTGGGGAGGGCCGGGGTGGGGTTGGGGAGGAGTTCGGGGGGGGCGGGCCTGCATTTGCACGGACAAATGTCGGATGGGCGACGTGCACGCGCTTGCTCTCGTGCACGCACGCAGAAAAAAAACAATGTCGCCCGGGACGTCGTGGACCATCGCTCCCGAGATTCCACACACACTCTGCAGATCTGAACGATCCATCACCCATCCACATCCACATCCACATCCTGGTACAGCTTGGGGGAAGAGGGAAGGCTCCTTGGACACCAGGGGGCGCCGCAGCAGGCGGAGCCACCAAGTAGCTGTTGAGCCATTTTATCTTTAAGGCTCGTCTCCTCTCGAATCTGCACTCCTGAAAGTTCCTGCGAGCTGGTTTTGGCCGTTGGAAGCACGAGCAGGTCGAGGCAGCGTCCATATTGTTAATGAATAGAGAGCCGGTTATTGCCTCCGCCACCACACGCACGCACACACACACACACACACACACACTCAAGTATTGCCTGCATATTCTACACTAACGTTGGCAGTTACACACTTCAGTGCACTGCAGGTTGCATCAAGATGAATCGCCTCTCCGCTCGGTGTTTTTATGACTCGAAAACCTTCACAAAAGCAGGAACGAAAACGTCTCCCTGAATCCTTCCTCCACCGTGTGTGTGTGTGTTTGTACGCGCACCTGTGTGTGTGTGTGTGGGTGTGGGAGACAAGTGGAGCTTTACATTTTCATCTGCTCCTGCAACCTCTGTCGCCGCGGCCGCCCGTCGCTCCGTCTGGCCGCCTGCTCTCGCCATCTCTCCTCCGCTCACAGATTAAACTGTCGATCCCGCCTGTCCCCCTCTCAGCAAATCCCCCCCGTTACACAGCACCTCGGGCCATCGCCGTGTGCGTCTGTGTGTGAGAGTGTGTGTGTGTGTGTGTGTGTGCATGCGCGTGTGTGTGAGGACACGCTTGCTGAGCATTAGCCTGTCAAAGTAACTGGAGAAAGGTGGACGGGTGGTGGGAGAAACAGAGGGTCGACAAGCGAGAGAGAGAGAGAGAGAGAGAGAGGGAGGGAGAGAGTGAGAAAGAGAGAGAGAGAGAGAGGGAGAGCTAGAGAGAGGGAGAGAGAGAGAAAGAGAGAAAGGGGGAGAGCTAGAGAGAGGGAGAGAGAGAGAGAGAGAAAGGGGGAGAGGGGGAGAGAGAGAGAGAGAGAGAGGGAGAGAGAAAGACAGAAAAGGGGAGAGGGAGAGAGGGGAAGAGAGAGAGAGGGAGGGGGAGAGGGGGAGAGAGAGAGAGAGAGAGAGGGAGAGAGAAAGACAGAAAAGGGGAGAGAGAGAGAGGGGAGAGAGAGGGAGAGGAGGAGAGAGAGGGGGAGGAGAGAGAGAGAGATAGATAGAGAGGGGGAGAGGGAGAGAGGGGGAGAGAGAGAGAGAGAGAGAGAGAGGGAGGGGGGGGGTGGGAGGGTCTCTGGCAGGTAGGTCAAAACAACCCACAAGCCGCTTCGTCACCGCCGGCTTTTCTATCTTCCAGCAGGAGACGAGAAGTTTATTAAAGACGTTTGCGGGCTAATTAGCTGATTGCCGTGGCGACGGCTAATCAGCGAATCAGATCATCAACGCTTCAAAATCCTCAGCGGGGCTGTCTTACACGTCTGCACGCAGAGACAACAGAGCCGGAGCAGGGTCGGCTTGTTTCCACTGCAGGACAGACAAACACGGCTCTGTAGCTACAGCCATGCTAGCGGGCGGCGGCGCAACATCTGCAATAGAAATCCAACCCCCCCCCCCCCGTGTGTGTTGTTCTCCTCTTCCAGTGACCATGTTAATGCACGCCTAGGAAGTCTCCTCTTCCTCACCGTCCTCAGGACCGTTGGGAATGGTTGCAAAGATTTTAACGAACGGGACGAGCAAACAAAGTGGGAAAGTTTCCCAGAGGAATTTTAAATTCTACATCCGCGACACAGCAGCGGCGGTCCCGTTGTTCTGTTGACTCAGTCGAGGATCGCTGCTACCGACCTGCAGGGAGCCGGTTTGTTTTAGGCGTACGCGCGGCGCAAAACTGCGACGTCTCGAGGTAAAACAACGTCGAGGCGTGAGCGCTTCTGCTGACTCGCTGCAGGTTTTCCACACTTTAAAAAAAAAAAAGAAAAAGCAAAATACAGAGAATGAGCGTTTAGCGTCATCTTAATAGCTATTTCAAATTTTTAACAGCTGCAACACTCTGCTTGAGGACGCGTCACCAAACAATCTGCTTGTTTAATTAGCCTTAAATACATTACTGTCGACTGTTGTGACAACGTAGTTTACAGACGGTGGCTGTCGATGCGGCGGGTTCTCAGTGTTGCCATAGCAGCAACAATTACTTCTGAAAGCATCGCATTGTTAGAGGAACAGCTTGGAGCCAATAGAGAGTTTCTCTGCAAAAAAATAAGCAGCATAAATCCCGCAGTGAAACTGATGCCATGTTGTAATTTGCAATTTTCTATGACATGAATTTTGCTTTTTTTCTTTGCACATTTAATGGTGGCCGTCTCTGTGACACGGAGAAGTGACGTCGGGTGCAAACAAGCAGCTGTTAGCAGCGTCGGCCTGCAGAGGAAGAGAACAGTAACGAGACGCCGAGTGGGCCGGAGGTTCCAGGCTGAGGGTTTAGAAAAGATCTATGGGGGGGGGGTGAGAAAAAAAATCCTGCTTTCCCTGGAAAATCCGTGTCACTGTTAGCCACAAGCTGTCAGACTGACACACACACAGACACACACACACATACACAGATACACACACACACACACAGTAGCAGACAATGTGAAAATCCAGAGTCGTTTAGCCGCTAAATGAGCCCCTGCTGACAACAGCAATACCACTCTGCTGTGTGTGTATGTGTATGTGTGCATGCCCCTGCCTATTAAAGTGTGAAAGCTAAGTTTGAGTGTGAATGTGTCATGCATTTGGGATTTGTTGCCTTGCTGTGCTGTGTGGGCAGACAAAGAGCAGGTCCGACTGCTACAGAATCTGCTGACGGTCTAAGCTAAAAAAAAGAAAAAAAAGAAAAAAAAAAAAAAATGCCAGCCCCATTAATAAACGGTAAATTATAAATGAGGCCTAACTTTCAGTTCAACTGTCAAGTTGACCCTGTGGCCAGGGTGACAGCGACTCCACTCTGGAGGACGAGCTCGGCCGTGGCGGCTGTCAGGGCAGAGTTTGGTTCTGCCGACTCAGCAGCGGCGGCTCACAAACTGAAAAGCTGCCAGAAAAGCCACCTGGCTGCTGCTAGGAAGCCACCTGGTTTAGAGCCTCCAACTGCTATGAACCAATCAGAGCTCCCGCCTCCAATTTGAGGAGCGGAATGCGGTATTAGCGCCTGGTGCTATTAGCATGGACTTTACGAAGCTGCCAAACACCCACCAGTGACTTGAAGCCACTGTGGAAGTTTTCTTGGGCACCGCAGGTGTTTCACACATTCAATAAATGAGCATAAATCCACCGACGGCTCCGGTCAGGAGCTGCGGCTGAGCGGCGTCAGTGCTTGTTTGATTTGTTATTTATTTGCTTATTTATTTATTTGTGTGAATAAATAAAGAGCAGTATTAATAAATGAACAGCGTCTCAGTGGAAACTGTTTTGCTAGCGGGGCTGAACGGAAGCTGCAGGTGCATATCAGCCTGTCCATCTCGTGCACGGGGAGTTTGTTTTAAAGCTTCGGGAAAACAAAAAGGCATAAAATGAAAAATAAAAATCCAAAAATAATACAAACAAAAGAAAGTCTGACATTCTCGCTTGGTTTCAGGCTCAGCGAGCAACAGGATTTCAGCGAGGACGGCGGCTTCATTTATTCATTTCATTTATTTATTTAATCACGGCGGCAAAACATGGCTGCAGCAAATTGTGTGTCGGCCAACAATTCACAATGAAGCAGCTGCTGGTTGGAACTCCACTCTTGCCGAGCTGTTGATGGAGGCTCCGGTGACTCTGGCTGTTCTGGAGTTTCTCAGGTTGGAAACAGTCCAACCCAACAGTGACACCTGGAGCAGGAAGTTCCACCAGCATGTCAACAAACAAACCTTCCTCGAGATGAAAGATTCCCACTGGCTGGACGCTTTCACACAAGAGGACGCATTTTGTTGTTGTTTGTTTGTTTGTTTTTTTTAAGTCCTTAGCTTCCTCAGCTGGGGTAAAATCCAAGAATGTTGATTTTTTTTTTTTTTCCCCGTCAATCACAGTAGCTGGTGTGTGGTATACGGGCTCAATTTAAACTTTGACTGAGCATTCTCAGTTAAAAAAATAAATAAATAAATAAAACAAAGCAAAAAACAAAAAAGAAATTACAGGCGCCACTGGAGGGCAGCGTATTTATCGTAAGATGGTAGTTTTGTGAGTAATTTGCACTGAGGAACGAACGCGTTTGCGTGAGACATTGCGTCGGATATTATTTCTGTAAGCAGTCCTTCAAGACAGCGAACTCGTTGGTCGGCCTTAAAGCTGTAAAGCAGGAGAGCAGAGGAGTGTGCAAGAGCCGCGGAGGCAGACGGACGGGACGAGGGGGGGTCGGGGGGGGAGAGAAAAAACCCAAGAGGGGAAGAGGAAGAGGAGGAAAAAGAAACAGGAGAGGAGGATAACCGGGAGCAGGGGAAGGGCGGGGGAGGGGTACGGCGCTGAGAATTGAGCAGGTCTGCAGAGCAGAGATAAGAGTGCTTCAAGTGTCACTACAAGACTGCAACATTGATCTGAGAGGGAGCAAGACAAAGAGGTGTGCAGAGAGTTTCATTACTGGGAGCCGGCGTGTGAATATCATTTCAAATGCTGCCCTCGCATTATATTATGAAGCAATCATCCCAAATACCTGGCGACACACACACACACACACACACACACACACACACACACACACACGCTACATTGTGGAGTATAATGAGGCACTTTGCTTCACTCTTTAGCTTTTTCCCCACACACAAAAGTCTTTCAGTTTGTTTCCCCTCTTGCTAAATAAATAGCATGAAATAACAGGCAAATTGAGTTTTGATAAATGCAATTAAAGTTAGATGGCAATAAATTTAGCTGAAATTTTCCAGTGAGACGAATGCTCAGCAGCAGCAGCAGCAGCAGGACTTTTAATCAGTTTGAAATGAAGAGAAGAAAAACCTCAATTTCATCATGAGCATCAACAGTTATTTTGCCATCAAGTATAAACCAGACGTGCTCTGAATCAGATGATGCATTCTGAACTATTGGACATATTAGCATTAGCATTCCCCCTTGCAGCGAAAGCCTGCGTGCTGGCCGTGCTTTGCATTATGGGACAGCGTCGCGGCTCCAACGGCAGGGAAAGAAACGAGCCTCGTAATCGCATCTCCAATCGATCCACGTCATCGATTCGGATTTTAAGGCCTCGCGTTTCGGCGTCTTGTGATCCCGCCTTTAAGATGCGGCGTGATCGACGCTGCTCGTGGGTGTTTGAAGGTTTAAGACTGGCCGCCGACTTCCGAGCTGGGAGATTAACAGGAAGTGAACGCGAGCGCCTTAGCGTGCCGACAGCCTCGAGGGAGGCGTCGGATCAAATTATTTGCCAGCGTTGGAAACATTCAGTCTTGGATTATTACATTTTTTTTTTTTTTTACCTCCCACCTGAGCTTGTATCGCTCAATGTATCCGAGTGGCTTTGTCGACAACCTCAGCCGTGTGCTAATGCTCGCTGCTGGGAAGTTAACCACAACAAGCCTGCGAAACGCTTAAAAGTTTTTACAAATTGATCCACGGCGGTGGTTTTCCTCGATTGACTTTATTGGTCAACATGTGGTGAAACGCACCTCGGCCGTAGCCTCCAAGCTAGGAGATGAATCTGCGCGCGTTCCTCGGTCAAAAACACGACATTCACGTCGTCATTTCAACACAAACTGGGACAATGTTTTCCATTGCAAGCGCCAGGCCACCTCTGTGTGACCTGTTTCCCTTTGTGAAACTCTGGGATGGTTACGTGGATGAGGAAAGTGGTCACAATAGGTGGAGTATCAGTGAACGTAGGGAAAGTGTAAAAGCTATAATTTGGCTAGTTTGGCCTTTCATGGAACAAACACAACGCCGTTCGTGAACGCAACGCTGTCTTGACACTATGTTTTGTGTAAAGATGTGAACAAGGCAGCTGTTGTTGTGGTTGCTGTTGTTATCGGGATCTGACGGGTAAATCAAGCGGTGCCCTGTAGGTCTGCGGCAAGTAAATAGCATGAATATATTTTCGCGCGACTTGGCCGTTCGACATACGTACATTGTCAAAAACGTCTCGTATTTTCCACATGAATTAAAACAAAGAATCTGAGTCGACTCGGTCGAACTCATCGAGTTAAGTGGTATAATTATCGCTGGTGTCACAGAGGAGCTGGATTCTCAAACGCTGACGCTCTGACAGCCAAACAAGGAGGGAGGAGCCGGGCAGCGTTAGCACGCCGCCGCCTGAAGCTGCAGCCACTCGGGTGACTGGGAGCGCTCACAGCAGGCACTAATTGGACGAGGTCGCCGGGGCTGACCTGCGGAAAACGTCTCGCCGTCACGGCCGCTTGCTCTCGAAGAGAAACTGCTGGTTTTACTTCCAGACGAAAGTGGAACTTATCGCGGAGAGATATCCCTCCGCCGGCACCGCCTGCACCGCCGCCGCACATAAAATGCTTCATTTGAGCATTCTGGTGCCACTTGGAAGTCTTTAATTTTCCGCGGTGAGGGATGTAATGATGCGTGAACGGAGTCTTCAAACACATGTAAAACACACGCACACACACACACCAATGTTCATTCAGCCTCACACATGCGCACACACACACACACACGCTCACAGACAGCAAACGGGCTGAGATAAATATGAGAGAGCCGGCAGTGAGAGGGCCGGAGAGCTAGCTGGAGTGGCTCTCGCATTGTTTGTTCCTCTTTTGAGTTGAAGTCAGGTTGCAGCGTTTCTCGAAAGACGTCTAAATTGCAAAACTTGCCGGAAAATTTGCGACCATATTTGTGAAGGCATTCAAGTTGGCAGCGGTCCAAGTCCTCGAAGGGAGGCTGTCGAATTTGCGCGCGGTCCCCTGGGAAATTATGCAGACAAACAAATAAATGACAAAAAAGAAGAAAGAAGCAAGAGGGCGGCCTGAGGGGTGAGCAGGTGAAGAAGGAACAGAAGAAAAACAACAAAACAAGCCGAGCTAACAGCAACATGCGTCATCGCTCGGTGACATATGGACGTCTCAGAAAAAGTTTGTGAAAAGTTGTGGGAAGCCAACGAGCAACAGCCAGCAGAGTCACTCTGATTCTGCAGCACCATCGGCCAGGACGAGTTCTGTTCTTGTGAGCGCCTTGTAAGCGGAGAGGATCATTAACTGAGAAGAAACGCAAGTCAAACACGACAAGCAGCTCAGTTTATAACCAAGGAAAAGGCAGAGAGGACCGTTAAGGGATCAGTTTGGGATCAGTGTCTGCCTGGTTGACACACCTTGCAAACACAATGTTTGACATGATACTTGATACTTACAGTATATTGTATAAATGATACTTTTTTTTTATATTTACATTTTCTTTAATATTAAAATTTAAATTCTAAATTGTTGACGTCATTGTTCTCTCTCTCCCGGTCTATCCAGTATAAAACACACCTGTGCAGGGGAGGGTGTGGTGGAGGCGGGTGTTGGGATGCGAGGTTGTGCGTGCACGTAAACAGGGCAGCGCAGCACAAAAGGGAGAAATTATGATGCTAATTCTCGCACTGTTTATTTTTAAACCCGCAGCCTCATTCTGTCTCAGCGAGGCTGCGGGAATGACGGCCGCCGCTAATCGTGCCCGAACCCCTCACGATCCCCCCCCACCCACCTATCCCCTCCCGTTAATTTTCACGCCTACGTCATCAGTTAATATACTTTTTCTAGTGTTGCTGTTGTTGTTGTTGTTGTTGTTGTTGTTGTTGTTGTTGTTGTTGTTGTTGTTGTTGTTTTGGCTTTCAAGCAGTTGAACTGTGTTCTGGGTCAATCTCAGATTTATCACTGGCCAAGAGTCAAGTCCAATTAGATAAAGTGCCACCAATCGTACCAAAGGCTGCATTACACACCTCCCGCCCACCCCCCCACCCCCAGTGATGGATTGGCTGTTTGCTACTTCCATTAATGTAAAGGAGTAGCGATAAAGTTTTATTCTGGGCTTGTTCAAACGTATTTCTGGTGTCACTGAAAGTTGAAAGGCTGATCTGATGTGACTGGACCAGTCGGGAAAGATCACAGTGTCGCTCAAAAGTCGGTCTAAATTGAATTTGAGTGGGTGTTTTTTTTTTGGTTTGTTTTTTGTAGTGGTTCCATAAGAAAATGGATCCTGCTGGAACATTTAATGGACGTACCAAGGCGTCTCAAGAGTAAAACAAGCTGTTTTTTGGCTCCGTCGGCTTTCCTGGGACGTCCGGCTCTGATCGGAAGTGACGGAATTCATTCAGTGTTGGAAGGAGGAGATGGAAAAAGAAGAAACTCTCATATCTCCAAGTCTGAGCGTCTAAATGGAAGTCAAGCGACGGCAGCTCAGGTGTGAAGACCCGTGGGCGGAGCGGCAGACGTGCACGCTCCTCTGACTTTCCATCACAGCCGTTCACAGCTTCGATTCCAGAGCCGGAGCGCCAGCGTTTATTAAATCCCCCATCTGGAGTGGAGCAACGCCAGGGCGGGGAAGTGAAAAAACAAACACGCGTGTGCTCTCTTGAATGTCAGACGCTGGAGAGATCGATGGGTAAAGGCGCTGAAGTCAAGGTAGCGCCGGTGGTTCTGGTCCTCGCCGGAAATCTGCCTGCAAAATGATGCCTTTGGTGGAACCCGAAACGCTGAAGCTGGAGGCTGCAGCAGTCTCTGGCACGAGCGCGCTTCAATCAATTGTGAACTTCATTAAGAACTTATCTGAAAACCTTTCCACACCTAAAATCACTGCAGGCGACTGTATGAAAGCACCCGAGCCTCCTGCCACTGCTCATTATTTATATTATCAACATTGATTTCCAGGATTAATATCAAATTAATTCAAATTAACTCTCAACCTTGACATATTACTATCATTATTTACTTTGTCATTATTATTATTATTATTATAATTTTTTTTACATTTGACTCAGCCACTTGCATCACTTCACATTGTGCCTAATGAAAGGAAGCGATACCATCGGCCTCACGGTGCTGCAGATGAATCCACTCCGGCTAATTTCAGTTCCTAGTTAAATTGATCATTTCGCTGATAACGCTGCGGGCTCGCGTGCTAATAACACAAGACGCAGCAGCCCCTCGAAAAATAAAAGCTTATTAACGCAGGAAATTGCTCGACGGGAAGAGAATAAAAAAACAAAACAGCTAATTGGAGCTGTTTTCCCTGCTCGGGACTCAAAATAAAGGGGCCGGGGGCTGGGGGAGGAGGGGTGATGAATTGTACTCGCGCTTCCCTTTGACCTGTGATTTCATGTGCAGTTAGTTTCGCAAACTTGGCTCGTGACACAGGATTAGCTGCGTGACTGCGCCGCCGCTAACTCACTCGAGTCTTTGAGACGCACAAAGAGGCGCAGCGTGAACCCACAACAGCAACAGCAGCAGCTGCAGCAGCAGCCCACATCTTGTTATTTCGACTCCGAGCAGCCACAGATTCACAAACAAGCGCGCGCACACCAACCGACGTGCGCTTATTTTTTTTCATTTCCGTTTCTAAGCAGTTCTAATTTTAAGTTTTGTCAGGGTGCATTATTACTGCCTCCATTCCAACAATGAGCCCCCGCCGACTCTCCTCCTGCTCTTTCTTCTCTGCAGTCGACCCATTTCTTTTTCTTTTTCTTTTCACCCCCCATGCACCCCTACCCGCGTTCTCCGTCTGTCTGCCGCTGATATCGACGCAACATTATTTACATGAACAAAAAAAAAAAAAAAAAAAAAAAAGCTCCAAACAACAGTTTGTGATTCGTCTCTTTGGCAGCGTTAAGACGGCGGGATCATCTTTTATCAGCTGACTCTCCTTCACAGGGACAAACGCCAACAACAGCAACGGAAAGCCACACGCACACACACACACACACACACACACACACACACACACACACACACACACACACACACACAGTGAATATTCATGGCCATGCTCTGTATCTATACGATCATGATGAAATTCTCTCAGGGCAAACGTTGCTTGCTTGTGTATTTGTGTAAGTATGCGTGTGTGTGTGTGTGTGTGTGTGTGTGTTTGTGTACGTGCGTGTGAATATAGATTCCTCACACTGAAGGGTATTTCTGTCATGTAAATAATTTGAGGGCAACTTTGAAGAGGCGCTACGCCGACAACCACAAGCCACCGTGCGTGCGCACAGACGCACACCCGCTTCACACCCCTGTGTTGCCTCGCTGCAGCAACGTAGCTGCATTCGGGGCCCGGTGGAAGTGCGCTGAAGCAGCCGCCTCGACGCCGCAGCTCCATCGCACGCGTGTCTGTGTTCCATCTGTCGCAACGTCCAAGAGCGATCTCGGAGTGATGCGAAGTGGGTCGGCGAGTGGCTCCGCCCACCCCCGGTGCGTTTACGAGCCCGTTTAGAGCCGTAGCAGCCAGCGATGCGGCGCTCGCGCGTAAACGGCGAGTGTGCGATAAAACACCGGCGTCCCACTTTGTGAGACACTCAGTTCGGGAATAATAAGCGCTGGTAAACGTCGAGCTGCAAAAAGCAGCAATGGCGGGAAAACCGGAGCCTCGACCTTTGACCTGCAGCAGCAGCAGCAGCAGCATAGTTCCGCGAGTGTTAGAGTTCATACTGCAGCGCTACAGTGCAGTTAGCCCTGTGTTTGCATCCTGTCCCTGCGGCTCCTCCCCAACCTTCACACTCTGAAGCTGAGCGGCTGTTTGTCCCTCTGACCGAACGAGGGCTGGGGAAAGCTCCGCCCACCCTGCCGAGTCGGTCCACCTGACAGACGGCTGGATGAAAGAGTGGAAAGAGAGCAGAAACCTGTTTGTTGTAGAAACCGGCCGGCGGTTTTGATCCCTCCAACGTTTTTTCCCTTTTTCTGTTGGACCGCTGATTTATGGCCCTGTCACATCTGGCAGCCGCTCACCTGCGAAGCGGCGCCAGCGATGCCGGGGTTCAACTTAAGTACAGTTAGCCAGGAATGAAGTCCAAGAAAAAAAAAAAAAAAAAACAAGAAGCTGTCAGATGGAGGGAGTGAGCGCGGAGCGACACGCTTCCTGCGATGCCGCTAAAAGCCCTGCCGCTTCAGGTCTGGCGTCGACCCGCTGAATTATTGATGGCAAGACGCGGCTGCCAGGGTGGCCACCGGGTGTCACCGGCGCTCACTGCGCTGCCACTGGGAAAAAAATAAATAAAGAAAAAGACGTATGTTTCCCGATGCTGAATGTGTGGGATGTGAGTGCGAACGAGGGCATGTGTGCGGCTCGGCGGCTCGGACTCAACATATTTAGCGGCTCCTCGGATCCGAGTCGCTGCCTCCACCGCCGACGCAAATTTGAAAAGCGTCGCACCTACCGGCCTCTTCTTCTCCAGCTTCTCCTTCCCCTTCTTTTTTTTTATCTCTAACCCTAACCCTTTTCAGTCATCGGCTCCTGCGAAGCTAATTGCCGGGAGTGAAAGCCGACTCCGCTGGCCGAGTGATTCCGAGAAAACCGTCGACACTCGGATCCCGTGACCGTTCGCCAATCAGCTCGATGATACCGGGAATTCATTTTGAGACCGAATGGTGAGTCACTGGCTGCGCTGAGTGAAAAACATTACAAAAAAAAAATATATATATATATATATATATATATATATATATATATAAGACGGGGTTGCGATCTCACTCGGCTGCTGAAGAAGCGAGGGAGGAAACAAGATAAACAATAAAAAATTGAAATGGAAAAAAAATGGCACAATCAAAGTTCCTCAACGTCCGTATTGATTTGAAAAGATGAAGCTGTTTTTCCAGCCGCTACGTTGCCTCAGAAGGGGGTGTGGGAATTTTTGTAAAACCCTTTGGCTTTAAGGAGCAAATAAAAAATATAGAATTATCAAGAATCGATTTAGAACCTTTAGCCTCTGGACTTTGAACCAAACCCCAGTCGTCAGTTGAACTGAGACAGTCGTGGATTCATTTTAACACGCAACATATTTTACTTCTTTTTATTGAAAACTACACAGTCCAGAAACTGCGAGCCATCATTTCTGTTGATTAGCAGCATAAAGGTGTCTCTAAATTCTAGTGTGGCAGCGACCCAGACCGACATGGTTCTACAATTCAAGCAAGCAGGCGTGTCCTGTCCACCCTGAAGCTGTTCCAGAGGGTCCAGCCGTGAACTCTCACAGACAATAACAGTCAAAACACTTCACCTGCACTCAACGCTGTGGATGGTTGGAGGTATTTTTGACCGACCAGGAGGCCACCAGCGACCTGACCCTCGACTTTACAGAGCCGTCGACCTTCCCAGCGCCTGACCACCGGCTCCGACGCTTTCAGCCTCGGTTGACTTTGAACCTCGACGGCACTTTGACCCGCAGGCGCCTGCCAGTGTTTTCTCTGTTTTCTCCCGACCTCCCCTTCTCCGGGTTTGCCGTTCCCTCCCGGCGGAGAGCAAAGCAACCCACCGGGTGTCAACCAGAGGGTCGGCCCCCACGCGGCCGAGCGTGCCGCCCCCTCGGAAGGCGGAATGAATCTCGGTGGGCGACTAAGCGACGACTCGGGTGGGTGAAGTTCAGGCCACTGATGTGGTTCAAGAGTCAGGTGAAAGTGAAGCTGAGGGAGCAGCTGGACCTTTTGACGGTGGTGAAGAAAGAGAGTCAGTTAGACTCTGGAAAAACTACCTAAGCTACCTCGCATGGAAGTCACACCTTTACTGTCACCACATTTGGACTATTGATGCACTTTGAGCCCAGTTTTTAGTTTTTTTGTTCTTTTGAAACCAATTTTTCAAAGGTAATTTTAGTTTGCCTCCGCCTCCGCCATGTGTAGGTTTAACTCCGCAGCAAAGTATTTTTTATTTATTTGTTTATTTTCCCCACAGCGCCACATCTGCAGAGCTGCGTTCAGGAGCATCTGCATCGATCGCGGCGTCCTAAACCGCCTAGAAATCTAAAAATAGGCGAATGGCGTACAGTACGCCGTGCACAGCCTCACCACTCCCACACACACACACACACACACACACACACACACACACCTCTGATAAAAGAGTAGAGTAGCATAAAAACACACACACATACAGAAGCTCAGTGCAAGAACCCCCACACATGCAAACACTTGGAAAATGCTGGGAAAGGCACCAAGGCACCAACTGTCACTTTTCCCCAGACACACATACTGTACATGGAAACACACACACACAAATACATATATGGGGATACACACAAATCAAAGAGGGCTTTGTTCTAAATTTCTAAATTTGGATCTTTACTCCAGGCAACGCTCATCTGTCTCACTTTGGCATTGAGAAATTGGAAAGCAGGAAATTGAAAATAAAAATGAAAACTCAAGTCAAAACTTTAAAACTTTATCTCTATTTTCATTTTGCTTTTCGCTGATGACACTCACAGAACAAATCAACAAACATTTTCGGCTCATTTTTTTCTGCTTTCCCAGTGCGTTCTTTCCCCTTTAGCATCATTAGCGCCTTGCATGCCGCGCGGAGGCCTGCAGGCCACAATATCCGCTGTGGTCATTAGAGGTCACCCTCCGTGGTCAGTGGTGGGTGACCTGGCGTGTCCTGGGGAAACACGTCACACCAGCGAGAGCTCGTTTGAGCTGCTAGCCAGCCATCTCGTTTAGCACCTGGGAGAGCAGAAGGAAACATTGAGGGAACATTTGCCTTTTATTGGTGCGTCTCGTCCTCAGCTCACATCAAATTCCGGTTTTCCAACCGTCTTTCAATTTTTCTCTGTCATTATTCTTTTTTCCCTCTTTTAATCCCTCGCTGCCGTCCTCAATAACACAGGAAAAAAATTTGAATGGTTTTCAACTGAAACCCTTCCGACAAAAAAGACGCCGCGTGGCACCGTACCTCGGCAGATTGGAGCTGGGAAGTCCCACACGGCCGTGTTGCCGGCGTTGGTGATGCACGTGAGCGTGGCGTGACCGTCCAGCACGTAGCCGGAGACGCAGCTGTACTGCACGCTGTCGCCCACCGCAAAGCGGTGGCCGCCGCTCAGCACGGCCTTGGCCGGAACGCCAGGATTGCCGCAGGACGTGCTGTGGAGTTCTGCAGGCAGGAAGAGAAGAGTGAAAAAAAATAAAATTATTTGTTTTTTTTATATGAACAATCATTATTTGGGAGGGGGCGGGGGGGTTCCCCGACAATTTAGGCAGCAGCTTGACCAAATAATAGAGACGACTGCTGCTCAGCGATGCGTTGGAGTCAGAGTGGAGGTCTGCTTTTTCAGGGTTCATGCTCAGTTTGGACAAAGAGTCGCTGATGATCAGGATGATGATGATGATGATGATGATGATCAAGTCAAGTCAAGTCAATTTTATTTGTTAATTTCAGCCATATGTACAAGACATACAGAGTAATTGAAAAGACGTTTCTCTCGTGCCCACAGTGCAGAAATATAAACATAAGTTAAAAAGAGAGAGAAACTTACTAAAAACATACAAAAAAATGTAGGAGGAGGTATTTTTAAAACAGCAGCAGATATTTTTAAGTGCAATGATGGAGCAGCATTGTTGATTTTGGGACTGATGATGATGATGATGATGATGATGATGATGATGATGATGATGATGATGATGATGCAGTTTCAAACACATCCAAACCTGTCACAGTCCCTTCACACACACCCCCACACACACCCACACTGCAAGGTGTTCCCTATAACAGAGCAGTGTCATGCTGTAAAAGAGGACTTTGAATGCTTCCCCGAGGTGGAGGAAGTGGGGCGGAAGTAAAAAGTCAGCTCCAGAGGAATGAAGGCGGCGTTCACGATGGTTTATAGTTAATTACATCATCCCCTACGGATGTATTTACGGCCCCTGTGGCTGAGACGAGCGCACAAGCGCGCGTGTAAACAACCGAGCGCTCTGTCCACGGCGGGAGAGAGACAGATACGGGGGCATAACGAGCCATAAAGCAGGAAGTGGATGGGAGGACTGGGAATGACTGGGTTCTTATTGTTTGAACTTGATTGATACGGGCACCAAACTGTTGGGACGGACGGGGAAGGCGGGGAGACGGAAGGAGGAAGTGAGGGCCGAGGCGGGAGCCCAGACGGACGAGAAGTCGGGGGAGGAGACCAAGAGGTGGGAAAACAGGAACTGGTGACATCAACCCCACCCACCCCCAGATTTTCAATTAGTTATTATGTGGGACCTTCAATCCTCAGGATGCACAGCATCTTGTCGCGACATGATAAATTAGCAAACAAGCTAACTGCTCAGCCTGAAGTTTCTCTCTTCAACCCGTCAACCCAACCCTGATGATTAATCCGATTAATTATTTGCATATTTTCAGTAAACACACACAGACTAAAAATATTTTTGAAATGAAAATGTCTCTCTTACAGAAAATATATTTTCTTCACAGTGAATTTATTTCAGTAAAAAATAAAAAAGTGTGGTTAAAATCAAATGAAGTTCTTGTTAAAGTTCCAATACTTGGTCGCGCTGCTAAGCGGCTATCGACAGCGCGACCCGGAGACTGAAATCGTTTTGCTAAAGACCCTGAGGCCCCCCCCCCCCTCGACCACCGGCCTCCTTATCAGCGCTCAGACAGTTCGCCAAACACACACTGACAAGAAACACAAGCATGCGTCCACGCCCGCACACACTAGAGTGTGCGGGGGGGTCATCCATCACTGCGGCACCCCTCGGTGCTGCGTTGCCATTGGGTGTCAGGCTGACCTGGTGTTGCGACCTGTTGGCCTATTGATTTTACCACAGTGGGTGAGGCCCTGCTCAGCGTCAGGATGTTAGAGCACACACACACACACACACACACACACGCACACACAGAATGAATGACTGGCCTGGTTTCTATCGCGATGTGAAGAACAAACAACAATAAATAAACAAACAAACAAGTGAATAAAATCACAACGGAGGCAGTTTTTATTTTTCCTTGAAGCGCTCGCAGCCGACAAACTACCGCAGCTTTGCAGCTTTCGAACAAGTCAGTTTTCACTAAACTGCAATTTACGTGGCTTGGCACTTCAATTTATTTATTTAGTCTTCCCTGAAGGTAAAATATAATGATTTTTTTTTTTTTACCAGTAAAAATATTTGTCTCTGTCCTGTTGGTGAACGTCCTAGAAATTAGAATTCGGGAATCAGCCCTACGTGATGTCACAAAGGGCACCGAATGACACCTCTCCCAGGTTGGCAATAACAAACGACTTCCTTGCCAGGTGTTGCCAGGTGACACTCCTCCTCTCCTGTCTGTTTCTGTCTCCTTTCAACCACATGGGAGGAGCTTGATCACAAACACAGCTTTAGCGTTGAGCTACAACCGTTAGCGTTTTAGCCGGAGGCCGCAAACAGAGGGCTAAAAAGCAAACTAAACAGCTTCGTGGCCGGTCAGCTGGACTGACCCCCCCCCTCCAGCGCTACGTCAAGCCTCCACTTCCAGCTTCTATCTCCCCTTGGCTCACTGTAAACACCACATAGTTTGATGACGCTGGTTTATTCAGTCGCCGGTGGTCGCAACGCTGCACTCTACGCTTTATCGCCACCACCTGCCCTCCTTTATCCTCCTCCTTCCTCCTCCTCCACCTCCTCCTCTCCACTCTTCTCCCTTTATATCGGTGCGCCTCGGCCGGCCGCTCCCCGGTTCACCATAACTATGATTTCGGTCTCAGTTGCTTCATTACAAGCTGCTGCTTTTATGAGCCATCTGTAAAGCTATCTGCATTAGCCTCACACACACATACTGAAAGACACACACACACGCACACACACACACACACACACACACACACACACTGAAAGACACACACACACGCACGCACACACACACACACACACACACACACACACACACACACACACGCACGCACGCACACACACACACACACACACACTGGCCACCGCGCAGCCACTCGCGAGCACATGTTCTCGCGCACGTAACCATTTACCTGCCTTTTATTTCTCCCCAGATAAGCAATTACAGCAGACTGCAGGTACGGCCCGGCGCGAGAAAAGTGGGATGGAGGAAAACGAAGTGCTTTTCAAGCATGAAGGAAAGGGGGGGGGGCGAGAAGAAGAATCGGGGGGGGGAAGATGGCATCATGCTCCGTTTTCAGTGAGACAGATGACGGCGCAGTCTGCAGAAGAAAAAAAAAAAAAAAAAAACATCAAGTGAAATTATTCAAATTGTTTTTCCTTTCCGGTGCTTCTGTCAGCAGTTACGGCGACAGCCTGCAAATGCTAAAGTGTCTGCAAAAAAAAAAAAAAAAAAAAAAAAAAGGTCCAAAAGTCCTGAGAGGAAACAATAATCTGAGGAAAAGAAATTCCCTGCGGGACTTCTTGCAGGGACTGTCACTGCAGTCGGGAGGTGTGTGAAAAGGAGCTGCAGTGAACTGGTGTGTTTGACTTTGCGGGTTGGATTTATTTCACAAGTGTGTTATTGTTAAAAAGTTGTTTTATTTCTGATTTCGACACAGTGTTATAATTTTGGCAAAAGTGGTTGCAGTTGGAAGTCAACTTAAAGAAAAACACACATTTTTATGCCTTAATTCTTGGCTGCTTCCCATTCTGCAACTTCATTTCCAGCTGAGGATCCTGCGGAGGCCATAAAAACATCTTGGCTCCTTTTGTTTTGTGATATCGTTTGCAGGTTTTTCAATGAACCGGTCCATTCTGATTCAAATAAAAAAAAAAGTTTGCAACAGCCTCTGCGATTTTTATTGCGTGTTGTTTATCAATGCACACCCACGTTTCTGAGACTGGTGTTGCAGTAGGAAAGTATTTTATTTCCTTTTTCATTTTTCTGTTTCTCTAAATCAGTTGCATCAATTTTTAAGAGGTTTCCACGCGGGTTTTTGCTACGCATAAGCTGTGAAAACAGTGACTATTATATGTTTGTGATATTGACTGATTTCTTTTTCCCACTGCCTGCCTTTAACCCCTCACCTCACAGTTGGTGAGGTGCCGCAGAGCAGACACAAAGCTGTCTGGCTGGGATTTAAGCTCTTTCCCCCCCTCTCTAAGTTCTGCCTGTGACAGCTTAACAATAAAAGGAGAGGATCATATGGAATTATTCTCCATCCGCAGCTTTGGGAGACAAACAGCAGAGAGAAACTCCGACTGAACTCGCAATATGTTCCTTCAGCTCTTAGAAGGGGGATTGTGGCCACTTTGAGCGCGACCTCGTCGTTATATGTTTGAAGGAGTGAGAGAGTTGAGGAATCGCTCTCGCAAGAGGTCAAAACAACATCCTGTCTAGGGATTTTATGTCACCCTCTCACCTCGAGGTGTTTAAGAATCATAGTGTAGAGAAACAGACAGACAGACAGTAGTTGGTCATACTGATGTAAATTGGCGCAAACAATACCTTTTTTAAAAGGTATCACACTAAAGACTTTATTTTATAATGAAAAAAAACACAATATACTAATTCAGTAAATCACTCATAAAGGAAGTGCAGCTACTTACAGTAATAATGGCAATACTACAGTTATAATGACATTGGCACTTTTGCTTCATGCTGAAAAATTAAGATTTTTATATTTACAATGTTTAAGTACTGATATTTATGGCATCGCGTGACTGCAGCTCAGAGCCCGATCAAAGTCGATTAATCGATTCAACAATCGATTAATCGGCGATCAAATAGCCTTCTGCTGCGGCGCCGTACGGACGGTTCCCTACACGTTCTCTCTTCTCTGCTGATGCTCCTCCTCCTACGCCCGACTCCTTGAGTTCCAGCAAGGTTTTACGCATGTGCACGTTAATGGAAAAACACAGAACCGATGATGACGTTTAACCCCCTCATATGCCCCGCCCCCAAGACCTTCTGCTCAAACCGTAGACCGGTAACAATAACATCAGAAGCTCCTGCGGAGAGCTCTGCTAGCTGACGGCTGTAATTACAGCCTATTATGATTAATCACAAGCGCATTAACGGAGGTATAAAGGACCACGAGGCAGCTGGGGGTGGGGGAGGCGGGGGGGTGGTCACGAGTTGAGGGTGTCGAGACGAGGGGGGGGGGGAGGTTCGGGGGAGATTTAAAGACTAATGGCCGTTCAGAGCATGAAATGGGCTCACCTACACACACACACACAGTGCCGTACGGCTAATGATATTGTGTGTTCTAGTCGAGATCAAACGTTATGGACTCAAAGCGGCAGACCACCAAGGTCTCTTCGGGTTTATTACAAGCCACAGACACACACACACACATGTATGCGTGCACACAGACAGACAGACACACACACACTAAAGCAAAAGCAATCTCAAGTTTTTTTGACACACACTGTAATAAATAAAAAAATAAATGCCCAAATGCATTTCAGTCACAATGCAGATGCCGGTCACCTGCTGTTTACAAGGTGTAAGAGTGTGTGTGTG
>NW_027466185.1:14367500-14372500 GCF_046127955.1 Nelusetta ayraudi | reverse complement strand
TGTCTTCTACCGATCAATGAGAAGCAAGGAGACTTTGCTCCTCTGCAACCCAAACACAGAGAGTTCTGGTCTCTCACTCCATCGTGGGCTTGATCCCTGAAGCTGGATAATATCCGCCATGATGCCCAGTCACACACTTGACAATGAACACAGCTAGGAAAAAAAACAAAAAAACAAAAACCTTTTAGCGGGACAAAGTTGCATCGGAGGCGAGGTCGATACGCTGCATCGGGCTGTTGAGAATTTTCATAAGGATTTAAAAGGTTGCTGCCGCTAATTGAGTACTCCATTGATTTTTTTTTGCATCTTTACATTTCACCTTCAGGTCAAACGCTCACATGCACAGACAACCACCGTGCAACTATTTCCCGTGGATCACGTTTCCCAGCCCCCACCCCGAAGATAAAACATGGCCTCCTGGTTATCGAGGATGCTGCCACTGCATCCAGCAGAAACAACAATCGACTTGGAATCGAGTTTGACTCCAGGTTGAACTTTGTGTTCAGTGTTCCAGGCGACACTTTATGGGTAGAAAGTACGAGTGAGTGCTTTTTTCTTTTACTACCCGCCACACTTTCATCAAAAGTAAATGTTTAATTTATTATCTATGCAAGTGAGAGTTCTGCATTGTGAGTTGAGACTTTTCTAAAATATGAAAATACTGCAAAAAACAGCAGGAGTGAGTCAGAGGCCAAGGAGCCTTTTGAACCATAGATGTATCATAAGAACTGGATACTGGACTCCCAATTGGGCATGGTTATGATTCTTTTCCTTGAGGTAGTGCAGCCAAACGCTCATGTGGCCCAAAAAGCATTCCCATAAACTGCAGTTCAAAAATAAACGCCTGTTAAACTGCATGGTTTAGTTTGGAGTCTGACCAAAATCAGGGTTCATGACAAATCTTTCTATTGTGTATTTTTCAATCATGGACCGGAAAAAAAAAGTTAGGAAGACCAGAAAATACTTTCATTTGAATCTGGAGGCCTGGAGCCAGCTACAGTAATTTGAATTTAGTTTTTCAGATTGGGAGAGCCATGCCCCAGCTATCCATTCCAGGATTTCTGGACAGTGGCAGACTAGTGGAGGACACTGGAACTGCTACGCTACGTCTCGCCCAATGTAGTGCTTCTCTACCACTTGCAGCCATGGGGGGGGGGGGGGGGGGGGGAGTGAGTTTGCTGCAGCTGCAGCTGTCATCCGGATGGCAAGTGATGGCAGAGCAACAGCAGAAACCCCCCCCCGGCTTTTTAAAAGAGGGCCGTGTGGCGGGGGCACGGGAAACGGCACTGTGTCGTGTAATTGTAGCATAAAAATATAGGTCTGTTACATAACTGGGCGCCGCCGAGTTAATTCTGCAACTCTGAAGAAGAAACGGAATTGAGAGTTGTGTGACCTCAAACCAGTGCGCTTCATCCCACAACGTTTGACTTTAGTGTAAGTGAAGGCAGCACGGGGGCGGAGGGGGCGGGGCCAGAGGCGAAGGAGGGGGCGGAGCATGCCGACGCCTCGGTGAGAACTTCCTGCGGTCTGAAATGTCAACTGCGCTGTTTAACCTTCATCTGTGCCGTTAACGTCAGTAACATCTTCTAACGGCGAAGAGTCTGGAAGTTCAGTGGCGTCTCCAGCAGCTCCGGGCGCTCTGACGGCTTCTGACGCTGAGGTCAACTGGCCGACCGACAGGCCGCAGCGGTGGAACAATGAAACTTTAACTCCTGGATGAATCATCCCCAGTAGAGACATCTGATTGGCCGGTTGGTTTATGTGTGTTTCCCGGTGGACGGACAGCTTTAGGGTGTGCGTTTAACACATTTTCTGTGTGTTTCTGCATGTGTGTGTGTGTGTGTGTGTGTGTGTGTGTGCATGTGTGTGTTTGCGTTTCTGCACGACAGTCACCACTGCACGCTGATAGCATCTGTGTCAGTGCGCTGCTTGGTTGCACAAGGTGCCTAAGCTAGCTGTATCTCGGCATGTGTGTGTGTGTGTGTGTGTGTGTGTGTGTGTGTGTGTGTGTGTGTGTGCCAGTGCATGTGATATCTAATAGCTGCGGTTACTGTAGCGTGACTTATTAAATTTAACATCAAGAGAGCCCCTGGAAAGCTGACTGACAGACGCTGGCACGCGCTTCACAAATAGGAAGCAAAAAAAAAACAAAAACAAAAAACACGCCGTCACTGTGAAATTAGCCAAACAAAGCACACATATACACGCACACACACACTCAGACTCTCACACACACAGCAAATGTGCCTCATCTCGGGCAGGGTATTATCTATTTGGTGACAACCCAACACAATGCAAATAAAGCCGAGGAAATCTCCCCTTCCTGCTTCACAAAGTCAAGGTCTAAGAGTCAAATCATTTTGGGGGAATTCTCTCAAAATAATTCACACAATCTCTGCGACGTTAGCGCAGCATCATCAGACTGATGATCTTGAGGCTTTTTTCGTCATGGTTGTATCTGGGGTGCCACCGGGGGAAACAATTTATGTCAAACTTGTTCCTTCACCGAGCAAAAACTTCAGCGACGGCGGCGACTTGTTCCGACGGCAGAAGCTCCTCCAGCCGCCGATGGCACCGAGACAGCGTGTTTAGTTTAATGAGATTTGCTGCTGTTTGAATCTCAATGTGCTCCTCAAAGAATGTCTCCCCGCCCGGCCCCAATAAAAACTGAGACGCTGCAGCCAGTAGCGGCGTGCGGGGGGGAAAAAAAAAAAAAAAGACGGGGCCAAAAGCTATTTGTCTTTTGCCAAGACTAAAAAAACGTGATGAGCAGCGACACTGCAAATGTACTTATGTATATATGTATGCTGCAAATCACATTTTGTCTAACTTGTCAGAAAGCGCTTTTTGCTCTCTTGAGAGGAAATATGGGGCCGTGACTGTTAAAGCAAGCCGAGGATTATCACTGTGTGACTTTCACATTCGCGACAGTGGAAACTCGGAGTGAAAGAACTCGAATCTGCTGATCTCAGAATGCAGAGGTCGACTTTCAAATGTTTAATCGGATGATTTAACATCCGTCGCCTTTAAACCGAGCGAGGAGGAGGTTGGAGGCGCTGGGAGGAGTCCGATTGGCCGAGGAGCCCTGGATGATTGACCGCCTGTCGCCGTGATTCACAGCAGCGGGGACGGTTGGCGCCAGCGGCTCCGCCCCTCTTCCTGGTTATGCTAATCAGGTGAGATTCCCGGCTGCTTGGCAGCGAGAGTTGATTGGATGGGCCCGAGGTGGCGACCCTGAAGAGGGAGCGTTTGATTGGTTGGCTGACAAAGAGGCGAATAATGGAGCGGCAGAGGCACGTTTCATCAACACGGGCGTCGATGGGCCGAGCGAACACACACACAAACATGCACACACACACACACACACACACACACACACACACACACACACACACACACACACACACACACACACAACACACAAACAAGTTTTGTGCACACAGGGCGTTGACTTATTTTCTGGACTTTCTCAAGACAGATCACAAGTTCATCTGCAAAAGTCACGACTTCCAGGGCATAAACTTGACGTCAACAATCCTGTGTCGAAATTCATCAGCCATCAGCCGTCCCTGAAACCAGTACAAAACATTGACATGACCAGAGCTTTTTCTTTTTTCTCCCAAAGCTGTTTCCGCTTTCCTCACAGGAAATTAAAAAAAAAGGAAAAAAAAAGGGAAAAAAAAGGAAAAAAAAAAAAGGAAAAAGGAAAAGGAAAGAAAAAAAAAGAAGCCATAAATACCATTAGATGACATTGGCCTATAATCTGCTGCTCTTCCTCTGGCGTCGAACTTGAAAATTGCCAATCTGGACTGTGAGGGATTTCAGTAGGGGGCTGTAGGTGGGGGTGGAGTTGGGGATGTGGGGGTGGGGGGTGGGATGGGATTATCCAGGTAGCGGTCATTCATTTTTTTTGGATCAGCCACAGAAACATTCGTGCAGCTCCTCAGTGGATTCTCAAAAATGAGTTCTTAATCGACGGATCGACATCGTGATTGGCCGCCGGGCTCGCGTCATGTGATCACTTTGATTCACTTTGACTGCACTTTTCATGTGTGATGCAAACCTTAAAGATCCATCTGCAGGTTTGACCTCCAGCTGATTGAAGCAGAATTAATGAGTAAGGAGAAGAAGAAGCAGAAGAAGTACACGTCCTGGTGCTATCAAGTGAAGCCCTGGTGCTATCAAGTGAAGTCCTGGAGAAGCCCTGGTGCTATCAAGTGAAGTCCTGGTGCTATCAAGTGAAGTCCTGGAGAAGCCCTGGTGCTATCAAGTGAAGTCCTGGTGCTATCAAGTGAAGTCCTGGTGCTATCAAGTGAAGCCCTGGTGCTATCAAGTGAAGTCCTGGAGAAGTCCTGGTGCTATCAAGTGAAGTCCTGGAGAAGTCCTGGTGCTATCAAGTGAAGTCCTGGTGCTATCAAGTGAATCCCTGGAGAAGTCCTGGTGCTATCAAGTGAAGTCCTGGAGAAGCCCTGGTGCTATCAAGTGAAGTCCTGGTGCTATCAAGTGAAGCCCTGGAGAAGTCCTGGTGCTATCAAGTGAAGTCCTGGAGAAGCTCTGGTGCTATCAAGTGAAGTCCTGGTGCTATCAAGTGAAGCCCTGGAGAAGTCCTGGTGCTATCAAGTGAAGTCCTGGTGCTATCAAGTGAAGCCCTGGAGAAGTCCTGGTGCTATCAAGTGAAGTCCTGGAGAAGTCCTGGTGCTATCAAGTGAAGCCCTGGTGCTATCAAGTGAAGTCCTGGAGAAGTCCTGGTGCTATCAAGTGAAGTCCTGGTGCTATCAAGTGAAGCCCTGGAGAAGTCCTGGTGCTATCAAGTGAAGTCCTGGAGAAGCCCTGGTGCTATCAAGTGAAGCCCTGGTGCTATCAAGTGAAGCCCTGGTGCTATCAAGTGAAGCCCTGGTGCTATCAAGTGAAGTCCTGGTGAAGTCCTGGTGCTATCAAGTGAAGCCCTGGTGCTATCAAGTGAAGTCCTGGAGAAGCCCTGGTGCTATCAAGTGAAGTCC
>NW_027466185.1:14350000-14362500 GCF_046127955.1 Nelusetta ayraudi | reverse complement strand
TAGCTTCCTCGCTGCTTTCAGCTGAGGTAAGCTAAATATGTAGCCCGCCTTGCGCGACAGATTTGGGTCTTTCATCGTCCATCTCCTATGGAGCCACTTATCTATCCTTCCATCCTTGGGGAGGCTACCAGATGTCCAGCTTCCTTCACTTCCTCATGGATTTGGGGAAGCAGGTGGCCGTGGGCGGCGCACGTCCAGGTGAGCAACCGCCCCCATCCCCCGCTCCCCCCCCCCCCAAGGCTTCCTTCCGCCTTGTAATTTACGTCGGCTCATTTCAGCGTCGAGGTCCTCAAAGTTCCGTCCAGGTGGCGCGAGGAGTCGGAGACTCTTGGGCGCTTTTCATGAAATCTTTACGAAGACATCGTCCAGCACTCTGGCTTTTAGCTGGACTGAAGGCAGCTGAACTCTGAGGTTCCTTGACGTGAGGAAAACTTCAGCGAACACTTACACGCCGCAGTCAGTGAGGAAAAAAAGGTGGCCGTCAATGTTTTTAGCAACATTGTCTCAGTTGCATGTTTTTCTTGATGGGAAATGAATTTCGGTAAGTTTTAAGAGGTTCGTCCAGACTTTGATTGACATGTGTCTAAGAGGGAAGGGATGCGTGGGTGGGAACAAAAGTGATACTCAAGATGCTCCAGTTAGCAAGTCTGTTCCCTCATTCCTGTTTAATACTGGGCAATTACCAACTAAGATCCAGCAGTGTAAAAGCTGTTGATGAACTCTGAGGTTCTTTGGCCCGAGGGAAACCTCACCAAACGCGACGCAGTGGACGAGGAGGGAGAGATACTCCAGCTGTCCATGTTTCTGCAACATTTTGCAACATTGTCAACATTGATACCTGCGACAATCCCCACGCTGAAACGCCTCCAGTCGCAGATTTAGGCGCAAGGATTACACGGACTGAAGGTAACTGGCCAAAAAAATAAATAAAAAAAAGTCCAAATCAGGCTGGTTGGAGGGTTCCTTCAGAGGATATCCTCTCCTGGCTGGACGTAAATAAAAAAAAAAAACACAAAAAAAAACACTGAGTGGGTTGGATTTGACAGTCGGAGACACTGCAGAGTGAAGGACGGACGCCAAGCGCTGAATGCCAGTCCGTCTCGACGGCTTGGCCTCATTGGACCACACGAGGACTTGCGTATCGGCTGCAGGCTAATCAACTCACCGTTGGAAAGAACACGGAGACACAACGACAAAAAGACGATGACAGAGTGAATTTTATTTTGCAGCGGCCCGGACGAACAAGCAGCCGCAGACACGCAGGAGTAGAAGCCGTTCAATCGCTAATCGTGTTAGGCAGCACTTAGGACTGGCGTGTGGAGTATCAACTGTCTGACCTGCAGCTCCACGTGCAGCACAACTGCAAAGGGAATGAGCGGCCAGTCTGTGCATTGCACAAACGACAGACACGCCGCCTGAGTGTGTGTGTGTGTGTGTGTGTCTTCTGCCACGTAGAAATCGATGTAAAAAGGTTCTGATGCTTGCAAGCATCAGGCAGCATATTGGAAAAAACCACACGTATCGATCAGCTGGGTGGGCAGGGTCTTAATGTGGCGGCAATCTAAGGGGAACAAAGTGGAGCCTCCATGAGAGACGTGCCACTTCTCAGGCAACACTGTCGCTATTCTGAGCCAAAAATGTGATCGTAAATTACGATCAAACGATGCAACATCGTGTTTGTCGTGTTTGGTATGAACGCGGATTGACTTTATCATGATTTCCCTATCCAACTCTGCTAACAGAGGGAAGCAACAAAGTATTTATTGACTGATGTTTAACGTTTGATTATATTTTACTATAATCCAATCCAGCACATTTTCTGAGGTTGTTGACGCTCCAGGAAGTTTTGGAGGTTCAACCCAACTTGGATTGACATGTGTCTAGGAGGGGAGGGATGCGTGGGCGAAGGGGGTGGGGGGGGGCACTGTGATACTTAAGACGCTCCAATTAGCCAGTCCCGTTTCCCGCTGTGGTTTGACGCGAGCTAGCATCAGATGTTTGGGGTCATAAAGTTTGAAACAAAGATTTCTCTCTCACACCAGCCGTGTAACAAATGTGCAACAGAACAATAGGGAATCAAAATAACACAAAAGGTTTGGACTGCTGCCAGAGAAGAGTTTGTGTGAAGCTTCTCATTAAAAAAAAAACAAAAAAAAAAACAACAACAACAAATGTTGGGATAGAAAAGGAGAGTTTTGACAGTTTTGGACAGAAGGTTTTACACACATTTTAGAATATTGGTGTTTTTAATACTGTTTGGCAAAAAGACATGATTTGGGATGTTACTATAGGAAACCAATTAAATATCTGTTCCGCAAAAAGACATGATTTGGGATGTTACTATAGGAAACCAATTAAATATCTGTTCCGCAAAACCATCCTGATTGGTTGGGAAAAGTCAACCTTGATGCAAAAATGGCTTTGGCAGAGAGAGAGAGAAAAAAAGGTTTGTAGCTTGGAGATGCTTTTAGCTGTCCGCTGAGCAGCAGCAGCACGGCGAGCGCTGAGTCAGCATCTCCCGCTGACATTTATTGAAAAAGCAATGTTCTTTATCCGGGTAAAAGACTGAACATTAATCAGAATGTCCGCGGCATAAAGGGGACGTTGTCGCGACTTGCAGCGGTTTTGAAAGGTAGCCTGGAAAAAAAAATGGGTGTCCAGCCATCTGGCCGGCAGCCTGCTCTTCAGGAAAACTCTCTGTCTCTCGGGCTTGGGAGGATCAACACTACCGACACATGTTCAGGAGACGACAACCCGTTTAAACGAGTGTGTGTGTGATGCAAGACTTGATGTGGCTAACTGTTGTCACTCGCAAAGTTTCCCCGAGTTTCCTTCCACTGACGACGCATCAACAGAGAGCCGCAACACAACTACTAGCACTGTCTTTTTTCTGTCTTTTATCACCATATGTTGTAGCGTTCCAGCGTGGACCACAACCGTATGCACGTTAAACTAACACGTCTGAGTAATAGCATGTAAAGCTTCAAATATAAAGGAATCCTTGAGCTGAAAACTGCTGAAAATGCCCCATACTGGATTCATTTCCAACTCTATCTATGAAAGTCCATTAACTATCAAAAAAGATGCACATGTACACGGAATAGTGCACTTAGCATTCTGTTTGATGCTTCCTGAAAACAAAAAACAAAAAACAAAAAACCTTAGCTTAGCTTTGTTTAGATTTATTTGCGAGTGGTACTGGCACCCGTTGTGACACCACAGAAGGTCGAGTTTCAGAAGTAGATCGGACCTCAACTTATCTCAGGTGAACATGAACTGCTTTCAGGAGCACAAGCTTCCACACTGCAGCGTGTCTGCGGCAGATTTAGGGGTCACCGCCGCAGCCAGATTCTTCATTCTGAGAACTAATTAAAGAAAAAAGAAAAAAAATACTTCTTCTTATTTTTTTCTGGCCTGTGCTCCCCTGACAACACGGGATTCTGTAATAAACCGTAATTGTCATTGAATGCGAAGTCACAACGGTTAATTAAGCACGACTTCTTCCTCACGCCTTGAACTGAGCGACTGGGACTTTAATATTCAGAACAACTGACGTTCTATTTATTTCTTTTTTTCTCATTCGTTTGACAGCTTCTGCTGTTAATTGAAAGGAAGTTGTTGCCTTTGTGGAAAGCACTCAGAGATATATATATATATATATACAGGATGGTAAAAATACCTTAAAAACACAACCTGGAAACTGCTTTCTGCACGGGGAAATTATTCATAAAACATTAATAAATGATCATTAACACTAAAAAAAATAATGACAATGATGACTGCGCTCTGACAGCGTATTTACATGTGACCAGATGCAGCATACTGCGTGCTGGTCTAAGACTGGGTGGATGCTTCTTGCTGTTCTGAATGACTTTTTTCATCTCACCCAACATCCGCCATCCTCTGTAAACCAAAACAGTTTCTTTTTTTCCTCCTGGGTTCAAATCAAAACTAAAAGTTATTTTTTTCCTCCCCTCATATTTTTCAACCTCTTCCCCCATCTACACTGTCACAGTCGCATCACTCCAGTCGCAGACACACACAGACTCTCCTCTGACCTTCATAGTTGAGCTTGAAGCCGTGCGCCGAGACGGCAAAGTCGCTGGTCAACCTCAAGGAGAAGACGTTGGCCGTGCTGGTGACTGGGGGAGGAATCTGGAAGCCCGTTAGCCTGTCGGGAAACACAGAAGGAGGAGAATGCAGTGACATTTCTGGGCAAAAAGCAACAAAAAGTGCCAGACACTGCGAGCGAGCATCCAGCAGAAAGCAGAAGAGAGAGCCGCCCTTTTGGCGGCCACACGAAAGGTCAGGAAGCTGCGGCGGCAGAAGAAGAAGTGGGACGACATACAACACAAAAAAAGTGCAATAATTGAAGAAACAATGTAACAGACAAGAAGTGTAAAACAGTTTCCATTTTCCAGTAACACAAACTTCGGTAAGTTTCCCTGCTTTTCCAGTTTGGTGAAGTTGAAAGTGATGAAGTTCACCTCAGACTCGGACTGCGAGACCAGCGAGACCTTCGCTTGTTCTGTCTTACGGGGAAAACAGAACAAAAAAAAAAACAAAAAAACTTGTGGTGCTGAGACATTTTGAGTGGGGGAGAAAGAGATTTGTCTTCAGGGCATTTAAATAAATCAAGGCTGAAGATCAAGTGTGAGCACAGAAACAAACCAGGGGTCGAGCTGGGAGGAAGGTCGGGCTGCGGCGCCGCTTTACCGTTCCTTTAATTAAATTAGAGCGGCGAGGGAAAAAAAATCGAAGGCCATTGTCTTTTTTTTTTATATATGGAAAACAGCCAGACTGGCACCACGACCTCAAGATCAACATCTTATCTCCATCCTGCGTCAACCTCCCGCCCTCCCTCCCTGCCTTTAATCCTCCTTTAGTATCCTGTCTTTTCATTGAAGGTACCGTATTTCTCATATTTGCATGAATTGTCATTCAAACAAATAAAAACTCTTCTTCTTCATTAGCCAGCCCTCGGTGTACAGCCGAGTCCAGCAAAAGTTGGACTCGGACACCTGGCTGGGGTGTGGTCTTTGAGTAGTGACCTTAGCGATGTCATGGAATATGATTACTACAGTTGTGTGTGTGTGTGTGACATTTCTGAAGCACAAACTACCTGAAAAGTGGAGGAAGGAAAAAGGACGGATTTTTCTCATTCCTCACCGATTATTGTTAAAACATTATCAAAGATAAAATAATTTCCCGGCAGAGTTCAACTTTGTGTTGTCGTGCATGAGTGTAGCAGCCTGTAAATGAGGACTGAGCTGCAGAACCTCTGCAGGTTTTTTCCTGTTTCTCCTTCTCACGGGGGCTCAGACAGACGCCAGTCGCGTTATTTTCTTCATTGTCTCAAGAACAAAATAAAATAAAAGAGCCAACCATGCAAACCAGCTAATGAGATTGTCAAAGTCTCCTCTCTCCTTGTGTATCTGAGATTCTTGTTACGCCTGCGGGGGAAAAACAGCTTTTTCTTTATTTATTGATGCAAGTGAGTGGGACAAAAAAAGAAGGAAATAAAAGACGGCAAAGAGAGGAAGAAAGTACGTAGAAAAAAAGGTTTTAACGTTGCGTGAAAAACTAATTCCGTGGATATTATATCTGACGTTTAATCACATCAGATTAACGCTTGTTGTTCCCCCCCGGGGACCAATAAGTAACATTGCACTCAAAAAGCGTTTTTTCTTTTATTGTATTTACGAAGTGGAATGTTGAACTTTGCACCTGCACGCACCACAAAACGCCGCCAAACTGACAAACTGCCCCGACACAACCGCAGCATAAATAACTCCAGAACCGTCTCATAATCCCATTTAGCGATCATTTAAAACGCGGCGGCGGCGGAACGACGCTCATAATCCCACCGGGAGACAGTCGTAAAAACATCAGGCGGAACAAACTGCAGAGGCACCTTGAAACGCAATTAAACTCGCGCCTTTAAATCAGGTCTTCGGGGCCAAAAAAAAAAAAGATGGCACAACACAATCTTTCATCGTCACTGATGACAAACGGGTTTGTTTGTTTGGGTTAGTTTGTGGCATAAAAAAAGAGGGTAAAGCGCTGATGTAGGAGCTGCACCTGGATGGAGGGGCGACGATTTATGTCTCTTCACCCCCCAGGCCGGATAATAAGAGGTCCGGCGTTCCCAACTGCGGGATGAACGTTGTGTGTTGTCATTGCGTTGCTGTTGTGTAGCCACCAGTAAAACGGCTCCGCCGGGATGCCACTCAGCAGAATTGCTCGTATCGGCTATTAGCCGGCGTGGTTCCCATCGAGCGGAGCGACCCCGAGCCCTGACCTCCCTTCCTTCCTCCCTCCCCAGGGGTCGTCGCCTCCCAAACTTCCTTCGCTTGTATCTATCTCCCGTCCCTCCGCGCTTCCCGCTTCCACTTCCGCCGGCGTTCCCCATCAGTTTCCATCTCCCGTCTCCCTGGAGGAAGCCATCATGGCTCCTCACTCTGCTCTCTTCCCGTGCAAAGACATTATCAATGCATTGTTTCCCATTTATGCATATATGTATGTATTTTAAAATGAACAAAGCATGAGGTAAAGTTCTGCACTGCATCCGTTTGCAGATGATATTCTGATTTGCAGGGGCTGAGAAACGACACTCAAACGTGAAAAGGTTTAAGAAATGTTACATTTGAAATTATTTCTTATGACAAAACTTCCAGCATCCTGACTAATCAAACAGCAACATTCCATCTACCAAACTGTTCAGTACCTTCATTACTATTATTATTATTATTTAGTGTTTTGAAGAGCAAGTCTTTGCCATTCATCCTCCCTTGGGGCAGCCGTTTCGCCGGTTTCGGCACAGTTTCATCATGTTGCGTCTGCCGAATCTTGATCCGAGCACCACAAGCTCACTCTGGAGCGGGTTGGACCCGAGGCCGGCGCCAGTTTGAGCATCAATGAGGTCAATTTCGGACTTAAAATGTCGAGGACCATTATCATAAGCAGTTTCCTGCGGCAAAGCCGTCAAAAAGTCCACTGAGACTTTTGTAGCAAAGTGATTTCCATCAGCCAAATGTTCTAATATTTTAATGCTTGAGTATCTGGACTGTGTGAGGAAGCCACAGCACCGGCAGAGAGAAGCCATGCTGACGCAGGGAGAACATGCAAAATGCACACTGAAAGTCCCCCAAATCTGAGATTCAAAGCCCACAGTGCACTATCCCATCCTGAAAACCAGGCATGGTGAAAGATGCCAGAGGAATGAGTGAGAATGTGAGATGATGTGAAATGAAGAGTGTCATACTTCACTTTTCAGGGGAAAATGCAAAATTCATGTGAGCAACGAACAACCTTGTGTTAGTCCTGTCAGTGAACTTCCTGGAAAATTCCATTATGAGGATTGGGTTCATCCAGTTCTGGAAAAATTACCCTCTGTGATGTCACAGAGGGCCGACACCTCCCACAGGTCAACACTCCTGATCCAGGGCTCTCCCCTTTGAGGCCGCCAGGTCTTTGGAAAGTCCAACAAAAGCATCAGTTTTAGCAGGAAGGTCAAACCAAATACAATATACATATACCTGTATGTAGATTGTATTTTTGTAATGGGAGACCCTAAACAGAGGGCTAAACATGCTGTTTTCTTGAGCTCTGACAATGAGGCTAAAATGGGACCTTTCAGTGAAGCGATCTGCCCTCTCCTGTCCTCGGTCGTCTCTCTCTCCTCCCTGCGCACGCCAGCGGATTCATTTCCTCCACTCATGTCTAAAGTTCACGGTCTGTAGTGAGCAGCTGATTTACAACAACAGCCAGAGCGGCCAACGCACACGCACACGCACAGAGTCATTCCTCAGGTTACAGTACATGTGGTCAATAGTCGCTGGTGTGTCTCATAAATCCGTCATTTGCTGCCGACTCGCCGCACGCTGTGTGTGTGTGTGTGACATTATTGCGTTTAAAGTCCTTGACCGTGGTGGCACGCCATCCATTCAATTAGTCACACAAACAGATTCTGGAGAAATAGATTCCCATAAACACACACAGAGCCTGCGGCCTGGTGACCCGTCGCCTGCTGGCTGCCCGGCCCTATTCATCACTGGGAGTGAGTGGAGGGGCGAGGTGGGGGCGAGCCGGGGGGAGGTGGAGGGGCGAGGTGGGCGGCAGCCCCACCACAGACATGTAAACACAATATGAAAGGCAAGAAAACACGAGAGGTGCCCCCCCCATTCTGGGATGTAATTTGAAAACTGAATATCAGAGAGAATGAAAGTCCATCCTCTACTTCTCTGACTGCCGTGTGCAAAAATATGATATGATGATGTCACAAAGGGTGCTGATACCACTCCCGAGGTGGTGATCACACCCTCGACCAGGTGTTGGCACTGTTCTTTGATTTTACTGCTACGCAAATGTGCGAAAGGTCCAGAAGAGCACCACTTTTAGCAGGAAGCTAATGCCCAGTAGGGTCTTTTTTTATTGGAGGCTGTAAACAGAGGGCTAAATATGGTGCTTTCTGTGTCTCTATTGTGCAAGGGTGGTCTACGTAAATCCGCAAGACCTAGAGATATCTAAACATAAGACATAAAGATCTAAAAATGATTAATTCCTGTGTTGTCTTGTCCAAGAAAAAAAAGCAATAAATAAATAAATAAACATCAGAAAAATGTCATTACATCTAACAAGCGTTCTTGTGAGCTAATGTTTGGCCTCCACAGGCATTTAAAAAAAATGGTCAGAGGTGCATTTTAGAGGCTGACCTCAACCCTGAAGAGAGAACACTATTGATTAAAAAAACAAAAACAGCCCCAAAAATAAAAAGATGCAGCCAACATCGACGCACACGGATGAAAAAAACTGAACTTAAGACAACAACAGCGATTTTCTCGGCAAAACTGTACGCGTGTGTGCGCGCGCGTCTGTGCCCACGTCCTCTCCAGCAGTGCCCTGATGCCTGCAGACGATGAGGCCTTTAGCCGAGCATCATCACGAGTCATCTCGTCCCCCAGCGGTGCAGGGGGGAGGGCGACGGGGGAGGAGGGGTGACGGGCCTCCTCACCCGGCGGAGAGACATTTGGTGTGGCGGGAAAGGGGGCGGGGTTAAAGTGGATTAACCTCGTATCAGCCCCAAAGGTCCTAAAGATAAACACGCAGTGACTCAAACACCAAAAAAAAGACAACAGAAAAAAACAAAACAGATGTCTCATAAAAGGCCCTAATTGCTGTTACACATGAGTACATGATGCACGGCGCAAGAAAAAAACAACAAAAAAAAACTGCATTTGTTGAATATAAAAAAAGTTGTGCATCTGGATATGTGTATATTGATTGTTTTGTGTTCGGAACAACTAAAAAATTCCAAAAAAACTACTTCCTGGAACACTCAGGTCCAACAGCAGTTCTTAATTTAGCTGTGCTTGTTTTTAATTAATCAATTCAAACAGAGACACACTGAAAGATCACAAATGATAAATCTCACACAGCAGGTGCACAACACACACACACACGGAAGCCTGGCAGTGGTTTGGAAAGTTGGGAAGTTCTCAGCGTGAGATCCTCAGATGAGCAACAGTTTCTGTTGCTGTTTTTTGCCACTTTGCTGAGCTCAAATTGTTGTGCAAGGTGCGTAAAAAAACAGTCGGCCCCGCTTCACTAAATGCTTCACTTGGTTATTTTCAAAAAAATCAGATTGGGGGGAAGAAAGAAGTTGACAGTGGAGTCAATTGCATCAAACACTGAAGGCTTCCACTGATTCGCCCTGAACCGTCTTCACAATTCACTCACAGAACTCCTTTCTAGTTGAGATCCAATAAAGTTTCCAGTGCCTCCGTTTCCAGTCCACAGGCCGAGACTTTTTTTTTTTTTTTGTGTCGTTTATGCTTGGGGCGCAGGGATCCACTGGGCTGATAGCTAAATCATGCGGCAGTACGGCACAATGAGTCGAAAGTGAGCGAGCGAGCGTCAGTCTGCCGAGCCGCTTGCTGCATCGTGCACAAGCAGCCGGAAATGAGGAGGAAGGCCTGGCGAAGCCGACGGCTGTTCTCTTATTCCTTGCCGCGCCGTTAGTCTGCAGGTGGACAACCTGGTGAAGTTTTAACTGGAGCAACAGAAGCACATTGGACTCACACACATGCACACGTACAGATCACACACACACACACACACACACACGGGATACCACTGCTGGCACTGGGCTGTACGTGCACAAAGTGAGCGGATGGTTGGATGTTGCCTGGAGCCTCCAGGACTGATGCTGTTTATGTAACTGTGGCTGGAAACAGAACTTTCACATAAAAAAAGAAACAGAAACCACAGGCGTGTTTTGTAACACGGCTGGAAAAAAAACATAAGAAAAAACATAAGAAAACACAGACACACAAAACATAACGACTGAGGGGTTTCTGTTCCCATAAATAAAGACGATCATTTCGCGGCGGCTCAATAAAACACTTTACAAAAGGGGAATTTCTTTCAAACTTTTATTTTATTTTATTTTATTTTTTTTACCCCCTCAAGCCTGTAATAAGGATTGAATCATCTGCTGGGAAGACACCCACATCAAAGTCCCTTTTGGAAGTGCAAAGTTCCACAAAAAGAAAGAGAGAGATCAGAATGAGTTACAAAATTTTACAAAAGGATCTCAAGGAGGCGCGTCAAGAGGCGGCAGCCGAACATCCACGTGTCAGCTTGAAGAAACACCACCTTTGATTGGCTAGGAGTTATACTGTAGGTCCTCTCTCTCTCTCTCTCTCTCTCTCTCTCTCTCTTTATATATTATATATGTGTGTACTGTATAGCAGGAGGCTGCAAACAGAGGGCTAAATGAGCTGTTTTACAGAGGCCTGCAAAGTTGTGTGGTTCATTACTGATACATGTGGCTGATCCACTGGAGTTATTGGATGTTATTGGATATACATAAATGTGTGTGTGTGTGTGTGTGTGTGTGTTTGTGTGTGTGTACATGCACATACACAACTTCACACATTCAGTAACTCCAGTGGTTCAGTAAGGACTCCAGAAAAACAGCTCATTTAACCCTCTGTTTGCAGCCTCCTGTGAAAACTGATGTTTTATCGGACTTTCCACATGTTGGGAAGGAGTGGCGGCCTCCAGGGGGGCGGAGCCATCACCTGGCTGGGAGTGAAGGGCAGAGCTGGCAGAGGTATGGGTGCTCATTGTGATGTCACAAGTGGCCCTTTGTGATGTTTTCCAGGGGGGTTTGATCTTTTTTTTTTTAAGGTGGCTCTACTACTTTAATGTTTTTCACTTCTTTTTTTTCATTTCTAGGGAGTTCACTGACGGATAGGAAACACTGGCGGTAGATATTGCATGTAGGCTGGAATCTGCGGCGAAACATTCAACTCGAAATTTTAAAACCAAACAGTTGAATGTGGTCGTGAAGAAACGGTTTCAGCCAATAACTCATCTAAAGAGCGCATCAACCTGCACCTGCAGTCTTATGTTTTTCTTTTTTCCAACCCAGAAGGAATGAAAACAGACCTTGCTTTTGCTGTGCCGTTTCCCCAGGTGTCTGTCGGAGAATATAAACTAGGATATAAAAACTGAAGTGAGAGGGAGGGAGGCTGCTGAGGAAGTCCCCGCACTCGGAGCCATTAATAACAGACTTGGACAGCGGCTGACACTAAATCAGTCCGTCTGCGCCGAGCAGCCGGCTGGAGCGAAAGGGAGCAATAAACACGGGGTTCAGAGAGAGAGTGAGCGATGGGAGATAGAGAGAGAGGGAGAGAGGGAGAAAATCTGCACTGAACTTCCAGCCGAATGTTTAAAAAGGAGCAACTCGCCGCTCCAAGTCTGAAATAAATAAATAAATAAATAAATATATCCAAATGCTGTGCCTTAAATTCTCAGGGCGTTACAAACATTGTCGGGGCGGCGCCCAACGCAAACAACCGCACCTAACGGATTAGAGCCAATGCCCCCCCGCCCATCAAGCACAAAATAAATATAAATATATGGAGCGCGAGTCATTGGGCTGGTTCAGAGTTTCAGCCGCCAGCGACGTCCTCCCATTGTGGCAGAAATGTGTTTTCTTCGCTCCCAATAACGACTTTGGCTAACAACTATGAAATGGCTCTCAGCTTCCGGCCGACACCCAAATGCCTTCTGTGTGTAAATGTGTTTGGATTTGCCGTGTGTGTGTTTGTGAGTTTGTGTGTTTGTGTGTGTGTGTGTGTGTGTGTGTGTGTGTGTGTGTCACACGGCGTTACCCCAGGGCCTTTGGCCATATTCTCTCATCTAGTTTTAATGTTTAATAACACAAGGCCAGTGCACCGAGCTGCATACTAATGACCTACACACACACACACACACACACACACACTACTACTACTACTACAGCTCACACAGTTTCAGTTGGAGGCAGCAGCGGTCATTATGGTGTGGAATCATATTTTTCAGGGCGCCCACACACACAACCCCCCTACCCCCAATCCACACACACACACACACACACACACACACACCACCACCACCACAACCCCCAACGAAGCGTCGGACGGTGATTAATTGACACGTCGAGAGGGTTT